>NC_071093.1:24359392-24691892 GCF_027358695.1 Spea bombifrons
AGCCCTACCAGCAACCCCACCAGTCCGTCCCCCCCCTATAAACTCCCCACGGTTTAATACCAACCCCGTATCTACGTCCCAATACTTCATCCTCAGCTACACTATTTTTCCTATTAATCCAAAACTCTTGAGAAAAAAGCCCCCTTGTTTATATGTTTTTTATTTACCAAACTGCCCCCAGTTATGCACATCTGACCCCCAGCTTGCCACTCTGCCCCCATATATGCCTTATACCCTCTTATATGCCAGATGCCACTGTGCCCCCAAAATGCCTTATACTCCTTATATGCCAGTGATATGCAACTGAGACCCCTGATATATCTTTTACCCCCAGATAAGTTTTATGCCCCCCTGATATGCCTACTATCGATATGCCATATACCCCCTATATGCCCTGAAATTCATAATACCCCCCATACACCACTATAACTCACCCATACAGCACTCTGGCTCCTCTCCCTCCCATACACCACTCTGGCTCCTCCCCCTCCCATACTCCACTCTGGCTCCTCCCCTTCTCATACTCCACTCTGGCCCCTCCCATACGCCACTTTGACTCCTCCCCTCCCATACACCACGTTGGCTCCTCCCCTCCCATAATCCACTCTCCCTCCTCCCCCTCCCATACACCACTTTGGCTCCTCCCCCCATACTCCACTCTGCCTCCTCCCCCCTCCTATACTCCACTCTGCCTCCTCCCCCCTCCCATACTCCACTCTGCCTCCTGTCAGCAACGGAGGTTCAGAGGACACCAGGGAGCCGGGTAGAGAGGCAGAGAGGCGTATGGTAGGGGGAGGAGCCAGAGTGGTGTATGGGAGGGTGGCTCCCATAACCCCTCTGACTCCTCCCCCCTCCCATACACCGCTCTGCCTCTCTACCCGGCTCAGTTACTGACTGGTTCATAGAAGCCTCAGCAGCCGGTGGGGGTCTGCGCGATGCCCACTGACAGCCTCCGTTACTGCCCTTCACTTACGCTGAGGCTTCTATCAACTTCTGTCAGTAACAGAGGTTCAAAGCACCAGGGAGTCGGGAGAGAGGCAGAGTGGTGTATGGGAGGGGGAGGAGGCAGAGCAGTGTATGGGAGGGGGAGGAGGCAGAGCAGTGTATGGGATGGGGGAGAGAGACTGAAGTGAGAGACCAGCCGACAGTGAGGGGAATCCAGGTCCCCTGCAGCGTTGCGGGGGATCTGGATTCTGGTGTTATAATCCGATCTCTGTTTGAGGTCGGATTATAGAAGGAGAGGATTTTTTACAGGCATTTCTGGAGGCAGAGTGGCACATAGGGGGTTAAAAGGCATATCATGGGCCACAGTGCTATAATATTGGAGTGGCAAGCCTCGGGACAGATGTGCGTAACTGGGGATCAAATAATATATATATATATATATATATATATATATATATATATAAAATATATGTGTGTGTGTATATATGTACGTATTTCAACCCCCACTTAGAGAACTAAGGTTTAGAGAGGGATTACGTAATAATATCTCTATGGCAAAAAATGAAAACCGCAGTTTTAGCTAAAAACCCTCAGAAAAAAATTAAAAAGTACAACTGGCCCATCTCGTCTAAATTGGTGGGATGGCCAGATAAGAACGTTTGACTTACCGATAAAGTTAGACGAGTGGTGCAAATCTTTAAAAATGTCCATGAAGTAACAAATCTATCTATTGAATACCCACACCTTTGTGGTGGCCTGACGGAGAAACACTCCTGCATATTGTTTTTTATGAGATTAATCGAAAAAAAAATAATAGGTCTACTAATTGATTATGAAAATAATTGTTCATTGCAGCCCTAATTGATTCGTAAGTGTTTCTGGCATGCTTCTAAAACAGTCTCAAGTATGAATACATTATTTTAATATACAATTTTTTCCCCAGGAATTCGTTGGATCTATTAACTCTGAACCATCCTTCGTTCTGCAGATTTTACAGAAGGTATGTCTGCATCAACTAGACGAGGTTCAAACTAATTTCAGACAAATTTTTCGTATTATTTACAAATTAGTTTTTGGGCAATTTAATTTCTTACCTTTTCATTTTGGATGAAATTTAGGGCTTGTTTTTAATTCAGAAAAGGAATTTGGGGTCACAACACACATCTTTCTTTCTGTCCCCCAGTCCAGTCTGTGCCACTGCACTGTCCCTTGCTTTGTATCTGCCCCCCTCCTGCTAATTTTCCGTGATCTGAGTGGTATTTTTTCATATAGCTTTCTCTTTTGTTGTTGAATTCATACAATTTTCCATTAAAAATTTGTACAAATCTGAAGGCACAAGTGTAGTATCAGCTGTTTATTAATAAAGTAAAACGTAGCTTCATGGTTGTACTTAAAATGCCTGTTCTGAAAATGACTGCAACTCTGAACGATTGTAATGGTTATAGAAATAACCCTTTTAATGTAATTTGCTCTTGTTTTTTTCTTCTCTGTTTTGTTAATAGAAAATTCCTATGTTCTCATTGCTGCAGTGTGTGTGTGTGTGTAGGTGTGTGTGTGTGTGTGTGTGTGTGTAGGTGTAGAGTTATGTGAAAAACAACGTATACCCTGTTGGAATTTAGTTTTTTTTTCTTGTTTTTTAGTTCATAACAATTAGGGCTGCAACTAACGTTTATTTTCATAATCGAGTAGTTGGACGATTATTTTATCGATCGGATAAAAATAATGTAAATTTTTCATTTATTTAAAATAACTGGATGTTAAAAAAAAAAAAAAAAAAAAAAGGCACAATAAAAAAACTTTGATAAAAATCCATTTCTTGTTTTTATTTCCCAACCTGCCCCCCCAAATATGCACATCTGAGCCCAGGCTTGCCACACTGCCTCCCAGATATCACATACTCCCAGATATGCCACACTGCCTCCCAGATATACTACTCCACCCTCCCTGCATATGCCTTATACCCCACCCAGATGCCCTCATAGATTCACAGACTCGTTCGCAGCACACTGACACAATACTTTTATAAATATATAAATACATTAATAATCTTCACTGCCTCCAGGATTTAGATTCCCCTTAGTTTGCCCCCCTTTACCTCTAACTGCACCTTAAGTTAACTTTATTAAATTAACCCTCAGTCCTCAGCATTAACCCCCTGGTTGCTAAGCCATTTCCCACCTGGGTGCTAAGCTGGTTTTCGGCATTTTGTTGCATCTCTCGTTTAAACGCTTTTAGAAGTACATTTCTTGTGAATAAACTATACAAACCATATATTGTTGTTTTCAGCACACCCAGCAGATTTCAAATATACGCAGCAAATGAGGTCTTATTTGTATCAGAAAGTTCATTTATGGCTTGCACACTCCAGTCTTGTGCTACTAATACATGCAGCCCCTCATATGGTGCGCCAAGGGGTGTAGTTTCTGAAAATATGTACTTTATGTACCATAATTTAACTTTCCAGCTGTCTAGAGCTGTCCAATTGCAGGCAGCAATTGTCTTAAGACAATTTTTTAACAAGATTCTCAAATCTGCCATATCTGAAGTTAAAGTGGTCGAGACATCTGGGAAGTTAAATTATGGCACAAAAAGTACACATTTGCAAATGAGGGGTTACATGTAATTCTAGGACAAAAGTTGAGTGCACAAATAATGATGGAATATGTTGCTTTGGCTAAAAAATGTTTAGCGACAAAAAACCATAGCGACATGTTCGTTTGTGTCTTGCGCACTACAGGTTTGTACCAGAAACATATGCAGCCCCTCATTTGATACGCCAAGGGGTGTAGTTTTTGCAAATGTGTGCTTTTTGTGCCATAATTTAACTTCTTACGTGAGCAGTAATGCCACGTCAAGGCTTCAACCCTAATTACTGACCATTCACACGCCTTTCATATCTCCATTCACTCGCAGAAGCACACACCATATTTTCCACACATTCACTCACAGAAGCACACACCATTCTTTCCTCTTACAATCCCAAAGAAATTATGGTAAAGGGAGAAAAAAAATCACTTTTACAGCAAAAATAAGTTTTGCAGTAAAAATGCAAGGAGCTCCAGGTATGAGATGGTTACTCACGTACCGCACAGGCTAAATGGCTGATTTTAATAATATTTACAGTTCAGCAGGATTTCAAAAATTGCCTTCCTCTACCATTGGCTAAATTTAACCCCATGATCAAGGGGATCATGGGGTTAGAATTTTGTATCGGCCATTTATAAAAAGGGAATGCGACTTTTCATAGCTATATGATCACTGTGGTAACATTGGCTACCACAGTGATCATTTAGCTAGAATACTTTTTTATTTTTAAAGTTAAACTAGTTTAGGTAATTTAATGTGGGGGTCTCTAGGCAATTTTGATCTTTATCTGCCTTTAGAGACCCCAAATAATTGTTTATTTGTTTTTGTACATTTTAATTTTTTAACTTAATATTTTTTATTCTTTTTTCAGAAGCATTATACCGTTTGGAAAGGTGAGGCGATTACCTTTCCAACGGTATATGTTGGGTGTCTGTAGCAGCTTAGATGCCTGAGATACAGGCATCTAAGCAGCATGCCCCCATACCGCTTTAACTGTCAGTTATTAATAAAGTTGTGCGGTGACGTCATTGCGTCATTGCGCGTGCCGTCACCGGCCGGATCGGGTGGCCCCGGTGATGCCCTTCAGTGTGAGGGGCAGATCGCTGGGGTAGGTGGTCATGGGGGTCCACAGACCTCCATCAAGGTAGGGTAGTGCTAGCGATGGCATGGTGCCGCCGTTATCACCTGACTGGGACTGCTAGCGACGGCACCATGCCGTCGTTAGCAGTCAAGGGGTTAAATTAGCCTTAACGACCCTATTAACCATAACTGCCCCTAAATTAACCCCCACCTCCCCTAACTTTCAGCAAACCAAATATTAATTTTATACTCACAGTTAGAGCCGTGTGGATGCTATAGGAAATGGGCGGGGACAATCTGCCCCTGACTGCAGGGAGGGACTGGGAGAAAGAAGGGGCGGGACCAATCAGAGTGACTGCAGGGAGGGACTGGGAGAACGAAGGGGCGGGACCAATCAGAGTGACTGCAGGGAGGGACTGGGAGAACGAAGGGGCGGGGCCAATCAGAGTGCCTGCAGGGAGGGACTGTAAGTAGTAACTGCTGTGAGTCACACTGTATGAAACGGATTATAAAAGGAGGAGTATTTTAGGGAGCATTTGCTCTGAAAAAACCCTCATTTTATAATCGATAATCGATTCAACTAATAGATAATGAAATTCGTTGGCAACGATTTTCATTATCGATTAGTTGTTGCAGCCCTAATAACAATCATCTGTTGCTTAGGAGGTCTAAAAATTAGGTAAATACAACAATGCATGGAGAAGCCATGTGTGAAAAATTAAGTATACCCTTACTGCTTCCATAGGAATTAAGATGCTAAGTAGCTAATTAAATGCCATTGATTATGTGATCATCAGCAAGTGTGACCACCTCTATAAAAGCTGACAGTTTAGCAGTTTTCTGATTAAAAAAAAAAAAAAAAAAAGCAATTGTTGCTGCCAACTAATCTAGCAAGGGTTATAAGACCACTTACAAACAATTTAAAGTCCATCATTTAGCGAGAAAGATTATTCAAAAGTGGAAAACATTCAAGACATCCCAGAAGTAGATGTTCCAACAAGCTCAACCCAAGGTCAGACTGTTACATCTCAGACTCTGCAGGCCTCTGTTAGCATGTTAAATGTTAAGGTTCATGACGGTGCAATTAGAAAAAGACCAAACAAGTATGGTTTGGAAGTGTTGTCGGGAGAAAACCTCTTCTGTCTAAAAAGAACATGGCAGCTAGGCTATGGTTTGCAAAGTTGCATCTGAAGAAACCACAAGACTTCTGGAACAATATCCTTTGGACAGATGAGAGCAAAGTGAAGATGTTTGGCTTAATGCACAGTGTTACGTTTCTGCTGATTTTCGCCAAAGACCTCCTACCAACTGTCAAGCACAGTGGGGGAGAGGTGATGATTTGGGCTTGTTTTGCAGCCACAGGACCTGAGAACCTTGTAGTCATTGAGTCGACCATTAACTCCTCAGTGTACCAGAGTATTCTAGAGTCAAATGTGAGGCCATCAGTCCGACAGCTAATGCTTGGCTGAAATTGGGTTATTCAACAGGACTACCTTAAGAGAGCTGTGCATAAACAAATAGCTTCAAACCTCACTGAACTGGAGCAATGTTATATAGATGAGTGGGCCAGGATTCCTCCACAATCATGTGAGTGACCGATAAAGTCATACAGAAAACAAGTTACTTCAAGTTATTGCTGCTAAAGGTGGTTCTACAAGCTATTGAATCATGAGGTGTGCTTAGTTTTTCATACACGGCTTCTCCATTTCGGCTTTATTTGGTGAATAAATCATGACACGGTGTAATACGTCATGTGTTGTTGTTCATCTTGTATTTACCTAATTTTTACAAAGAAAGACAAAATGAGTAAACGAGTGAGCTAAACAAATTAAAATAACTAATTGAAAGCTGCTGGAAACCTCAAGGTGTCACCCAAAAACCCAAACCAATATATATATATATATATATATATATATATATATATATATATATATATATATATATATAAAAAAGAGGTCAGCGCCACACAAATAAAAACAGTGATAATCTTTCGAACACAAATGGAAAGTATAAGATATAAGCTTGAGAAAAATCCTCAAAGGTGAAATCCAAATGAAGTAAAGGTGGGAACTCACCATGGACGCTCCGTATAGCTGCAGCTGTGTGGCTGTGTTCCAGATCAGTAACAATGCAACAGTTCTTACTAAAGAGATGTATCTCGCCATCCAGGAGAGAAAAAAAAAAAAGAACACCGAGACACGTCTGGTCTAAGATTTATTAACCCCTTCATGACAATGACTGATTTTATTTTTTGTACTCTACGTGACAATGGCTGCCCCCACTACACACCATGGAACCTGAAGCATGGAGGACAAGTCTAGTGATGCACTGGTAACTCTGGGAGGGTAAGAATGGCATATGGCAGGGGTGTCCAAGTTTTTCCTGTAGTTGGCCACTTCATCAGAATTATATACGTGTGCGGGCCGCACTTATTTTTTACCGTGAGAAAATATGGCCTTTAATAAGATATGCAGATTAAAATAAAGTAAATGACACAAAACCTTTACTTCTCACTGATTTCTGGGCCTAGAAAATTTTGTGACTACAAATTCATGATTCTGGATAATTAAAAATTAAATAGTTCTATTTATTCTAGGGATGCATCAGAATGAAAATTCTTGACCAAAACCGGAAATTCAGGGTTCACTTAGCCAAAAACGACCCCCACCTTAAAAAAAATAAATAAATTAAAAAAATCCCACGCTTTTAATAAAAGTACCATATTTGCTCGATTATAAGACGACCCCCCCCCCAAAATCTGAATATTAATTTATGAAAAAAAGAGCCTGAATATAAGACGACCCTATAGGAAAAAAACCTTTACCAGTAAATGTTAATTCATGTAAACTATGTGAACATTTTTTTTTTTTTAATAAAAGCTATGATTGAGAAAAATATTTTGTTTTTATTTTTTTTATTTCCTTTTTTTTTTCAACCTGCCCCCCCCAGTTATGCACATCTGCCCCAGAAATGCCTTATACCCCCTATATGCCACTGTGCCCATGATATGCCTTTTAACCCTCTAAATGCCACTGTGCCCCATGATATGTCTTTTGACCCCTTATGTGCCTCCAGAATTGCCTTATACCCCTATATGCCACTCTGGCATTTAGGGGGTTAAAAGGCATATTATGGGGCAGAGTGGCATATAGGGAGGTATAAGGCATTTCAGGAGGCAGAGTGGCGTATAGAGGGTTAAAAGGCATTTCTGGAGGCAGAGTGGCGTATAGAGGGTTAAAAGGCATTTCTGGAGGCAGAGTGGCGTATAGAGGGTTAAAAGGCATTTCTGGAGGCAGAGTGGCATTAAGGGGGTTAAAAGGCATTTCACAGAGCACTCTGCCTACAGAAATGCCTTATGCCCCCATTTAACACTCCCTCCCCCTCCCTCCTCCAAACTTACCGGAGCTTCTGAGTCCCCGGTGCGTAGTCCGGGCAGCGTGGAACTCTGATCACTGACAGCTGGGGAAGGTCTGCGCAATGGACGCAGACAACCCCCGCTGCTAACCGCACCTCCTCCCGGCTGCAGCGGAAGTTGTGTACGCAAATCGAGTAGAGCTCTACACGCTGCCCGAACTAAGCACCAGGGACTCAGAAGTACCGGTAAGTTGGGGGGGGGGGTACAGGAGGATCCAGGTCCCCTGCATCGCTGCAGGGGATTTGGCTCTTAGTGTCATAGTCAGACCTAGTTGAGGTCTGATTAAAAGACAGGGGTATTTTTTAGAGAATTTGCTCTGGAAAAAACCTCATCTTATAATCGAGCAAATACGGTAAGTTACACACCAAAATTGTACAAAAAATTTAATAACAATGTTATATATATTTATGATTGTTAACAGGCATCTCAAGCATACCCAGATTCCAGCATGTACTGGCTGGGCATGATAAGAGTGTGACTGCTGTCAATAAGTAAGTTATAAGTAATATGTAAGTAACACACCACAACTGGACAAAAAAATCAACAATACCCAGGCAACCAGTAAATGCTGGAACCTAGGCATGATGGGACTGTGATTGCTGTTAGCAATCACACTCCTATCATCCCAAGTCAGCCAGTACATGCTGGTACATGGTGTCTGTAAGTGCAGAGCTCATACTGCTGGCAGCATCAATACACAAGGCGGGGTAGCTAGCCAGGTTTCAACATGTACTGGCTGACTTGGCTTGATAGGAGTGATTGCTAACAGCAATCAGTCCCATCATGCCTAGGTTCCAGCACTTACACATCCATGCTATCACACACACACAAATTGATTCATTCACAGATTAATTCCCTCAATCATGCATACTCATTCAAACACCCTCCCCCACCTCCTTACCTGCACTACAGCTTTCTATGCCGCTCGCAGACTTCAGCAGGGGGCGCGGCCTCCCTCTGCGTTCTCTTGTACTGCACAGAGGAAGCAGGACTAAAGCGGAGTCATGTGATATCACGTACATTCACGTGACTCTGCTGGGTTCCGCTTCCTCTGTGCAGCAGAGCTCTTGTGATCCTGGCTGCCAATTCCACGCGGGCTGCACCTCGAGGTCCCGCGGGCCACATGTTGGACGCCCCTGGCATATGGAGTATAAGGGCTTTCTGGAGGCAGAGTGGCATATAGGGATTTAAAAGGAATATAGCATATAGGGGGTATAAGGCATACCTGGGGCAGAGTGGCAAATATGGGGTCAAGAGGCATATCTGGGGGGGGCAGAGTTGCTTATAGTGGGTATAAGGCATTTCTGGGGGGCAGAGTGGCATATAAGGGGGTATAAGGCATATCTGGGGGGCAGGTTGGCAAATAAAAGTAAAACTTTTTTTCTTCTAGGGTAGCCTTATATTCAGGCTTTTTCTTTTTTTTTCCTAAATTAATATTAAAATTTTGGAGGGTCATTTTATAATCAATATAATTGATAAAATGTTTCACTTCATAAGTAGTTTTAGTTTCTGAGGAAGTAAAATGAATTCTATTTTATTATATGACTTACATCTCCTACATTTGTAAAATCCCAAAGCACTGGATTTCAACCAACTCTTGGCTTCTCCAAATGGACACTATGAGCTAAGTAACTACCTATGTTCCTAGCTTTTTTATAAACAACTTTGGAGTTGTACGAGATGGGGATCCTGTTGAAGCACTCCCAGAGTTTCCATTAAAATGCTCTTAAAAATCTTACTATCCAAATTGAAATCAGTTATGAAAGGACAATTGAAATTCTGATTGTGTGTAGTAACTGTTTTCTTCCAACAGGGTACTATGTTTGGTCTGCAGTAGTAGATTCTGATCATGTTGTCTATCTAAAAACAATCTATTTATTTTTGCTCCTAATATTTTGCTAGATTGCTACAATTACGTCTTATTTGCCTATTTTGGCGGAATGGTATGCCATTTCTTATGACAACTATCCTGTCTAATATAACTCTTGCTGTCAACCATCTAAAAATATTAGTTGAGTAAGTCCCCCTCAACTAATATAGTTAAATCAAGAAAATCAAGTTTTCCCACACCTCTGTCATTTAATAACCTACATCTGTGGCTCAGAGTATTGTACAGAGCCTGTTTTGTGAGGATTTAATACATCGAATACCAGATGTACTTCACCACTAGGTGTCTCTGTGTTCCCTTTTGTGAGATATATCTCTCGAAGATTTGGAATTTGGAGACTTGGAATACTGCTGCATGGAGCTGCCTCTGTTTGTTAAGTTGAAGATATGTTGCTGAGAGTCCTATACGGCGCTTCCTTATATTTTAGATCAGTGTGTTGGAGCTATGTTTAAGAAAATACTATATCAGTAGTAACTTTTTAAGGTACCACAATTGTTTTGATTTGCTTTTTCATAGACCGTTCTTCATCCATTGTGTCAGCAACACCCACCATCAGTGATGTACAGAAGACTGTTCTTGTTGGAGTTAATAAAGAAGGTACATACCTTCTCTCTCTCTCTCTCATATATATATATATAATCTATATCTCGAATATGGATTTCTTTTACAGTTGCTCACGAAGAGGTTTATGTCTTCGCAGCACCAGTCTATAGGAGCAGAACCTCTGGATGAATTGTACAATGCACTTGCTGATGTGTTAAATTCACAAGAGAATACGCTGTGCTACAAAAGTTATTTTCTAGTGAGTATTTTCTTGAAGTCAAATTTGCATACCTTTCAAACATAACAGATGTGGATTTTATAATGACTTTTGAGTGTATGCCTTAGACCCCAAATAAATGCAAAGCTGCTGCAGGCCACCAGTTTGGAAAAGTGCTTCATGCATGCATCCATTGGCAAGAGGTAAGTAAGTCCTGCATCTATTTTGTACTGCTGCTCACTTAATAGATACGGGGTGTTCACTTGTGGCATTCCTTACTGATTGCAAGGTTCCTTGAGCCCACCATGTTTTCACTTCTGCTTTCTTAGCACTTTCATTACTGCTTTCTGAATGCTATGTATTTCTGTATGCCAATAAGGTTGGCATGATTATTTTAGGCATCCCCCACCCTAAATTTAACTAACATTTTATGATATGTAAGGTGCAGGCCTGGAATGCATGAGCTGTGTGAATATGCTGCAAACGTAAACCATTACACATTTTTGAGCATTATTATGAAGTTGGTCCTACCCTTTGCGGCAATAACAGATTACACTCTTCTGGAAAGCTCCCACAAGTTTGGGAGTGTTTGTGAGAATTTGTGCCCATTCAGTCAAAAGAGCATTTGTGAGATCATTCACTGATGTTGGATGAGAAGGCAGGCTGCTCTAGTTCCTCCACACCAAATACATCACCATGTCTTTATTGACACGAAACACGAAAAGGGTTTTAAGAAACCTGCTTCCACAAAGTTGCAAACCTACAATTGTCTAAAATGTCTTTCTATGCCGTAGCATTAACATTACCATTTACTGGCATTAGCGTAAACCCAGGAAAAAAAACCCAGGCAATTATCGCTCCTCCACTGGAAACTTCCACTAATAATATATTGCACATATAGTTGATTTCTAGCAGAGCAGAAATTTCACAAACGGACTTATGGCAGAGGTGGCATCCTGTAACATTGCCACATTGATAGTCACTATGACTATGACATATTCTGTTGCCAATATTTATGTATGGTGATGACAAGCTTATGTACTTGATTTTGTGCACCTGTTAGCAATGGGTGTGCCTAAACTCAAAAAGTAGGAGTATCCACATGATATTGGTCATATAGTGTATAAATCGGAGACTAGTAAAAACCTAATAAGCAACCCTTTACTTCAGGACCTAACATGTGGAAGATTAACAATAATAGTCTTTACATTTGATAATTGTCTGTGTTTTTTGGTTAAATATGACTGAATCTACCCAGGTTGTGTTTTTTTTCTGCAGTTCACTTCACCAGAGTGCACTTTTAACTAGGATTGCTGATGCTGTAAGATCCATCTAGTAATCTGAATATATTCCAGTACTATATATTCATCTAGTGGAAGTCCCATGGAAACATACCGTATTTGCTGCAGGGAACCTGTATCCTCCTCTCTGGAAGCCGGTAGAGGTCTGTGTGATGCACACAGACAACCTGCGCTGCTGCTGGCACTTCTGCCAGGGCTTCTATGAAGGCGCGCCGGCGTCACATGAACTTCCGGTGCTCATTCATAGAAGCCCCGGCGGAAGTGCCCGGCAACAGCAGCGGATGTTGTCTGCGTGCATCACAGACTGCCCCCACTAGACACCAAGGAATCTGAAGCACGGGGCGAAGTCTAGGGATGCACTGGTAAGTCGGGGGAGTGTAAGAGTGGCATATGGGGAGGGGGTATAAGGGCTTTCTGGAGGCAGTGGCATATAGGGGGTTAAAGGGAATATCAGGGAGGCAGAGTAGCATGTGGGGGGTTAAAATGAATATGTGGGAGGCAGAGTGGTGTATAGGGCATATCTGGGGGGCAGATGTGCATAACGGGTCAGGTTGGCAAATACCGTATTTGCTCGATTATAAGACGACCCCGATTATAAGACGACCCCCCAAAATCAAAATATTAATTTAGGAAAAAAACAAAAAGCCTGAATATAAGACGACCCTATAGGAAAAAAAGTTTTACCAGTAAATATTAATTCATGTAAATATATTTTTTAAATTTCCTTTTATTTGCCAACCTGCCCCCCCCCCAGTTATGCCACTCTGCCCCCAGAAATGCTTTATACCCCCCCTATTTGCCACTCTGCCCCATGATATGCCTTATACCCCTATATGCCACTCTGGCATATAGGGGGTTAAAAGGCATATCATGGGGCTGAGTGGCATATAGGGGGTTAAAATGCATTTCTGGAGGTATATATGCATATCATGGGGCTGAGTGGCATATATGGGGTTAAAATGCATTTCTGGAGGTCCAGAAATGCATTTTAACCCCCTATATGCCACTCAGCCCCATGATATGCCTTTTAACCCAGCATGTACTGGCTGCCTTGGCTTGATAGGAGTGTGATTGCTGCTAACAGCAATCACACTCCTATCAAGCCAAGGCAGCCAGTACATGCTGGAACCTGGGGATGATAGTAGTGGGATTACAGCCTCCCTATGCCATGCTACAACCCCCACCCCCCTTACACATCCATGCTATCACACACAAACACACATTCACAAACATTTAAATACTCATTCATTCCATTAATCACACATACTTCACACATTAATCACACATACTTACCCAAAAACCCTCCCCCACCCCCTTACCTGAACTGCAGATCTCTCACTCGAAGACTTCTGCAGGGGACCGGCTGTATCAGCAACTTCTCTGGCCCCGCCCCCAGAGGAGGGAGGGGGAGATAGAGTTCTGTGAGGAAGCTACAAGCTTCCTGTCCTCCTGCTTCTAACGGAAGAGACGCTGCTCGCGACCGGTAAGCAGCATGGCCCCAGCCATTTTTTTGGGGTCTGATTAGAAGACGACCCCGATTATAAGACGAGGGGTATTTTCCAGAGCATTTGCTCTGGAAAAAACCTCGTCTTATAATCGAGCAAATACGGTAAAAGGAAATAAAACAAAAAAGTGCATTTTTCTCAATCATAGTTTTTTATTAAATATGAAAAATAGAATTCTTACCTGGGAATTCCCTTTTATTGTCCGTTTCCAGGTGGCACTAAAGAGAGAGAGAGTCCGCCCCTCCGGAAAGGCAGGGAACCTATAAAAAATACAGAACCTCCCCAAATCCCCAGTTAGTTAAAAAGACTTACTCAGAACAAACATGAAGTAAACAACAAACATGGGTAGGGGAAAAATATGTGCCACCTGGAAATGGACAAGGAAAGGGAATTCCCGGGTAAGAATTCGTTTTTCCCTTGCCATTCCAGGTGGCACTAAGGGGATTTAGCAAGAAAAGGAATGGGAGCACTGATTGTTGAAGAACCCTGCGGCCACACTTGGCCTGTTCAGAAGCCATGAGGTTGAGATGGTAATGCTTAGAGAATGTGTGGCGGTTAGTCCAGGTGGCTGCTTTACAAATGACTGATGGATCTAGACATGCAAGTTCAGCCCAGGAGGTCGAAACTGATCTTGTCGAGTGAGCTCTCAATTTGAGGGGAGGTTCCAGCCCTGCAGAGGCGTAACATTCAGAAATTGCTTCTCTGATCCAGCGGTCGATCGAGGCTCTAGATACCTTATTCCCCTTACGAGTAACAGAAAATGAAATAAACAGGGAGCTGGATTTTCTCCAAGAAGTAGTTCTAGCAAGGTAAATCTGGATGCGTCTAAAGGTCTAAAGTATGGAGCGGACGTTCTTTAGAATTTTTAGGCTCAGGACAAAAGGAAGGTAACACAATATCTTGGTTCATATGAAAATGAGAAAAAACTTTAGGAATGAACTCAGGTGGAAGCTTTAGCACCACTGCATGAGGTAGAATTCTGAGGAATGGTTCTTTCATAGACATTGCTTGCAGCTCTCCAATTCTACGGGCAGACGTGATGGCCACTAGGAGGACAACCTTAAGAGTGAGTAGCCTGAGAGAAACATCTTCCAGTGGTTCAAAGTGTGAGGAGGACAATTGTTCTAAAGCCAGATTAAGATCCCACGGAGGAATCGTTGGATGGTGACGAGGTCGCAATCTAGAGATTCCCTTGGAAAATCTTTTAATCCATGGGTGTTCGATGAGACGGAAATCTAGAAAGTTGCTGAGAGCAGCTATCTGTACCTTCAAAGTGACCGGTTTAAGGCCCTGATCAAAACCATTTTGCAGGAAATTAATGACGGAGTGGATGTCAGCAGGAGAAGATAGGTGGACCTTACAGCAAGAGAGGAAGGTTCTCCAAATCTTCTGGTATTTAGAAGAAGTTGAGGGGTTTCTGCTGGCAATCAGGGTTTCTATGACTTCTGAGGACAGGCCTTTGGATTGCAGGATCTTCCTTTCAGAATCCATGCTGTAAGTCTTAGATGATCTGGGTTTGGGTTACAAACAGGTCCTTGTAGAAGTAAGTCCTGCTGAACTGGAAGACGGAAAGGACTGTCGCAGTTGAATTAGGTGTGCAAACCAAGCTCTCTTTGGCAAGTATGGGGCAATGAGAATAATCGAAAAGACATTCTCCCTTATCTTCTTCAAAACCCTTGCAAGAAGTGGTATAGGGGGGGGGGAATGTAAGCTAGCTTGAAATTCCACGTCTGGGACAGGGCTTCCAGTCCCTTTGGATGTTCCCTGGGTGAAAGGGAGAAAAAAGTCTCTACCTGCTTGTTGGTGCTTGATGCCATGAGGTCTTTTTGTTCGGGAGACCCCCATCTGTCTGTAATCATCCAAAACATGTCCCTGTGCAGGCTCTATTCGCCTGGAAGGACGGATTGTCTGCTCAGGAAATCTGCTAGTATGTTGGTAGAACCTTTGATATGCACTGCGGACAAGTGAGAAAAGTTTTGTTCGCCCCAAAAACATATCTTGAGAGCAAGACCCTGAAGATACCGACTCCTCGTTCCTCCCTGTTGATATATGCCACTACCGTGTCATTGTCTGAAAGGATACGAACTGCTTTGTCCTTTAGGAGCGGTTCCCAATGGACTAAAGCTTTCCATACTGCTAACATCTCGAGGAAGTTGATATGACAACTTGCCTCCTGAGGGGACCACGGGCCTTGTGCAAAGTGTTTTTTGAAGGTGGCTCCCCATCCTTTCAGACTGGCATTCGTACAAAGCACTGCCATGTTTGGGACTTCCAGGATCGTCCTCTCAGCAAATTGTCCTCCCTGTTCCACCAATGGAAGGACGAGAGTACTAGAGGGCTGATGCAGACTTTCTTTCGGAGAGTTCTCATGTGAGCTAGTGTCCATGGAACTGTAGCCTGGGCCGAGGTCATTAGGCCTAGGAGTGACATCATGCTCCTGATCGTGGGCTTCCTTTGCAAGGTAAGCACCTTGATGGAATTTAGGATTTTCCAATATTTTTCCAAAGGAAGGAACGTCATTTGAGTTCTGGAATCCAGGATCATTCCTAGAAACATCAGTCTTTGAGTAGGATATAATTGGGATTTTCCCCAGTTGATGAGCCAGCCTAGGCCTAGATCCAGTGTTGTAGACAGGTGAGATCTTAACAGGCTTTCTGAGGAAGCTGCGACCAGCCAGTCGTCCAGGTAGGGGATAACTCTGATCCTTGTAATGTGAGGAAGGCTGACTCACTACTGACATCATTTTCGTAAAGATTTGTGAGGCAGATGCTAAACCGAACGGGAGAGCCTGGAATTGAAGATGCTGGGTGCCGTGGCTTGATGTAAATGCCAGACGAAGGAATTGCGGATGCTGATTGTGTATAGGAATATGTAGATAAGCATCTTGAAGGTCTATCGAAGCCATGTAGTCTCCTAGTCAAAGGATCTCTGTGTTTGACTTCAAGGTTTCCATCTGGAAATAGAAGAGACGAATCTCCATTCCACTGCTCTGATATCATCGCCGATAAGGAGTTATGCACCGGGAAGGTCTTAGGTTTTTTAATATGGCCCTGGAAAGGGTCCACCATAGTAGTGGTTGCTTCTTCTTGCAGATTCAGAGTAGCTCTAAATGCTGAAATTAGTCCTGTTTCTTCAACTGGAAAAAAAAATAATTTTCTTCCTTGATCTCCCCTTCTTCAGCTGAGGATTGGGGCAGAAAGAAATCTGGATCAGAAGCCGAATCTTCATCTTCTTGAATGAGTCTAGTGAGAGAAGGATCATATTTAAGGAGACTCAGAGACTGAGGTTGGGCTTGCTGAGAGCTAGCCATAGATTTAAAGAAATCGAAAGTTGATTGCAGCTCGCTTTTAAGCTAGGCAGTTAACCCCGAGGTAGACGAATGGCTGGCTTTAGTACAGAAACCACATAGGGAAGCCGAGGCATCATACAGAGTCTTATTGCAAGAGGCACAGGCTTTATGCTTAGTCTTCCTAAGGGCTTTCCGTGGAGGAGAAGGGTCAGCAGGAGGCTCAGGAGTTTTATCAGCCATAACACAAAAGAAAGCAAGATAAACCCTCAAACAAACAAACTGCTTAGTAAAGGTTGCTCGCTTACCTTCTCCTCCAGCATCGTTTAAAAAGTCTGGCGTTCAAATTTTGGTGGGATTCCAGGTAATTGGAACCCGGAAGCCCACCCACAGGGAATCCCCTACGTCATCTGTGACGTGCCGGCTGAGACCCCCATACCGGCGTCTTACCCTGAAGCTAAAGAGATGACTTGCAGGGAAGAACCTCCTCTGATGCAAAAAAAACAATTCTGGCTCCCGCAAGCCAAGCCTCCTAGGTGGTTCAGGGGAAGAATGCCAGCAAAAAACTCTTGCCGGCATTTTAACCCTTTCGATGTTGCACGGTACTACCCATGGGAGAACTGCCAGGTCGGGCTGCCAAGTCACAATGCCTACACGCCGGGGCAGCCTAAGTGACCGCCTAAACAACACAGTACCCGCCGGGGGTCCTGAAAAAAAAAAAAAAAAAAGGAACTTGTCCCACAGTTACTTCCTGGGAAAGGCAGGAAGCTAAACTGGGGATTTGTGGGGGTTCCCTATTTATAGGTTTCCTGAGGGGCGGAGACTATCTAACTTTAGTGCCACCTGGAATGGCAAGGGAAAAATAGTTTACATGTCAATTTAATATTTACTAGTAAAAAATTTTCTTATAAGGTAGCCTTATATTCAGGCTTTTTTTTTCTAAAATATTAAAATTTGGGGGGGGTTATCTTATAATCAAGCAAATATGATATATTGTTTTCCTTGAGCATAAAATACAGTTCTGTATACAGCTATGTTAGCAGTTCTGGCAGCTGCCATTGTCGTCATGCTAGCCAATTCTTTATGGCATTGCCAAAGAAGTCTGTAGCGTCTGGCTGGTTGATTAAGACCAAGCCATTGTACTACATGGCAGTAAGATTCTGCAGCTCCCTGAGAACATTGTACTGTGCAAAATCTAAAACTGTTTTAACAAGAAAAAACAAAGCAAAATATTTTTGAAAACATATTTTTAATGTAATGCTAGTAATTAAGGGGACAGTGGGATTAGCCTTTAAGCATTCTCGCGTAAGGATGACATATGACATCAACACTAAATCTGAGAAACCTTGTGTTTAAGTGACTCTGCCTTTTCATGTCATGTATAATATGTGAGACTTGGCAAAGGAAAATATACGGTAGCATCCGTAGAAGCGAAATGCCTGAGAAGTGTCCCTCCATTCTGGTCTTTATGCCACACTTTTTTTTTTTTTTTTTTTTTTTTTACGACAACTAATCAAGATTGTACTTTTACACTTTACAGGATGTAATTTATTATAGTTGAGTGAGTGTGCTTTTATGGTGTCGTAGGTTTGGGTGGCATATAGTGTGTCACTCTAACCCCTTGAGGCTGAGAACACATGGGGAAGATTTGAGTTTGCGAGGGGACCACTGATGGATTCTGGGGAGACCCCTTGCCTTGGCAGCTGTACCAATTTTCCACTGCACCTTTCCACATCTCTAGCTTAATCAGGGCTCTCCATTCCAGGCGTACTTCTTCTGGAATCAGCCCTCCCCAGATCGCTAATGCGTCCTCGACTCGCCTCTCAAATTCCCCACTTGTTATCATCGGCTCCCAGCATCGCATTTCTACGTAGATCCAGGTCCCGGGTGAGCTGCCTGTCCATCTTGGCCACCACGTCGTCCAGACTGCTTCTCTGGATCGGGTGGCCAACCTTCTCCGCATTCTGTTATGGAACTTCTCCACTATGCGTTCCTGTCACCAGCTCATTTCCTCTGCCATAGCTGCCGCTGATGGTGCCGCATCTCCACAGTCAGCTGGTCTGTTAGTCCCAGTGGTGGTTTGGACATTCCCTTTGGAAGGAAACATACCACTGCTGCCACCATTGTGACAGGAACGACCCGAATGGGTACACCTGCCAGACGTTGCTTCCTTCTGCCCGTAGTCGCAAGGAATACAACATTGGGATTGTCAGGTGGAAATACCGTCGAAGACAGATGGAAACACAGCCTCTCAGGAACCTCGGTGGCACTGTAACATAGCAAATAAGTGCTTTACTCGCCTGACAGCACCAAGGCTTAGCTTACCCCGATAACAAGACAGAACTTGTATTGAGGTAAAAAAAGGAACTGACTTTATTCGGAACAGCGCAGATATTTATACAGACAGTAAAATTGGATCAGAAGTTTAATCCCATTAACAAATTGTTTCGACTACCAGACAGCCCAGCACCTCCATACAGTTGCTCACCTGACAAAAAGTCACTGATTCCAATGGAGCGGCATCAATTGCGAGGTACCGATGGAGAGCTCAGGGTCCAAGGGTGTTATGTTTCAAAAAGCGCCTTGATCCGACCTTGGGACCCTGAGCGACGGTGTTGGAAACATCCCCAGGAATAATCTGCTTGGTAGCCAGGCTGGAGTTCTAGAGCCACGGTAGGGTAAACCCCTGATCCTAAAGATGGGTAGTAAAATCAAGGTTCCAAAAGGAGATCCCTCTATGTAACTACTGAGCGTTCCTCACCACAAGCATATTGTAACCCCAAAAGAGCGACATGGTGAGGCAAACGGTGGTCATAGCGACGCAGTTCCAATTATTGTCGGGCATCTCACAGTTCCTAGCCGTTGCACGGTTCTATGGATTTGCGGCTAGGTCTCCGTCAGGTGTATGGAGCATTTCCGGCTATGTAGAGCCGGCTAGTTCATGAGTGTCTGGTTAGGGCAGACCAGACAGGGTTTTCTGGTCACCCTGTGCCCCCCCCATTGAGCACAGGGTGACTTAGACATAAGAGGGGGGTGGGCAGGCAAGGGGTCTCCCCAGGAATCCATCAGTGCCCCCTCCCAAACGCAAATCTACCCCATGTTAAAGCACTGATGTAATCGACAAAGAAATAAGGGTAGGGTGCTGGTACAGGAATTACAGACCGCTGAGCTATAGTGAACTCATTAGTGCTTCTGCGTTACATAAGATTAAGGACTTAAATGAGGTCCCATAAGAGAGTTTTTGTATTTGACTTGGACAGTGTGGTATCCCGTAGCTGCAACACCTGACCTCCTGACTCATCCATAAAAGTTAGAGAAGTTAACTGAGGACTTAATCCGCTTGAAAAAACTCATATTCTTACATACACCATACAGTGCCAAACTTTTAGGTGTGAAAATTAGGAATATTTTGTAAAACAGACATAATGGTTTATTAAGAAATTGCAAATTAAATAATCAGAATAAACATCTTAAATCAATACTGCAACGACTAATTGCCTTCAAAACAGTATCAATTGTTCTAGGTATACTTTTAGGTTAGTTGTATGGTTAAACTATTATAACAGATGCTACTGATCATCAATTTAATATGTAGTTTGAAATCTACATCTACAATCAATAACTGAAACACACAGCTGTGTAGGAGGAATAAAACTAGGTGAGGAACAGCCAAACTTGCTGAGAAGGGATGGTTGCTGAAAACAGTTTAACCCCTTAACGACCAATGAGGTGCCAGGTATCTTAAGCTTAAACAGTGTTGCTGAAATGTCTCAATAGCACTTTTTCTCATATTTATTTGTCTTGACTTTAGCTTTTTTTGCACGTTATAATAAGTACAAGTATCATATTACTATGTCAAAACTATTTTCTACTAATTTTAGTTATTCTGTCCCCATGTGCTATTATCTTTGAAGCCGGTCAGTTCCATTTACCCCCATCAAACCATATATTTTTGAAAACACTCTTTCCATGCCCTGATTCTACTACCAGCCTTTGCCAAAATCTGTGTTAGTATTTTTGTCCACACACATTGTACTTTTGGTATGAATTTACGGGGGGGGGGGAAGACACAGAAAACATACAGTGAACAGTAAACACCTGTCGCAGCAGGGTAAAGTAAGGTACAGAAAATATCGGCAGTAGGAACACAAATCACCCACACATCCTAACACCTCAGGGCCTGTGTCGCAGGGTCAGTTAAGAAGCGTGACCAGTAGAACCAGAGACACTCATGCTTATCAACTCGGTTAGTAGACCTAGCCACCAAATCCTCTAGATGGCGTACATTTTCCACTCTCCCGACCCATTCTTGCAGCGAAGGCGGAGTCGGCGAACCCCTGTGCAGGGGAATTAAAGCTTTGGCCTCATTTAACAAATTCCGAACCACCGATTTCTTATAAGCTGATATTAACAGAGAAGTGTGATGCAGCAAACAATTAACAGGATGAAAAGGAGGAGGAAAGTCAGTGAAATGGTGTAAAGTGTCATGTACGGCTTTCCAAAATGGGACAATAAGGGGACAGTCCCACCAAATATGGAGGACGGACCCACCCTGCGACCCACCCCTCCAACAGACATCGGGGCAGTCAGGAAATATAGCGTGCAGACGCGAAGGCGTGCGTCTGAAGCAGCGACGGAGCGGCAGCGCCAAAAAGAGCAGACATAGGGAGGAGCTCAGAGCCACCCATATAGGACCCAATCGTCGGGGAATCAGCAGAGGTCGCCAACAAGAAACCACCTCCAGACATACCAGGGGGAAAGTCAGACATTATTTCTTTCAACTAGATGAATCCCTTATGATGGTGACATCCCTGTGGGTTTTTTTTTTTAAATTATTATAACATTTTGTTATATTAAAAAACATTGAAAATGTATTTTTAATTTTATTTCACTGATCTCCACCGACCTGCATGGTTGGCTTCAGTGTCTGCACAGGCCCTCTGGGAACTCTTTTTTTATTTTGAATGGGTGCCTCCATTTTGTTAGAGGCAGCATGTCTCGAGTGGCAGTTTGAAACGCTCATATGCGTGATCAAACGGGGCTCCTGACTTTTTTGTGTTGCTGAATGCCTCTATATAGGGGCGCAGCATATAGCATTTCAATATGGTGAATACGTCCGCTTCTAGGAACGATGATACAGGACCCCTAAATTTTTTATGAGCGTTGCTGGATACCTAGATGTCGAGGCATTTCAGCAACACCAACTGTATCCGTCACTGCCCCCTCCCCAGAACATCTGCCATGCCAGACCTAAAGCTGCATAGCTGTAGTACCATATTGGGCCGATTATAGGCCGCACCCTTATAGTTTGGGGCTATATTAAAGAAAAATGTATTTTTAAAGAAAAAATACACATTTTACATAATGTAATTTTGGTTTCTATTACACAGTTAGTCCTGCTTTTGACAGGATATGTTATATACAAACAGAAATTTGGAAAACCAATAGCCATTTTAATTCATAATCCACCTTACTTATAACTATGCCACTCTGCCCCCCAGACTTACCAGTGCATCCCCAGACTTGTTCCTGTGCTCCAGACTCCCTGGTGTCTAGTGGGAGCAGCAGGTGGACATCTATGCGATCTGCGTAGACCGCCTCCGCTGCTACCTGGCACTTCCGCTGGGACTTTAATGACTGAGCACCAGAAGGTCATGTGAAGCCGGCGCTCCGTCAGAGAAGCTCCGGCGGAAGTGCCGGCAGCAGCAGAGGTTGCACACATCACTCAAACGCCCACCGACTGCCAGAGAGGAGGATACCGGCTCCTGCAGCGCTGCAGGGGATCCTCCTCTCTGGTAGCCGGTGAACCTCTCAGACAACCTCTGCCAGGGGCTTGTATGATTGAGCACCAGAAGGTCATGTCACGCCAACGCTCCGTTGCAGAAGCTATGGCAGAAGTGCTGGCAGCAGCGGGGTTGTCTGCATCAAGCAGATGTCCACTGGCTGCGAGAGAGGAGGATGCAGGTCCCCTGCAGTGCTGTGGGGGACCTGGATCCTAGCCCTGCTGCTAAATGATAAAGAAAGAGAAAAAAAAAACACCTGCCCGGCACCCGGTACTGCATGTCCCGGGCATCAAACGATACAAATTGCGCATCCCTGCGCTAAACCTAGATTAAAGGCAGCACCCCCACTTTAAAGACTCAAAGTAGGCGGGGTGTCCTATAATCGGGCCAATACGGTATATCACATTTTGCAAAACTGAACCACTTGACAAATATACCTCATAGTCTACCAGCAGACAAACCATAATAACCATAATAATTTGAACATTGTTTTTATTAATGGGATGTATCAGGTTATTTTATTTATAACAGAATTAAAGTGGTAATAGTAATGACAGCCATGAACAGTCAAGGCATTTATGGACAATATATTGAAGTTTTACAATATAAAAAAACAGGCCTGGACCAATACTGCAATGCAACTTAAGTAAACAGAACACTAAGGATGAATGAAGCTTTACAATCAACCTCATACTGAAGAAACATGTTTTCTGCTCTCTTCTGTTATGTGGGCCTTCAACAACTTCTATTTATGTTTATTATAGCCATCTGGGGACAATATTACTCTCTCAGAAAAGATTGCAATCATCTCGGAGGGAACTACGGGTCTGGTGACATGGGAGGCTGCTCTCACATTAGCTGAATGGTCTATGGAAAACATTGACGTATTCAAAAACCGGTAAGAACTCAATTGCATACCTGGGGAGGACGGAGTGACATATCAGGGGGTATAGGGCATACTGGGGTATATAAGGCGGGAGGGAGGCAGTGTGTCAAGCCTGGGCTCAAATGTGCTTAACTGGGGGGCAGGTTGGGAAATAAAAACAAGAAATGCTTTTGTATCAAGTTTTTTTTTTATTCTGCCATTTGTTTTTAACATCCTATGTTACTTTATTCAATTATTTCAAATAAATAAAAAATGTAATTTTTTTTTTTTAATCAAATTAATCGAAAAAATAATCGGCCAACTATCAAAATAATTGTTAGTTGCAGCCCTAGTTTTAACATTTCTGCGGTGCTCGTGTTTAGCTGTATTTTCTTCTTTCCCGTTTACTGAACCCACACAAGTTGTATAAAGGGCTTTCTTTAGATGTCGTTATTTTGATTGTATTATATAATTTACTATAAAAAAAGTATAAAATATGGTGACAAATTTAGACAAAATTCCCAATGCAATTTACCCTATCAAACCATATATTTTTGAAGACTAGACACCCCAGAGTATTTCAAATGCTAGTATTTTTAACTCTTTCCATGCGCTAATTCTAGCACCAGCCTTTGTCAAAGTTTGCAGTACTGTTTTGTGTGTGTATTTTTCCCACACACGTTGTACTTTAGAAAGAAATTTTCTAGCTCCTGGTAAATGCCACAACACCCTAATATGTTTTCAGCAACATCTGCCGAGTACAGTGATACCACCCATGCATGGGTTTGCCTGGCTTTTTTGGGGGCAAAAGGGCCGCATTTGGGACATGCGCGCATATTTCAATGTTGAACTTTGACATTTGGTGATCCACTGCCCATGCCCTATTTAGTGCATCTTTGAGCCTGGCCAATACAGTGTGCCCTATAAAAAATACCGTATTTCCTCGATGCTCTGAAAAATACCCCTCGTCTTATAATCGGGGTCGTCTTATAATCAGACCTCAACTAGGTCTGACTATGAGACTAAGATCCAGATCCTCCACAGCGCTGCAGGGGACCTGGATCCTCCTGTCTGGTAACCTCTGCTGCTGGTGCTTCTGACTACTCCCTGGTGTGTAGTCGGGGCAGTGGGTAGACGTCTAAGCGATTCGCGTAGGCAACTTCCGCTGCAGCCGGAAGGAGGTGCTGTTAGCAGCGGGGATTGTCTGCGTCCATCCTTCCCCGACAGTCAGAGGGTGTATGCGTGATGGACGTCTACCCGCTGCCCCGACTACACACCACGGATTCAGAAGCACCGGTAAGTTTGGGGGGGGGTGTTAAAAGGGGGATAGAAGGCATTTCTGTAGGCAGAGTGCTCTATAATATGCCTTTTTAACCCCTTAATGCCACTCTGCCTCCAGATATTCATTTTAACCCCCTTTATGCCACTCTGCCTCCAGAAATCCCTTTTAACCCTCTATACGCCACGCTG
The DNA here is from genome assembly GCF_027358695.1 of Spea bombifrons. Classification (NCBI taxonomy): domain Eukaryota; kingdom Metazoa; phylum Chordata; class Amphibia; order Anura; family Pelobatidae; genus Spea; species Spea bombifrons. Next base: position 24,384,277 of record NC_071093.1, read on the forward strand.
CCTCCTGAAATGCCTTATACCTCCCTATATGCCACTCTGCCCCATAATGTGCCTTTTAACTCCCTAAATGCCAGAGTGGCATATAGGGGTATAAGGCATTTCTGGAGGCAGTGTGGCACATAGGGGGTCAAAAGGCATATCATGGGGCAAAGTGGCATATAGGGGGGTATAAGGCATTTCTGGGGCAGAGTGGCAAGCCTGGGGGCAGATGTACATAACTGGGGGGCAGGTTGGAAAATAAAAGGAAATCAAAACAAAAAAATATTTTTCTCAAGCATAGCTTTTATTAAAAAAATAGTTTACATAGTTTACATGAATTAACATTTACTAGTAAAACTTTTTTCCTATAGGGTTGTCTTATATTCAGGCTTTTTCTTTTTTTCCTAAATTAATATTCAGATTTTGGGGGGGTCGTCTTATAATCAAGCAAATACGGTAGACACCCCTGGGTATTTAAAATGCTGGTATTTAAACTATTTTACCACATTTTACCACCAGCCTTTGTCAAAGCTTGCAGTAGTATTTTTTTTTTTTTGTGTCTGTAGTTTTCCCATACTCGTTGTACTTTAGGTATGAATTTACAGCTCCTGTCACACAACATCTCCTGTGTACACTGATTCATGCATGGGTTTGTCGGGTTGTTAAAAGGCCACATTAGGGACGTGTGTATTTTTCAAATTAGAAACTAGATATGTGGTCATCCTTCCCTGTGTGTTAACTGAGACACCCAATGGGCATCTAACATGCCAGTATTTTAACTCTTTCCATGGGAGAAAATAAAGCGCTAATTTTAGGACTTTCTCATAAAAATATTTTTTTACATTTATTTTACTAATCACATTGATTAGAAAGCTGGGCTCCAGTACCTTTACCTAGAGAGACTCTCTGTCAAACGTTTTCAACTTTTTTTTTGAAAGGACGCGTCAAAATCACACGTGGCAAGATCACGTGCAGTGGCGGTTGTGACTGCTCTCTGGAGCTGTCACAGCGCGTCCTGGGGTGGGTTTTCAGTGTTGCTGAGTGCCTGTACAGTATATGGTGGCCGTTGACGCCCTAGGAAGGGCCAAACATGGCCCCTGATGCCGATCTTGGTGTTTCTTAATGACTTGACATTGAGGCATTACAGCAACACCGTTTGAATTAAGAAAGCGGTCCTGGCACGTCAATTGTTTCTAACTGGATGTTAGTGACTGACGTGTCTGAAAAGTCAATTGTCATTATGGGGTTAAAGGGGAAGGCCTATGGACTGCAAATACAGTAATGTATTCAGTAACATAGGTTAGCATTGACAAAAAGCTGCGTTGTTCAGATAAACATCTTTTATTTGCAGTCCATGGCAGTGGTTTTATGGGTGACTTAAAGAGCCAGTTTCTTTTTGGCAATGTTACATAGTGGGATCCTACTTAGACTTTTCTTAGTCAGTGTCTGGCTGATTAACATTGAGAAATACCACAGGAGCTATCATAAGGTATTGGTTTTTCGATCAGCACAACTTGGGGAGCATGTACATGGGAGAAAATAACAACGATAATAGTGCAATATTGTAAAAGCACAATATTCAAAAAATTATAATGGATTACGCTCACAAACATAGGATGAAGAGAAGGCTTATCGCAAGTTGCAGTAAAATATCCTTTTATTATCTTCTTTAAAATCTGGAAGATCAAAAAACTCCAATAGTGGTAAAATTACACAAACAAATTTTGGCACAACAGAATGTTATGCACAATCTCTTTTTGGTATAAGAGTCGAGCTGATCTTACTCACAAAATAAAAATCCAAATGGTCCCAATCTGATCTCAACCCGTTTCGCCAAATACAAGTTTGGCTTCCTGTGGAGAGTTGTAATGTAGAATCTGTTTAAAATAATAACAAATCAAACAAATTAAAGTGTATGTATCTGTGTTCCTGTTTAATGTCTTGCCGGCTTTTATTAGCTGGACATTTCCTGGTTTTGCGTGGTATGCCCCCTTTACATATGACGTTTATCGGAATAGCTGGTGTATAGCTTTATTCAAGCCCTTCCAATATCGGCATAGCAAAAGAAAGGGAAGTCAAACATCCACATCATTAAAAGGGACCGCCCCGGAGAACATCTCCCTTCCACAAGTTGTCAGGCCCCATTCAGGCTGCCGAGCTCTAGTTTCCACTGTCTCGCCAAAGTTCCCCTGTCTCGCCACAGTTTCCCCTTTGCTGTATCCGTTCCTGGATTTCCTTATGCTCTGGACTTCTGATTCTTTGATTCCAGTCCTGCTCTTAGCTTCAGCTTCTATTTCCTGTATAAGGTTTGTCCCACCTTTTTGTTATGTTAGTCTCAGTCTGCAGTCTCTAGGTATGTTTTATCTCTGTTCTGTATTTAGATTCAATGTTTAGGTATTTAGTAATTCAGCGCTAGGACCCACCTAATATTGGAGTACTTTGGAGTAGTGGTGGGCTAAGCATATTATGGCCATAAGATGTGACTAAATCTCCAATTGTTATCATATAGTCCTAGGCTAGTTCCTGTATTTATGTGTCAGTCTTTTTATGTACCTTTGCCCTCTTTTCCTTGAATAATCTGAGGATCTCGGTGCTCCTCTCCTCATGTCCCAGTTTAAGATATCCTATCCAGCTCCTCACTCCATCCCCTGTTTTCCTTGCCTTGTTCCCTGTCCTTTCTTGTGTCCTGTACATGTATGTCTTGTCTGACTATGTTTCTTGCTCTGTCTCTCTTGCTTGCTCTGTTTCTGCTGTTACTCTGCTTAGCTTCCCTACTCCTAGCCTGCAGCGTCCAGCACATTCGTCTGTAGAGCCATGTCTCATGCCTGCTCCAGGGTGCATGCAGGATCTCACTTTGTTTTGTTCTGGACAACATCTGCTGCTATGTCAGGGCCCTGGTATGTGGCGGCACAACCGCAGCATCAATACATAAAGTGACGTGCATATATCAGGGACGGACACAAAACAGTAGAGATAGGATTAACCCCCACATTGCCCTAATGCATTAAGGAACAGCTGAACAGGCTTAATTAAATATATTAAATATACTTTTTCTTTTTTGGAGAGTTCTTGGTTAATATCTCCTTTGTTTCTCAGAACTTCGATCCCTAATCATCAGGTATGTTTGGCAGGGTAAGAGCCCTAGAATAAGGCACTCTACACTTATTCGGCCGAAGGAGAAGGGGGGACTCGCACTCCCGGACTTTCGGGGATATTATCGGGCTACTCACCTTCTGCGCATGCTCGAATGGCGCTTCGCTCCACCCGCCAAGCTCTGGATCTCCTTGGAACAGGCCACTACGCAGGTCCCTCTGTCATCTTGTGGGGGGATCCGCCCTGGGGCTCTCCATTCCTCCAGGTCAGGGAACCCTTTTGTCCACGCCATGTTGATGGTATGGCGCTTGCGGCGCGTGAGTGGGACTCTCACCTCCTTCCCCTCTCCTCTGACCCCCATTGAGGGTAACCCTGACTTCCCCCCTGGCATGGAGCAGAGTTTCCGAGACTCATTGGGGTTGCCCCCGCGCACGCTCCTCTCCGCGGTGTGGGGTCAAAACACCATACTCCCTATCGAACGCAAAATCCCTGGCGCGGAGCTCACTCTGCTAAAACGCTTCCGATATGCTCAACTTACCCGTTATGCGTCATCTATCCTGGGCAGACACCACATCTCTAGAGCGTTGACATCCTTTGAAACGCTCGCTAGCCGAGACTCGTTGCTCAGGGGTGGAATCTCCTCGCTCTACCGTCTGTTGATGGCAGCAGACCTGTCCTCGCCGCCGAGGTTTGTTGGCTCCTGGGAGGCCGCCCTGGGTGAGACTCTGACCGAACCACAGTGGGATGGGGTTTGCGCGTTGGCACATAAATGCTCCATTGCAACCAGCATGCAGGAGACAGCCTACAAACTGTTGGCGATGTGGTATCGGACCTTGCTAGGCTCTTCCCCGGCAGCAATTCCTCCTGCTGGAGATGCGGCGCGGAACCCGGTACTTATCTACATCTTTGGGGATGCAGCAGTCTCAAACCATTCTGGCACGGCGTATTTCGAGGCTCAGGGGAAGTGGTGAGTCGGTTGATTCCGCTCTCCCCGTGAAGAGCATTCTTCTGCACGGTGGGCCCTCACGGACCCTGGTTAAATCTACGGTGCTACGTCATCTTCTCAATGCGGCCTGCAGCTTAATTCCATTATTCTGGAAACGCACAGAGACCCCTTCTCTGCTCCTTTGGGTATCCCGCGTGGAGGCGATACGAGTAATGGGGGAGCTCATTCATATGTCTAATGATAAAATGGAAAAGTACACGGGTGTTTGGGCGAGCTGGCTATCTTATCTGTCGTCCGATTCGCTACGGACTCTTCTTGCACAGCCCTGAAGGCATCCGGTCGCGCATGGCTCGTTCCCACCTACTGTCCAGACTTCGTTGTCTTTCCCCCATAACCTCACCTGATGTGTTTGCCCTCCCTTGCCCTGAACTCCCCTCCCCCCCAGCCCCCCCCAGCAACGTATTCCGCTGTATCTAGTCCTTTCGCCTCCTGAATCGCAGTGCTCCACAGAACATTACACCCTCACTTTATGAGTGTCGGGGTCATTTTGTGTCACATTGTGCCTGTATGTACTGCACCACTCTGTATTAACTTGGGGACTAGCGCGCCATGAAGCTTCGCGGCCCGCAACATCCTTACGTTATGACACTACCTGTACCTATTGATTATGTAACATTGTGGTTTGACTGTAGTGTACCGAATTGTAATGTTGTCACACCAGGCGGACCTGTTATGATCACATCTATGATCTATGTTCGTGTCCAACTTCTGTCACACAATGGCTGTATGTATCATACCGTACTGTATTATGCTGGATCATCAACTCTGATGTTGCTCTCCCTCTAACCCCTTTTCTTCCTGTACCCTTCTTCGTTTGACATGTTAAAACAATAAACATTGATTTACCTAATATCTCCTTTGTGCCAATAATATTTGTTGAATTCCTATAATTTGGAATTCAGAAAATGAGAATGCAACTATTACAGTGTTTGGGAATGCTGTGTTTAGTGCTATTGTTTCGTATACCTCCTAGGTGTTCTAGACCTCTTACTTTGAGTTCTCTGGAGGTTCGGCCAATATACAGAATCCTGCATTTGCGTTCTAACAAGTAAATTACATTGCGTGATTTAGAATGAATGAAATGATTTATTTTATATTCTTTCCCGTTATGGTACATTTAACCCCTTAAGGACAATGGGCGGTCTCTAAACCCATTGAAAACAATGCATGTAAAATAGTTTTTCTTTTTTTGTAGGTTGCATACTTTTTTGTAGGTTGCATACTACAAATTTGACACTTTACACATCTATAGAAACCTGGCGTTCTTTTGGACAAGCTAGGGTTCATTTTAAACTTTTTTTTTTTTTTTTTTTTTTTTTTTTTTTATAGATGTTTCTAGGTTTTTCAGGGAGATATTTTTTAATATGCTATCTTGTTTTAAAATAGGCCAGCATCTGTTAATTGCTTTTATAATTTTGAATGCTTTGTTGTTATATTTTGTTAGGAAGGAGTAGTCAAACCCCTGTTTTAACGTCTGATCCTTATTACACACTGTCTTTTTTGATCGGTTCAAAACTATTCGGAAGTAGTTCTTTTGGATAGTGCCTTTCTTCAAACTTTTTAAGCAATTATTGAGACCGAGATTAGACAAATAGAGGATGACCTTCACCATAAAAATGATCCTTCTGTAATAGAAAAGAAAAATGAGAATTTAAAAGATACAATACAAAAATTAGAGAAGGAAGTTATAGACATGAAAAGCAAAAAATTACAGAGAAACAAAGAAGATTACCAGAGAGGAACATATAAAATGTGTACAAAAACAACCAAAACTATAATACAGACCATAATAGAAAATTTAATAGGGCAGATCAACACAATAAGAGAGCCTGGGGAGATAATAGAAATATCCAGAGAATTAAAAAAAAAAAAAAACAGCAAGTTGAAAAAACGTGGGTAGCGCTACCAGAAGCTTCAATCCTATAAACTGTATTGGCTCAATTATGAGATGACCCCATAATTTGAATATTAATTTAGAAAAAAAAGCCTGAATGTAAGACTACCCTACATAGTAAATAGTAAATATTGACATGTAAACAATTTTTTAATATTTAATAAAAACTGATTGAGAAAAATGCTTTTTTGTTTTTATTTCCAACCTGTCCCTCAGTTATGCACATCTGCCCCATGGCTTGCTACTCTGCTCCCCAGATATGCCTTATACCCCCTATATTCCACTCTGCCCTTCTCTGATATGCCACTCTGCCCCCCGATATGCCACCCCCCCCCGGATACCGGATATGCCTTATGCCCCCTTGACAGTGCATCCCTAGACTTGTCCACCATGCTCCAGACTCCCTGGTGTCAATTGGGAGCAGCTGGTGGACATCTGTGCCATGCTCGTAGAAAACCTCCGCTGCTACATGGGACTTCCACCGGGGCTTCTATGAGGACCAGAAGGTCACGCCGGTGCTCCATCATAGAAGCCCCGGTGGAAGTGTCGGGTAGCACCGGAGGCACATTGCACAGACATTCACCGGCTGCTAGAGAAGAGGATCCAGATCTCCTGCAGTACTGCGGTGGATCCTCCTCTCTGGCAGCCGGTGAACATCTGCTTTATGCGCGAAGACAACCTCCGCTGCTGCTGGCCGGTACTTCCGCCGGGGCTTCTATGGTGGAGCACCGGAAGGTCATGTGACACCGATGCCCCATCGCAGAAGGCCTGTTAGACGTGCCGGCAGCAGCAGAGGTTGTGTGCGAACATCGGGGAGACGTCGGGCTTGGTCTATACAGATAATAGGGAGAAGCATATATTTTGCCCCCAAAACAAGGACAGAAAGAGATTGCAGCATTAGTGTTAAACGACAAGCTAAAGGTCATGTCTACAAATGCTCGCAGTTTAGGGAATAAGATCCACGAACTTGTAACAGTTGTGGCAACTGAGAATGTTGATATAGTGGCTGTTACTGAGACATGGTATAATGAGAAAAATTACTGGGACATATCTATAACGGGGTACTCTTTATATAGAAAAGACAGAAAGGGGGAGGGGCGGCCCTATATGTGAAAAATAACAGAAAATCTAACTTAACACAAGTTGGTGAAGAGAACACAGTCTGTTCGGGTTACAGTACAATTTGGCAAAATTAAAGTAACTCGTGTAGGTTTGATTTTTAGACCCCCAGGACAAGTAAATGAACTAGGTAATTTTCTAGTAGAGGAAGTAGCTAAAATGACGGTGAAGGGGGATGTTATAATCATGTGTGACTTTAATCTCCCTGATGTGAACTGGAAAACGAAAATAGCTAGTTGTACCTGGAGTGCGGATATTCTAAACTCCCTACTGGGATTATCTTTAAAACAAGTAGTTGAGGAACCAACTCGTAAGGAGGCTGTATTGCATTTAGTGCTCACAAATGGGGATTTGTTAACGGATATTTCTGTAGGTGAAAGTTTGGGATCTAGTGATCATCAGTCTGTGTGGTTTAATATACGAACAGTCACACCACACAAAAACAAAAGTTTTAGATTTTAGAAAAGCTGACTTTTCTAAAATGGGAATATGTGCAGAGGAGTCACTATCAGACTGGGGCAATTTAAATGGAGTCCAGGAGAAATGGGATTATCATTATTAATATTATTATTATTATTATCTTTTATTTATATAGCGCCAACAGTTTACGCAGTGCTTAATACAATAAAAGTTGTATTATTGAAGATAACAGAAAATTGTATTAGGCTGGTCAGTAAGAGTAAAAAACTCTGCAGAAGTGGTCAAAATCGTAAAAGACAAGAAGTCAGCCTTTAGTAGATACAAAAATACCCAAAGTGAGGAAGATAGACAGATCTATAAAATTAGGCAGAAAGAAGCAAAGAAAGAGAGCTGCCAAATCACATGCAGAAGAGTGAATTGCCCTGTCAGTAAAAAATGGAGATAAAGCATTTTTTAGATATATAAATGAGAAAAGGAAAGTAAAACAAGGATTAGTTCGATTAAAAACAAAAGGAATGTATGTAGAAGCGGATAAAGGTCTAGCTGACTGCCTCAATGAATATTTCTGTTCAGTTTTTACAAAAGAAAATGAGGGAATGGGACCTCAGTTAGGAAAAAAGAGTCATTTGAAATATGTGAGTTTATCGAGGCGGAGGTTCTACTTCAGTTGTCCTAAGGTAAAGACAAATAAGTCCATGGTGACCTGATGGGATACACCCCATGTTATTAAAAGAGCTTGGGGGTGTACTAGCAAAACCGTTAACTGATTTATTTAACGAATCATTGGTAACAGGAGTCGTCCCAGGGGATTGGAAAGTAGCTAATGTTGTGCCCATTCACAAAAAAGGCAGTAGGGAGGAGTCGGGCAACTACAGGCCAGGTCTTACATCTGTAGTGGGGAAATTAATGGAAACTATGTTAAAGGATTGAACATCTGAAGGTTGAACATCTGAAGTCACATGGGTTTCAGGATTAAAAACAGCGTGGGTTTACCTCAGGAAGATCAACATGGGTTTACCTCAAACGAATCTTATTGATTTTCTTGATTGGGTGACTAAAGTAATTGATGAAGGTGGTGCAGTAGATACTGCGTATCTGGATTTCAGTAAGGCCTTTGACACTGTGCCACATTAAAGACTTATAAATAAACTGCAGTTTAGATCCCAATGTTGTTGAATGGATCAGGGAGTGGCTGAGTGACAGACAACAGAGGGTTGTAGTCAATGGTGTATATTCAGAGCAAGGTCTTGTAACCAGTGGGATACCTCAGGGATCTGTACTTGGACCCATTCTCTTTAATATTTTTATTAGTGATATTGCAGATGGCCTTGATGGAAAGGTATGTTTATTTGCTGACGACACAAAAATTTGCAACAGGGTTGATGTTCCTGGAGGAAGAAGCCAAATGGCAAATTATTTAGATAAACTGGAAACATGGTCAGAGCTGTGGCAACTGGCATTTAATGTGGATAAATGCAAAGTCATGCATCTAGGGCATAAAAACCCAAAGGCAGAGTATAGAATATTTCATACTGTCCTAACCTCAGCGTGTGAGGAATTCGGGGGTAGTTATTTCTGAGGATTTACCAGGACAGGTTAAAGGATCTTAACCCATATAGCCTGGAAGAAAGACGTGACAGGGCGGATATGATAGCAACATTTAAATACTGAAAGGGAATCAACAAGGTAAAGGAAGAGAGTTTATTTAAAAGCAGAAATACCACCACAACAAGAGGACATAGTCATAAGCTAGAGGGGCAAAGGTTTAATGGTAATATAAAAAAATATAACTTTACGGAAAGGGTAGTGGACGCATGGAATAGCCTTCCAGCAGAAGTGGTAGATGTAAATACAGTAAAGGCATTTAATCAAGCATGGGATAGGCATAAGGCCAAGCTAGATATAGGATAAGGGCAGGTACTAAAGGAAAGTACTCAGAGGTTGGGCAGATTGGATGGGCCTACTGGTTCCTATATGCTGTCGCTTTTTAAGTTTCTATGTCCACCGGCTGCCAGAGAAAAGGATCCAGGTCCCAGAACTTCAGCAAGTTGTCTTGACCACGTCTACATGCCTAAATGCATTGACTTGCTGCCATGTGATTGGCTATTTGTGTAAACAAGCAATTGAAAAGGTGTTTCTCTCTCCCTCTCTCTCTCCCTCTCTCCCTCTCTCCCTCTCCCTCTCTCCCTCTCTCTCTCCCTCTCTCCCTCTCCTCACAACCACATGCAGCCCTGTCCCTTATATGTCGTCAGGGCTATTCAAATGATATATAAAGCTACCTTCTCCTGTCTTTGTGTTACAAATGTATGGTTCAAGGTAGATATTCTTTTATTAAAGTTGTCCAATGTTAAATATATGTAAACAGTTGATATTTACTGTGCAAAATGCTAACATTATGCCTTTCATTTTTAGAATAATTTTAGAACTTGGGAGTGGAGCTGGCCTTACCGGACTTGCAGTATGTAAGAGCTGCTCTCCAAGGAAATATGTGTTCAGCGATCATCACCCAAAGGTTCTTAAGCAACTGACTGAAAATATCCTCATAAATGGCTTCATGTTGGAAGAAGAACAAAAAAGTCAAGTCAAAGACAAAACCAGTGTGGTTACTCGAAATGCTGTCCAGTTATCAGTTATTGAACTTGACTGGCAGTCTGTTACAAAGGAACAGCTTTTACACCTCCAAGCTGATGTGGTCATTGCATCAGGTACGATTGTAATACTGTGCAAAATTTTATGATCAATGTGCATAAAAATATAACTTGAATAAAACAGTATTGTCTAGATTAACATTAACATTAAATTATCTTGAAATTCTTGGCTGTGGTATTATGAAAGAACCTGTTGTAGGACTGTTGTTGCTTAGAAAAGTGTGCTACTAAACACGATAAAACTGAATGAGCACTCCTTAACCTTTTAAATTGAATTCCTTAACAATATATGGTTGATCAACCGAATATTTATTTTAGGATGACTGGTTAATAGTTGATAGAACGTAAAGGTATATGATTAGATTGTTAACGGTAAGCTCCAGTCAGTTGTTTTTGTTTGTATCACTAGTATCCAACTGTTTTGCATAGTATTATGTTTTCAGGCATATTAGCCATTAGCCAACTATATTATCTGGACCCAATCTACTAGACAAACACAATGACTCCTTATCATAATGCCCGTGGTAAACAATACAACGGCTTACCCAACCAGCCAACACACTCTGACTAATGAATGTCTATGGAGGAATGGACCAAATCAGCATAGTAGTTAAGGATTAGCTCAGTGTGGTGTTGGAGCAGGGAAAGTCTTGCAAAATATCACAACTGACAACAATAGCCGCCTCTAGGTCTGCACAGAAAGGACAACAAAATGACATAAAACCAGGTTGTTACTACTTTTTTTATTAATTGTTGGGATTTTAAGAAAATTAGGTAAATCTACTGAGATGCATATCTATCTTGGTAAGAATGTTCTGTAAAATGTCTTTAAAATTATTTTCATAGACCTGCATGGTATATTCTGAAATGACAAACTAAAATGTCCTTTACCTGTTGTTTCAATGTGATTGTTTATTACTTATCTAACCAGTACTTTCATATCTATGTTGTATAAGATTTTTAAAATGTAGCAAAATCAAATTACAAAGACAGTAAGTGAAAATTCAATCAATTTCACATTAATATGTAATAAGTATCAAAACATACTGAAATGAAGTAAGTTTTGAACTCATTTAGTATTCAATTTTATTTACAGATGTTGTTTATGACCCAGAGATAACAGTTTCATTAGCCAAGCTCCTAAAAGAAATGTTCAACTGCACAGTAGGTAAAAGAACCATAGACGTGTTCATTGCATCTACAGTTCGAAATCCTGAGACGTACAAGTTATTTAAAAAAACGCTTGGTAAGGCATGCTTGCTGTATGTATCACTGAAAGCATTATGTCATTGTTATACTTAAAATAGAAAAAGGCTCCAGGCACTCAAGGGTTCCACTCAGGCAGGTTTATTGAAGGAGAAGGACAACAACGTTTCGACCTCACAATGAGGTCTTTATCAAGTTTTTTTTTTTTTTTTTTTTTACTTAAACTTCATTTTGGTGTATGTAAAACTCTATGGAGTTCAAGAATATCATGCCACAAAAAAAATGTAATCCCTTAATGACAATTGACGTGCTGAGGCATTAAGCGGCAACAAAAAATCTGTTACGCGGTATGATCGCTTCCCGGAGCAATCACAAGCACTTATGTTGCTCGCCAGAAGCAAATTAAAAGGGTTGCAAGAGGGTCTTTCCAGACCCTCCTGAGGCCTTTAAGCTCCCACTGCAGGTTGATCATAAGTGCAGGGTAATTGAGCCTATAAAAACATAAAAAAAAAATATAAAAAATATTCAATTTTAAAATAGTAAAAAAAAAATGCAATAACATAATATAAAAAATAATAGACTGTAGTAATGTCACCACAACATCAAAAGGGGAACCATCCAGTTCCAAGATAAGTCAGCTCAAACGCTGACTGCACTTTTTTTACACACTAGGAATTTTTGTCTAAACTTTTTTTTTTAGAATGATGCAGCACGGGTACAGAGCTGAGGAGGCTTATGCCTTCTTGACCTCATATTCTGAGGCCGCTGACTCGGCGTCCGGTTTTGACGTTGATCAGTTCACATCTTGTATCTGTTGCTGCTGGGTCCCCTGTGACAGGTATTTGTGGCAGTACTGCTGAGGAGAGGATAGGCCAGCTATCCATACTTTTACTGCAGCATTTACCCTTTGCAGTTACATAGTTGCATAAGCTGAAAAAATACATGCATCCATCAAGTGCACTAAATGAGTTAGTGGGCAGTCAGAGTTGAATAAAGTCAGAGCAAAAGCACAAAAACTGCTCTGGTCCTTTAGTGCAAACATGGTCAAAAAAACAAACCCGGTCCTGAAGGGGTTAAAAGAGCCTTTGTCCCAAAGTGTACTACGACAAAGAAACAGTCTTGTCATTAAGGGGTTAAGTACTTGTGGGCTTGTTTGCTTTAACTTTCTTTAATTGCTGCAGCACCTTGTCATGGGTCATTCAATCACAATTTGTCTGCAAGTTTTTTGAAGTAATCATTTGCATATCCATTACCATAGGTTCCTCCTTAATATATACTGAGGAAAAATAGTTATTTAACCCCTTCGTGACAATGGCTGTTTTAACATTTCTGCAGTAGTGATGGGAAGTTAAGATCAGTAAAGTGAATCGGTCCATTTCGACCAATTCATTGAATCAATTGAAATTAACCAATTCATGAACCGATTCATTCCCTGTACCTCCCTGCAGTCACACTGACTATTGGCCCCACCCGTTTCATTATAGTCTATGAATCCTCCTACTCTGCAACTAAAGTACACATTACTTAGCAACTAAACTCACAGTGAGTATAAGATTAATATTTGGAGTGCTGAAAGTTACGGGAGGTGGGGGTTAATTTAGGGACTGTTATGGTTAATGGGGTCTTTAGGGTTAATTTAATGGTGAGGACTGAGTAGTTAATTTAATTAATTTCATAAGGTTAACTTAAGGTGCAGTTAGAGGTTAATGGGGACAAACTATGGGGAATCTAAATCCTGGGGGCAGTAAAGATTAATCCTGTATTAGTTATAAAAGTATAATTGTGTTCGATTCACAGTTGCTCTTCAGTGAGTCATTGAACCGATGACAGGAGAAAAGTATAGTTAAAATGATACCATTTATTGGCAAACTTAGAGTTTAATTGCAAACTTTCGAGATCAAGTTGTTAGCTTCATTAATGCCTGAGGAAGGGACCTAACAGAGACTTTTCTAAATACAAAAGCACAATTCACACGTTAACAAAGACTTTAGAAGACACAGAGGTATTGGGGAATTGTTCAGCAGTAAATTAGCTGGACTAGCAGAGATCCAATGGACAGATATGGTTCAATCAAAGCATCCTTGGTCAGTTTACTCCCTGGTTAGAGGGGGCATAAAACCATTTGACATATGCCAGATCCATGAAGGTGTCAAATGTTCCCAGGAATAAATTGTTTGTAGTTAATTCGAATTGTGAGAGAATTAATGGTTTGTAATGTTATAATGGGAGATGAATTCTCTGTCTCTGTTGAGGCCAGTGAGTAGGGTATTAAAACGGTATATTAGTTTGATCTTCCATATTTTTCTCTCCCTCTGGGTATGGAACGATCCCATCAGTACTGACAGGGACCTAACAACTTGGTCTGGAAAGCTTGCAATTAAACTCTGTTAGCCAATAAATGTTATCATTTTAACTATACTTTTCTCCTGTTTTCTCGACGGTTAACACGGTACAAAACCTTTTTATCATTGAACCGATGACTCAAAGTTCTTCTGAATGGTTCTTTGAATCGATGAGCTGTAACCTGATACCCGAGTCTGTGTGCAATGCAGATGACTCACTCTAGGATTATATTACAACTGCAGTTCATGATTCACAAACTGAATTGTTACAGTCTACTGAACTGATTAATCCGGATGATTGAAAAGAATCGGTTCAAAAGGACGATTCATTCATGAACCGGACATCACTATTTTGCGTTAGTGATGGGAAGTTCGGATCATTAAAGTGAATCGGATCATTTCGATTCGTTCACTGAAATGATCCGATTCATGATCCGGATCTTCGGATCACTCCGTAACTCCGTGCAGGCACACTAACGATTGGCCCCGCCCCTGTCATTATGAATCCTCCCCCCTGCCTCCAGTGATGTCAATAAAGGTAGAGAGTCGTTCAAAGATCCGAATCTTACAGTGATCCGGATCACTGTAAGATCCGGATCATTGTAAGATCCGGATCTTTGAACGACTCTCTGCCTTCATTGGCATTCTAATCATTCAGAGAATGTCACCATACTGTTATAAATAAATACATTAATAATCACTGCCCCCAGGATTTACATTCCCCTTTACCTGCAACTGCACCTTAAGCTAACTTTATTAAATTAATTAAATTAACCCTCACCATTAAATTAACCCTTAACACCCCATCAACCATGACTGCCCCTAAAATTAACCCTTAACACCCCATTAAGCATAACTGCCCCCAAATTAACCCTAAACACCCCATTAAGCATAACTGCCCCCTAAATTAACCCTAAACACCCCGTTAAGCATAACTTCCCCCAAATTAACCCTAAACACCTCATTAAGCATAACTGCCCCTAAATTAACACTAAAGACCCCATTAAGCATAACTACCCCCATATTAACCCTAAACACCTCATTAAGCATAACTGCCCCTAAATTAACACTAAAGACCCCATTTAGCATAACTGCCCCCAAATTAACCCTAAACATCTCATTAAACATAACTGCCCCTAAATTAACACTAAAGACCCCATTAAGCATAACTGCCCCTAAATTATCCCTAAACACCCCATTAAGCATAACTGCCCCTAAATTAACACTAAAGACCCCATCAACCATACCAATTTATTAGGTAATTTATCTGGAGTATATGCAATTAATTTAGGGGCAGTTATGGTTAAAGGAGTATTTAGGGTTTATTTTAGGGGCCGTTATGGTTAATGGGGTCTTTAGGGTTAATTTCAGGGGCCGTTATGGTTAATGGGATCTTTACGGTTAATTTCAGGGGCAGTTATGGTTGATGGGGTATAAGGGTTAATTTTATGCTGATGACTGAGGGTTAATTTAATTAATTTAATAAAGTTAACTGTAGGTGCAGTTATAGATAAATGGGGGCAAACTCAGGGGAATCTAAATCCTGGGGGCAGTGTGAACATTATTAATGTATTTATTTATAAAAGTATGGTATCAGTAATATTCTCTGAATGATTCGAATCTCTGTAAGATTCGGATCCTTGTAAGATCCGGATCCCTGTAAGATTCGAATCATTCGACTCTTCGGTTCATTCGACTCTTCAGATCATTCGACTCTTCGGATCATTCGACTCTTTGAACGAGTATCTGACTCTGAGTCATCGTTCCTGTGTGAATTAATGAGCTGTAACCTGACCCCAGAGTCTGTGGCTGAGTGCTCTGCAGATGACTCACAGCTCTAGGATCAGGTTACAGCTGCATGATTCACAGACTGAACCGCTTCAAATGAATCGTTCAGTCTAGTGAACCGATTCATCCGGATCACTAAAAAGAACCGGATCAAATGAACGATTCGTTCATGATCCGGACATCACTATTCTGCGTTGCTCGTGTTTAGCTGTAACCTCCTTCTTTCCCGTTTACTGAACCTACACAAGTTATGTTTTTTTTCTTTCCAGGACAAGTAGGACTTTCTTTAGATGTCATCTGATTGTATAATATCATTTACAATAAAAAAAAAAAAAAAGTATGATATGTGTTCAGCAACATCTCCTAAGTATAGTGATACTCCACATGCATGGGTTTGTCTCGTTGTTTGCGGGATCAAAGGCCACATTTCGGATGTGTCCATTCAAATGGGAAGTCCCCTTGCGGAACTACTAGTTCCTCTGTCCCAATTTATGTCCAAGTAATTAACCCCTTGGCTGCTAAGCCATTTCCCACCCTGGTGCTAAGCTGGTTTTCGGCATTTTGGTGCATCTCACGTTTAAACGCGTTTAGAAGTACATTTCTTGAGAATAAATTATACAAACCATATATTGTTTTTTTCAGCATACCTAGCAGATTCCAAATATACATTTTTATATGTGTATGTCTCATTAGGTTTGCAAAATAAAGCCAAAAATGGGAAAAAAGTGTAATTTTTCACTTCCGAAATAAAAACTAGTTTGTAATGTTATTTTTCTAAACTCTAATATCAAAAGCTGAGTTGCTAAATATTTGTAGTAGGTAACCGGTCTAAAATAAACAGAAATTGAGAACAGTAGACTGTGTTTTTCTAATATTTTATAGCTAAAAGTTAAATTTATTAGACTATCGCAAAAGACATATTTAAATTTAATGCATGGCTGCCGTCAATTAAACAGCTCTAGCTGCCCGGGATGTTAAAATATGCAACAAAACTATATATTTTTAGAAACTAGACCCCCAGCTTCAGCAAATGAGGTCTTAATTGTATTTGTATCACAAATCTGACGTGCACAACAAATAAGTGAATATCACACTTCTAAAAATAAAAAAAAAAATTAATTAAAAGCGACAAGTTCATTTATGTCTTGCGCACTCCAGTCTTGTGCTACGAATACATGCAGCCCCTCATTTGATGCACCAAGGGGTGTAGTTTCTGAAAATATATACTTTATGTACCATAATTTAACTTTCCAGCTGTCTAGAGCTGTCTAAATGCAGGCATCACCCCTAAATGTTTTAAGACAATTTTTGACAAGATTCTCCAATCTGCTATATCTGAAGTTAAAGTGGTCTAGACATCTGGGAAGTTAAATTAGGGTACATAAAGTATACATTTCAAGAAACTACACCCCTTGGAGCTTCAAATGAGGGGTTACATGTATTTCTAGGACAAAAGTTGAGTGCACAAATAATGATGGAATATGTCGCTTTGGCTAGAAAATATGTTTTTTCTAACCATAGCGACATGTTCATTTGTGTCTTGCGCACTCCAGGTTTGTACTAGAAACACATGCAGCCCCTCATTTGATGCGCCAAGGGGTGTAGTTTTTGCAAATGTGTACTTTTTGTGCCATAACTTAACTTCCTACGTGAGCAATAATGCCACGTCAAGGCTTCAACCTTAATTACTGACCATTCAAACGCCTTTCATATCTCCATTCACTCGCAGAAGCACACACCATACTTTCCATACATTCACTCACAGAAGCAGACACCATTCTTTCCTCTAACAATCCCAAAGAAATGATGGTAAAGGGAGAAAAAAAATCACTTTTACAGCAAAAATAAGTTTTTGCAGTAAAAAATGCAAGGCGCTCCAGCGATGAGATGGTTACTCACGTACCGCACAGGCTAAATGGCTGATTTTAATAATATTTGCAGTTCATCAGGATTTCAAAAATTGCCTTCCTCTACCATTGGCTAAATTTAACCCCATGATCAAAGGGATCATGGGGTTAAAATTTAGTATCGGCCATTTTTAAAAAGGGAATGTGACTTTTCATAGCTATATGATCACCGTGGTAACATTGGCTACCACAGTGATCATTTAGCTAGAATACTTAAACTTTTTTTTTTTTTTTTAAAGTTAAACTAGTTTATGTTTAGATAATTTAATTAGGGGGTTAATCTTTATTTATCTGCCTTTAGAGACCCCCAAATCATTTTTTTAACTTTTTTTTAAACTTTTTTATTTTTTTAACTTAATATTTTTTTATTTTACAATCTATATACCGTTGGAAAGGCGAGGCGATTACCTTTCCAACGGTATATGTTGGGTGTCTGTAGCTGCTTAGATGCCTGAGATACAGGCATCTAAGCAGCATGCCCCCATACCGCTTTAACTGACAATTGTCAGTTATTAATAAAGTTGCGCGGTGACGTCATCGCGTCATTACGCGCGACGTCACCGGCCGGATCGGGTGGTCCCAGTGATGCCCAGTCTATGGAGACTTGCATAGAGATCACAGTGTGATCGGTGCAGAGAGGAGAGTGAGAAACCATGTTTCTCACTCTTCTCACAAGCTGAAAAGATAAACAAAAAAAAGTGCTTTTTTTTGTTTAACAATAAAACAAATCACTAAAAGAAATTT
Source organism: Spea bombifrons (assembly GCF_027358695.1). Classification (NCBI taxonomy): domain Eukaryota; kingdom Metazoa; phylum Chordata; class Amphibia; order Anura; family Pelobatidae; genus Spea; species Spea bombifrons. Next base: position 24,402,423 of record NC_071093.1, read on the forward strand.
AACAAAGTAAGCTAAGTTATGTCATTGTGACTTTACAGGCATTAATAACATGTTCAAGAGGTCCCTAAGAGGACCTCTAACCATACTGCACTGATAACAGAATAAAAATACAAAAAAAAATAAAAAATGAAAAGATAAAATAAATTATAAAATAATACACCTTACATCCCATTGCCCTAGCACAACATCTAAAAGGTATAACCCCCTGCACCCATTCACAACCCTCTAACCCGTTAAGCCAAAAGTATGAAAAATACTACCCTATAGAGTACTATTTGTAAGGGATGGATATGGCCCTCTAGAAGAAAAAAGAACTAAGGATGTGGGATATTTCCATAATCAGGAGATGCAGCTACACAGAACTGTTGGTTTAAAAAAAAAAAAAAAAAAAAAAAAAGCGCGGGAAATAATTTCTTCTGCCACCTTTGACAGTGATTGATGGTCAAATAGCTGCATTAAGAGTGCCCCCAAAAAACCCTGATAGGATTGTCTGGGTTGTCAGCTTTACGGAAATATATACTTTTGTGGATATTTTTTACAGGAGGCGAATATTTTGCATAACCTTCTTTACTGATCCTCATAGCAGTGAAGAAAGAACACACACAACTGGAAACCAATCAGAACAGTGCATAGGGTATATAAATCCTTCCCCTCATGACATCATCCTCTTTCTTTGATGAACGGCTTCCGAGTGCAGGAAGAATTAACACGAAACTATGAAACCCGAAAACTCAGAGAACTTGCCGGCCCTCGACACCCAGAATAGCGATCATGCTGAGAAGAAAAAAGGGGAGAAACCATAACAGTATCTGGTAATAGAAAATGTCATAATCATACATAATAGAGACTATATCGAAAAAAAAAATAACATTGTTCGATACTCGAAGATTTAAAACCGGGCAACACTCTCCTGATTTCTTTCGGAGTAGAAATGCATTGCTTAAGAAACCTGGTCGGCCTGTGGCCGGTTTTATAGACCCTTTGTCTTTGAGCAAAGAAATCTCTGAATTGAAGAGAGCCTGAGTCTCTTGGTCTGCAAACACGAGGGTAGGAGGGCAAGGTTGGGTTGGGGTAGATATAAAATCTATAACAAACCCTTATACCGTCTGAAGTATCCATCTGTTGAAAATGAGCAAGACGCGCGGCACGCAGCGGAGACATAAGGGAAGAAAGTTGAGGTATGGGACTTACCAGATGAATAACTTTTTTTACTACGGCCACCCCTGGCATGACCTCTTTGGACGACTGGGAACGGGGCCCGAAATGTAGGGTGGGACTGGTTCGAGGGGTTAGATCCATAACTGAATCTGGGACCTTGGAATGATCCACGGCTGACAGTATGGCCCCGTTGTCTGCGAGCCCGGTGAAAAATACCTTGAGCCTGAAAAACTCTTTAATGATGTTTCCACTCTATTTAGAGTGGTGTAATTGCCTGCATGTTTACGCAGTTCAGAAACTGGGACCCAATTCTTTCACTGCCATATCCGCCAGGTGAGCGTCAATCCTAACCAAGGCGGCTTTACGGTGTTAAGCTGAGACAGCCATATTGGCATTCCCTAGGAGGCATAAGCCTCTGTGGACCAAATCCATTATAAGGGAGGGGTCTAAGGACGATTTGCTGCCTCATCAGCTAAAACAAAAGTTTGAGTCATGGCGCCTGATACGTCTAGCAATTTGTATCGCACAGCCATGAGGCTCTTTTTTAGTCTTCTATGTGGTCAAACTCTGGGGTGTCAGTGACCTTGCCTGGAATAGTAGGGCGGGGTATTCCACTCAAAGGCGATTACGCATCTCTTTGTCTAGAGCCTTACGCATCCAGACCTGCAGGTATCTGGCAATATGGTCTGGAGGGGACCACTCAGCTGACCTGGGGTGGTAGATAAACCGCGGGTCAAAAAGGACTTCCTCCTCGGAGGTTATAAACTAAGTCCGCATTTGACGGATACGTGCATTGGGCCATGGACTCCGAATTGGTTAGTGGCTCACCCGAACCAAATGCTGGAGCCATCTGAGAATCTGAATCCTCATCTGAGGAATATCCACAAGCATCCCTGGGCAGGGGAGCAGAGCCATCAGGAGCCTCCTCCGAAGGGGCTGAATACATACATTGTCTTGCTGAAAAGTGTGCTTAGCTGGGCTTTTACCCTTGTTGGCTGAAACACTGGACTCTTTCCAAGGTCTCTAGATGGGGGTGAACAAACAGAGCTCTCTGAATCAGAGCCTGAAACTGAATGGAAAGGGACCTTAGATGAGGCTGATAATGACTGGGCCAGGATAAGGCCAGCCAGGGCCTTCTTAACCGCCACCTGAATCTAAGCCTGGATGTCAGCAGAAGGGGAACAGGGTCAGTGTGGGGCTCAGACATGATAAATAAGAAATACCATAATACCATATAACATAAGGTACAATAGAAGGATGTAATAGACTGGGGCTCACCCAGTGCAGAAGACCACCTGTGAGGCTCACTCACAAAATATAGTAATGGGTTAACTACAAATAACTTGCCCTCTGGTAACTGACAATAAATGGGGCAGTAAACATACAGGGCTCACCTGTTAAATGATATAAGCAAACAAAAGACTGAACACCAACTTGGTAGCGTCAACTAGAAAGTAAGAAAAAACTATACATTCTGAAACTTCGTGCCACAACCAAGATTGCTGCTGTCTCTTCCGTTATAACTAAGCGGGTCGCATGGCGACTCAAAATCCTGAGAGAGGCAGCAAAACGAATAGAAATCACTGAGAAAGAAAAGTAAAAGGTGGAAGACGGCAAATGATAGGTAATTTCCCAAAAACCACTAAAAACCCACACAGGTGACTGTGATCCAAGATGGCCGCTTGAATCTCACGAGATCCAAGATGGCCGGCGGACTAATGAAGAAGAGGAGGAAAAGGGCAGGTAAAAGGAGTGAGAAATGAGTAACAACAACGAAAATGAAAATTTCAAAAGCAGAAGTAGATGGGGAACAAAGCAGGGAGCCCAAACGCAAACAAGAAATCCTCCAAAAAGGAAAGGAGGTAGGAAAAAGGGATAGCAATGAAATACAAATGGAAAACTAAAAACTATCCAAATTGGTAAAGCACAGACGCTGTTATTGAGGAAATAAATCAAACAATGTGACAAACTAAAAAGCACTATAAATAGCAATATAAGTAAATATGAAATTGACACACCAATATGAAATAGACTGAGCTGCATGAGGAGCAGTAAAGAAAGGATGATGTTATGAGGGGGAAGTACTGATATACCCTATGCATTGTTCTGATTGGTTTCTAGTTTTAAGTATGTTTTTGCTTTTCTGCAATGAGGATCAGTAAAGAAGGTTATGCAAAATATGAGCCTCCTGTTCTGCTATAAAATAAGAGTTGCAATCCCATCATACCTAATGTAAACCTTCTACGGCTTTGTAAAAAGTAACGTACACCATAGAGTATGTTCCCTATAAGTGGACTGGAAAGTATGGAAATTCTATATAATTTTTTTTTAAAAATCAGGATCCCTGAATTGATAAATTTGGAGGGGATTTTCCATCACTTTACCTAATTTTGTGAGGATGGGAAAATATGTAAAAAAAAACCCACTTCTGCTAATTATCTAACTATGGAAACTAAAGGAAAATAATCGCTGAACCGACATAAGTGGCACAATTTCTCTGGGACTCGAGGAACCAAAAACCCCTGGGACAGGAGGGGTTAATACTTTAGCTCATTGTTGACATAAAAACAATACTCCGCCACCTTTTCTGTTTTTTTTCTATCCTTCCTAAATAATATGTAACCATTTAAGTTAACTGCCCTGCCCAGTCATACGTCTCATCCTACTATGTTTCAGGTATGCCTATTATGTCATATTGCTCAGTGTATGCTATTGCCTCTAGTTCCCCCATTTTATTTAGGCCCCTTGCATTAGTAAGCATACATTTAATATTGTCATGAGTCTTGTATTTTATGTGAATTTGTATTACTATTACATTACCTCCTCTGTTCTGATCTTGCCCCCTCCCCCATAGCCATCTCCCTTGTTCTGATCTAAATCCCATCTTCTTTCTGTGCTATCTCCATTTTCTAGATTTATGTGACCCTCCCCCCACCACTAGTTTAAAATCCCCCCCAACATTCTGTCCCCCAGCACAGCAGACCCTCTTCCGCTTAGGTGCAATCATGGCTATAAAGATTGTACCCAAACGTGAAATCAGCCCAGTGCTTCCTACACTATGGCTTCAGCCACGCATTAACCTCCCTAATCTCCTGCTGCCTTTTCTACAGTCTGAAAATACTACCTTGGAGGTCCTTTTCTTCAGTATGCTTCCTAATTCCCTGAATTCATTCTTTAGGACCTTCCTTTTCCATTTTGTCATTGGTACCATTATGGATCATGACAGCCGGGTCATCCCCAGCCCCTCCCAATAATCCATCCACTCTGCCAGCAACATGCCAGAACCGAGCACCTGAAAAAGTTTGTGTAGCTTCTTCTGGGAGATGGTGTATTGGGGGACATTGTCTTCTAATCTATCCTTTATGCTCACCCGCTCCGTGCTGCTAGCTAGAATTATTGTTTAGTAATGCAACCATGGACCCCATTGATTTGCCAGAATTTCAAATTCCGGGCTCTCTCAACGCTAATGCACATAATTAAAAATCCATCCACCTGCTCCTACTGGAGCACCAGCCCTCATCTGTCGTTCCCCCGTTTATATACAGTCCATGGCTAGGCAAAGCTATAAAATAATCCTTCATTTCATGCATTTTAATGAAAACAGTCTGTGCCCCCAGTTTGACAAGCTGTGTAAAATGCACTCCCTGATTACCCACCTCTCTGCTAGGTTTGCAGAGGCTTATACACCTAGAAGTAGTATATTCCTCAGAAACATTAAATTCTTACCTGAGAATTTCTTTTCCTTGTCACTTCCCGGTAGCAAAGGAGATGGCTCCGCCTATCCGAATAGGGCAGGAAAGAATAAAATCCCCAGAACCTCCCCTTACCCACAGTGAATACGAAAGACCAAAATACGGAAAAAATAAGCCTTTATTAGGGAGGGCAACAAATTGCTACTGGGAAGTGACAAGGAAAAGAAATTCTAAGGTCACTGTCACTCCCGGTAGTATAGGAGATATAAAAGACACTAGGGAGGGAAAGAAACAACGGACTCCGAGACTCTTCATCCAGACTGGCAGGCTGCAGACGATAATGCTTGACGAAGGCATGAACACCTTTCCAAACAGCAGCTTTGCAAATTTGCTCAATTGGAGCTCCAGCAGCCTCAGCCCAAAATGTTGCGACCGCCCGAGTGGAATGAGCCTTGAGACCAGAGGGAAGTTCTTTATTGACAAAAAAACAAGAAAAAACTAAAATTCCACGTGTATAATCCAGAATAATAATAATACTCCCCCAATGTTAGCAGCTGCCGACAACACTCTTCCTCAAAGTGTTTTAACCCCTTCGTGACAAAGGCTGATTTTACTGTTTGTTCCCCTGGTGACAATGGCCTTTTTAACATTTCTGCGCTGCTCGCGTTTAGCTGTAATTTTCTTCTTTCCCGTTTACTGAACCCACACACATTAGATATTGTTTTTTTCAGGACAAGAAGGGCTTTCTTTAGATGACATTGTTTTGATTGTATCGTATTATTTACTATTAAAAAAATTATAAAATATGGTGAAAAATTTAGAAAAAAATGACTGTTTCTAACTTTTAGTTGAAAAATCTTTTACTCATCTATAAAAGGTAATGAAAAAACCTGCTAAATAGATTCTACTATTTGTCCTGAGTTTAGAAATACCCAATGTTTTTATGTTTTTTTGCTTTTTTCTACCCATTATGGGGCAATAAGTACAGGTAGCGTTTTGCTATTTCAAAGCCATTTTTTCCAAATCTGGTAATTCTTCCCCCCCGTGCCATTTCGGGTATATTTGAACCCGGCCAATGCAATTTACCCCATCAAGTCATATATTTTTGAAAACTAGACAGCCCAGGGTATTCCAAATGCTAGTATTTTAACTCTTTCCATGCACCATATCTACCACCAGTCTTTGTCAAACTTTGTGGTAGTCATTTTTTTGCATTTGGTTTTCCACACACATTTTACTTCAGGTATGAATTAAAAAGTTCTGGTATATGTCACTATCATAAAACACCCCAATATGTGTTCAGCAACATCTCCTGAGTACAGCGATACCTCACATGAATGATTTTGCCTGGCTGTTTGGGGGCAAAAGGGCCACATTTGGGGCATGCGCATTTTTCAATGTTGAACTTTGGCATTTGGGGATCCACTGCCCATGCCCTATTTGGTACATCTTTGAGCTGGGCCATTTCAGTGTGCCCAATAAACCCATATATTTTTGAAAACTAGACACCCCAGGGTATTTCAAATGCTAGTATTTTAACTCTTTCCATGCACCATATCTACCACCAGTCTTTGTCAAACTTAGTGGTAGTCATTTTTTTGCATTTGGTTTTCCACACACATTTTACTTCAGGTATGAATTAAAAAGTTCTGGTATATGTCACTATCATAAAACACCCCAATATGTGTTCAGCAACATCTCCTGAGTACATAGATACCTCACATGAATGATTTTGCCTGGCTGTTTGGGGGCAAAAGGGCCACATTTGGGGCATGCGCATTTTTCAATGTTGAACTTTGGCATTTGGGAATCCACTGCCCATGCCCTATTTGGTACATCTTTGAGCCGGGCCATTTCAGTGTGCCCAACAAAACCATATATTTTTCAAACTAGACACCACAGGGTATTTTAAATGCTGGTATTTTAACTCTTTGCATGCACACATTTTACCACCAGCATTTTTTCAAAGTTTGCAGTAGTATTTTTGTGTGTGTATTTTTCCCACACACACCTACTTTATGTATGAATTTACAGCTCCTGGTATATGCCGCTGTCACACGACACCCCATAATGTGTTCAGCAACATCTCCTGAGTGCAGTGATACCCCACATGCATGGGTGTGTCATTTTTGGGGGGAACTAAAAGGCCACATTTGGTACGTGTGCATTTTTCTAATTTGAAATTAGATGTGTGGCCATCCTTACCCCTGTGTTAATTGGGACGTTGTTGAACCTGGCCCATTCAATTTACCCCATCAAATCATACCTTTTTTAAAAGTAGACACCCCACGGGCATTTAATATGCCAGTATTTTAACTCTTTCCATGCGAGAATTGTTTTAAGCTAATATGCAAATTTTAGGACCTGCTCACAAAAATATATTTTTTATATATATATATATATATATATTATTTTTTTGTCTTTTTTTACATTTTTTTAACATTTTTTTTCAACTTGGAGGTTCCCCTGATAGTGACATCAGTGGGAAATGATTTTTACATTTTACTAGTTTTTTACTATTTTTTTTCTAATTATTATCAATTTTATTTTATTTTTTAATTTATTTTTACTAATCACACTGTGATTAGAAAGCTGGGCTCCATTGACTTGCATGGTGAATGCAGTACCTGTATTCAACCTGCAAGTGGAGCCAAAGTTCACTAGATGGTCTGGACCATCTAGCGAACTTTGAAAATTTGTTTGTTCCTGTTAAAGGACGGCGGCCATCTTACTTGATGGCGAAGATCACCGGCAGCTGCGGCTGTGACCGCTCTCCGGAGCGGTCACAGCCCATCAAAAGGTAAGTGTTTGGTGTCGCTGGATGCCTCCTGATCGAGGCATTCCAGCGACACCATCTAAGTTTAGGAGGCGATCGTCGATCGCCTCCTAAACGCTTTTAAAACGGGCGTCCGCCGCCATACAAAGTATGGCGGTTGTTGACGCCACGTGGAGGGGCCAGAGATGGCCCCTTCGTGCCGATCGCGGTGTTGCTGAATGCCTCGAGGTCGAGGCATTCAGCAACGTTTTTTGGGTGCAGAAAGCGAAAGTAGATCGCTTTCTGCACCCGTTTAAAGACGTGCCGGTCCTGGCACGTCAATTGTCGTAAAGCACATGCTTTTACGTGCCGTGCCAGGACCGGCAATTGTCATCAAGGGGTTAAATAGACAAACGATACACCGTGGAGCGCATAAACATAGGGGAGAAAAAAAGAATAAAAACAATAGTGCAGTACGTAAATACTGAATAATTTAATGTGGTGTCTAATCCACTCACAAGCTTTCCCCAGAGACATACAGTATAAATATACCGGAACACCTGCTGATCCACATTGGAACATTTGCTGATCCTGATCATTTCATCCTGAAACGTTTGTGCACTCTATTCATTTAGTAATGCCACGTCGAACTGTGGGTGAATTTTGTGCCTTACTTGAGATAATTGCTGTGGAAAATATTGCATTATTGCCGGTCCATTTGTTTTTTAGAGATTTTAGAAGATATTAAAACAGAATTTTCGACTGAAATCCGTGATGAGCTCGTTCTGTGCAGCCCACTTGTGAGTGGATTAGACACCACATTAAATTATTATTCAGTACTTACGTACTACACTAGTGTTTTTATTCTTTTTTTCTCCCCTATGTTTATGCATTCCATGGTGTATCGTTGGAAGTTCTTTATTAGCAGCTCTGTAGGCTTCAGAAATAGCCTAGATTGACCATCTAGCTATAGAGGACCTCGTAACGCTAAGACCTTTCCTAGCTCCAGAAAAGGAGACAAACAGATTTAAAGATCTTCTCCATGGAGCAGTCTTCTGCAGGTATTAGTCCAAGCATCTGCGTGGAATCCAAGCAATGGAGCGGGCGTTCCCGTTTTTGTCCTCACCCTAGGAATGACCAGGAAGGACAATATCTTGATGAAGATGAAATGGTGACAATACTTTATAAAGAAACTCTGGAGGGGTACACTAAAGTACCCTATCCTCAAACATTTAAAGATATGGATTTAAAATGGAGAGAGACTGGATCTCTGCTGTTGTTGTTGATGTTAAAGCTATTAACAGGACCAACTCCAACAGGAGAAGTTAAGCTAGATAAGACCAAATTCAGGTCCCAGGAGGGCACTGGAGGCCTCTTGAATGGACAAAGTCTAGAGATGGCTTTCATGAAACAAGAGATCCAAGGATGCAGATAACTGTTCATTCGATAGAGAGCTAAGATCTGCCACATGGACCTTTTCGTGTGGCTGGAGACAGACCTTTGATTGGAGGAAATCTACGATGTTGCTGATAGACAACAACTCACTTTTGTTGCCAAGCTTTAGACATTAATGGCTGTGTGTTGAGTTATATTTGAGGGGACAGCACTGTTATACAGGCTGTACACTCACTACTCTACATTGTCACATGAAAAGATCTAATAAAATTAGGGATGTACCGATGCCGGTATCGGTGCCGATACACAGCTCCGATGCCGAAACCGATACCCTGCCTGAATCGCTGACAGGGATATATATAAATAAATACTTCCCCGTATATATCTGCAGCCCAATTTCAGCACTCTCCAATGCCTTGCCAAAATTAGAAAACTACACAATGGGGCACTTGTATATAGGAAGAAAATAAGACAACAAACAATAGTGCAGATGCTAACAAAATTGTAAAATAATAAGTTAAAAATGCCATTGGCCACAAAGGGTACATAGATTAAAAACAGCCCTCTCCTTAAGGCCTTAGACAATCTTTAAAAATATATTTTGCTTCCCTTTAACCCCTTCGTGACAAAGGCTGATTTTACTTTTTGTACCCTTCGTGACAATGGCTGTTTTATCGTTTCTGCGGTGTTTGTGTTTAGCTGTAATTTTCTCTTAACCCATTTACTAAACCCACACAAGTTATATATTGTTTTTTTCAAGAAGGGCTTTCTTCAGACACCAAAATTTTTTTCATATGATGTAATTTCCTATAATAAAAATAATAAAATAGGACGAAAAATTGAAAAAAAAACACATTTTCTCACTTTTATTTGAAAAATCTTTTATTCATCATAAAAAACTACTGAAAAAACCTGCTAAATAGATTCTACTATTTGTCCCGAGTTTAGAAATACCCAATGTTTTTATGTTTTTTTGCTTTCTTCTACACGTTATGGGGCAATAAGTACAAGTAGCGTTTTGCTAATTCAAAACCATTTTTCTCTGAATCTGGTAATTCTGTCTCTATGTGGTATTTGGGGCATCTTTGAAGCCAGCAAATTAAATTTACCCCACCAAACCATATATTTTTGAAAACTAGACACCCCAGGGTATTTTAGATGCTGATAGTTTAACCCTTTCCATGCACTAATCCTACCACCAACCCTTGTCAAAGTTTGGGATAGTAATTGTTTTTGGTGTTTTTTTCACATACTTTGTACTTCAGGTGTGAAATTACAGCTCCTGGTATATGTTGCTGTCACACAACACCCCGATATGTGTCCAGCAACATCTCCTGAGTACATTGATACCCCACATGCATGGGTTTGTCAGATTGTTTGGGGGCAAAAGGGCCACATTTGGAACATGAGCAATTCAAATTCAGTAGGAATTTTACATCTGGGTAAAGAAAAATGCTTGTACCCAACTATCAGTAGGGACAGGTTACAAGAAAGCCTGGCCTATCTCCAAGAAGGGATTTGATCTAGCACCTTAAGTGGTCCCTCATGCCACGGAATGGACACAGGGTTCACTTGACAGTGCAAATAAAAACGCTTAAAAATGGTGGAGCAAATAAAAGCTAAAAAACAGTAAATGTAACAAAAAATTAAAAAAAAATACAAAAATGGAGCAGGAACAAAAAAAAAACTAAAAATGGGAAACTGTGTGATACAGCTTGAAGCAGTCACCGACACAGAGTGCAGGTTTTCCAGGACAATCTGGACAGTAAAATGTGGTGTCCTTTCTTTGCCCCCTGCTGTAGCATACCCTGCATCTCTTTTGGGGATTCTGCTTCTTTGCTGTAGGGGGGATTTTAAAAATAAAATGGGTAGCCCCAATTCTGTTGGTTCCCATCACTACTTGGGGACCAGGTGCATCACGGTACAAGATACCTGAAATTACTTCGAGCTGAAACTGCAAAAAAGACAGCTTCAGCCCAGTGTCTGCTTTTTTGTGCAGCAAAAAAGCGTTATAGGTTGCAATTTGCATTAGATAAATTGCAACCTTCTTGTACCAGGCCTTTGTCTTCCTCATAATGAGGTAGGGCTGTAGGAGTTGATCTGACAGATCAACTCCACCCATGTGCTTGTTATAGGCCCTGATGCACACTGGCTTTCTAGTGACCCCAGCTCTGCCACGGACAGAAACCTCCACGGTTCTTTCATCGTGGATGGTGCTCAGCATGCACACCTCTTTTCTGTCCTTGAACTTCAATGCCAAAAGCTCCTCTTGGCGTAGAGCTGAGGTCTCCCCCTTTCCTAGCCGGGTTCGTACCAGGCGTTGTGGGAAACCCAAGCGGTTCTTTTTTATAGAACCGCAAGCTACCGTATCGAAACAATACAGCAGCTTGAACAAAGGGACGCTTGTATAGAAGTTATCTACATACAAGTGGTAGCCTTTGTTCATAAGGGGGAATATTAGGTCCCAAACAATCTTGGCACTGGTGCCCAGATGATCTGGGCAACCTGGAGGGTCAAGGTAGCTATCCTTACCCTCGTATACCCGGAAGGCATGAGTATATCCTGTCTTGCTCTCGCAGAGCTTATACACCTTCACTCCATACCTGGAGCGCTTGGAAGGAATATACTGCTTGAATCCCAACCTTCCTTTATATTTCATTAGGGATTCATCCACGCAGATATTCTTTCCAGGTGTATAAACCTCTGCAAACCTGGCAGCGAGATGGGTAATCAGGGGGCGGATTTTGTACAGCCTATCAAACTGGGGGTCCTCCTTAGGGGGGCACAGGCTGTTGTCGCTGAAATGCATGAAACGAAGAATCATTTCATACCTTTGCCTAGTTATAGTTTGGGCAAAAATGGGGGTACTAAAGATGGGGCTGGTGCTCCAGTAGGAGCGGATGGAGGGCTTTTTTATAATGCCCATTAACATTGTGAGTGCCCAGAATTTAAGAAATTCTGGCACGTCAATGGGAGTCCATGGCTGTTTTGCCCAAAAAGAATTAGGGCTAGCAGCACGGTGCTGCTGGGCATAAATGTTTGTTTGTGTGACAATGTCTCCCAAGACATCGTCTCCCAAAAAAACCTGCACAAATTGCAGTGGAGTGAATCCTGTAACATCAATATTGATGCCAGGAATTCCAGAAAAAGGAGGGATAGCTGGCTTGTACCTATTAGGCGCTACCCATGCCTCTGGTGCACTGCCACGACTACGTGTGGCAGGCGTCCTAACAGCCACAGATACATCACTAGATGTATCTGTGAACTGACCAACGTCAAAATCTGACGCTGTATCAGTGGCCTCAGAATCTGTGGCCAAAAAGGCATACGCCTCCTCAGCCGTATACCGCTGCATGGTAAGAATTGCAGCAAAAATAGTGGGGAAGGAAAGGGTTAATGGCTATAATAAAAAATAAAAAAAACCTAAAAAAAAGTAAAAAAAAACCTAAAAAAAGTAAAAAAAAAAATGTAAAAAAAAAAACCCCCCAAAAACAATTGCCACTATGCAAGATCACTGTTTATGCAGTGATCAATGGCAATGAAGGGGTTAATATTATATGGGTGGCTCTTATAAGAGCCTTTGGATCAATATATATATTTTTTTATTAGGGAATACCTGAAATACCAGAACACACCGATCTGTCTCTCTCCCTCACTAGAAGCAAGTGAAGGAGGGGGGCAGATCCAATACTGATCAAAGGCAATGTTTAGAAAACATTGCCTTTGATTTATCAAATCATGATCACTCTTATGAGTGATCTGACCACTAGGGGTGTTATTCACTGGATGTCCATGACATCCAGCAACACCCCCCCGATGATGTCAGCAGGCTCCGCCCCCCGGCTTGATGGGCGCCGCCATCTTGAAACACCACGTGTGTTTCGAAGACACCGGCACCGGGAAGGTAAGTTGAGCATTTAGGAAGCGATCGCGAGTCGCTTCCTTTGCTAAACAGGTGTTGCAAAGATGCCTCGATACTGAGGCATCTTAGCAACACCAGCTAAGCAAAGGAAGCGACTCGCGATCGCTTCCTAAACCCGTTTTTCGGCGGCGGGCGCCGCCATGTTTGAAAGACGTGCAGTCTTTCAAACATGTTTTTTTTTGCTCCTAGGAGCGATCGGGGGGGGCGGGAATGTTTTTTTTTGGTGTTGCTCAATGCCTCGATGTCGAGGCATTAGAGCAACACCGTTTGAGTGAAAAAATCGATCACGGATCGATTTTTTCACCCGTTTAAAGACGTGCCGGTCCTGGCACGTCAATTTGTCATAATCTTCACGATTTTCAGTGACGTGCCCGGACCGGCAATTGTCATCAAGGGGTTAAAATGGCCTTTCCCTATACCCTTGTGTCTGAACACCTCTAGTATGAAAATTGATAGGCAAGAAAATTGACAGCATTGTCAACTTGTATATTTGTGTATAGTGCATAAATGTTTACATTCTTGACGAAACTGTAACTACAATAATAAAGACTTGACATTTTCATTAAATAACATTTGAAACTGACAAATGAACGTTAAGAGCTAATTGCTTATAATAGGAATTCAAATTTGCCTCATAATTCATTATATTTTTCTTTCTAATTAGGCGAACTTGGTATGAACTTTCAAGTGATTCCTGGACCTATGAAGATTCTCTTTCCATGTGATAGAAACTACACTGCAGAAATATTGAAAATATATTTGGATGATTTAAATGTTAACATAAAAGACTAAAGTATCTTAACTATTATTTTAGTAAGTTTGCAATACAATGGTTGTATTTATACATACCTTATATAAAATTAAAACATCAACATTATCTTAAACAGGCTAATGATCTTTCAATTAGATTCCTTTACATGATTCTCATATTTATTCTTACTCTATATCAATGCTTTTTTTAAAAAGTTAAAAACAAAGTGGATACATGCAGCTGTGTTACTTTTGGTGCCTCTTTTGTTAATTTGACAATTATTTGTGTTTGGCCACATTTTTACAGTATCGTTGTCAGGGCTTGGGTAAGCAGGCACAGTTTGTACCCCATGATGCATCATTACCATAAGGAAGCTACAGACAGGCAAAATGAAACAATGCAGGCTGAATAGTAATATGATATGGTCTGTTTTAAAGAAGCTGACAAGTACAGATTATAGACATGACCAAACAGGACACAGGCACAAAGGCAGATGTACAGCACGATAGCCCCCATAGTTAGGCACAAGATAGCACTAGGACGCTGTAGCTGGACTGGCGGGGCCTGCTCTCTAGCACACGGCTGGAAGTGTGTGTACATGTCGGTTAAAGCCATCTTAAGACTAATGGAAGGGTCTATACGTTCTTTATTAAGCAATAAAATATTCCTGGTCTTCCAAATTGCTTATTTTATACTATTCATCATAATCCATAAAATACGCGACTGGTGAACTATGGGACAAGTAAAAAGGCCATATAAAACAACTGTATAGTTTAAAAACCGAAGGCCGCAAATCAATTTTAAAAGCGGCCCTGCCTTTTCCATATGTCCTGTGCATAAAAGCAGTTCCAAAATATATGCAACACTGTCCCATTTTGTGTACACTGATCACTGGGGCACTAAGAAGTGGTACCAAGAGCTCTCCTATGCTGAAATTGCATAATAGACAAGCATTTGTGCACTACCTGCCATGCAAGATCTCTCTGCAAGTTGGCTAGAAAGTGGCAACATACATTCTGCCAAACTCTTCTGGACTCTGAGAGAGTATTATGCCACTTGCTAAAGTCTTGGAGGTGATAAAATTGTATAGTTTTTTTTCTAAGATAACAGACTGCTTTGGTGGATTTAAAAGCACAGGAGAGTTAAGAGACAGTAAAAGTTATATTTCCTAAAAATATGACCAGCCACTGCGTAGCCAGCGTAGCATAAAAAATAAGCAAAAGTACATTTTTGTAAAAGTTTTTAAAGCACATAGTAAAAAACTTTATATATAAAATGTGCTTCACATCAGGCTTACCACCATTCACGTTTTGTTTGCACGCTTTCTCTTTTAACCCCTTAATGACAAAGCCCGTACATCTATGGGCTCAAGATGCATTGTTTTCAATGGGTTTAGGGACCGCCCATTGTCCTTAAGGGGTTAAATTTTTCACTTCTGGAGTTACAGAAAAACATAAAACAAACATGCATAAGTTTCTTTGCGTACAAGTCAGAAGGAGGAAATACCACTCCTAAATACATCATTAATGGTGAGAGTATTATTATTATACTTTATTTATAAACCGCCTACAGATTCTGCAGCGCTGTACAAAGATGAAAATGTTACAAATAATGATAATCTAGGTGGATAAGGGGTGAGAAACGGGAGGTGAGGACTGCGTGGCATTGAATGACGTTAATGTAGGGCGAGATAAGGGTTGTAAATGGGTGAGAGAGAAGTTTTGATGTTTGCCAGTGGTAGGCTTCCCTGAAGAGAAAAGTTTTTAGGGCGCGTTTGAAGGAGGGAAGAGTTGGTGAGAGTCAGACAGCATGAGGAAGAGAGTTCCAGCAAAAGACACAGAGAAAAAACTGTTGGAAAGATACGAGTTAATCCAGGAGGAGGGGGGGCAAGCCTTGGTGATTAAAATTCTCCCTTCCATTGTCCGCTTTCGGGTTTGCCATAACTCTATTTTGCGGTTTAATTTTTCTAAAGCAATAACCTATGATCTTTCCCAGAATTTGAATACTGTCACCTTGGGTCTGGACAGCAGGTGTCTTACTGCCATCCCAATCACCAATAGTAAAACAGTCACATTTATGATTCAGCTTAAAACCAGAGGCACACGTAAAATACTCAGTTGTTCTAATAGCTCTTTTCAAGGACTCTGGGGTTGTGCAATATACACTAACGTCATCCATGTAGCCCAGAGCCTTCACCTGTACCCCTGCCCCCCCATCCCCCATGTAGAAGGGCTAAAAGGGGGTTCAATGGCACAGACAAAAGGAAGGGGTTAAAGTGGACATCCCTGCTTCCCCCTATATTTAAGAGAGACTTTCTGAGTTAAAAAGCCATTGATTAAGATTTCGCTAAAAGACAACGTATATAAAACATTAATACACTGAATAAAATCATCTGGGAATGCCATTTTCTTTAAAACCATAAAGAGATATTGGTATACACTAGGGCTGCAACAACTAATCGATAATAATCGATAATGAAATTCGTTGCCAACGAATTTCATTATCGATTAGTTGAATCGATTATTATCGATTATAAAATGAGGGTTTTTTCAGAGCAAACGCTCTGGAAAAACCCCTCATTATATAAACCGTTTCAGTGACTCACAGCAGCAGTTCCTACTTACCACCCCCTCCCTGTAATCACTGTGACAACTGACCCCGCCCCCTTCCTTCTCCCAGAAGGCCAGAACCACATGGCTGTGACACTCATCTAACTGTAAGTATAAAATTAATATTTGGGATACTGAAAGTTAGGGGAGGTGGGGGTTAATGGGGTGTTTAGGGTTAATTTAGGGGCATTTATGGTTAATGGGGTGTTTAAGGGCAGCTATGGTTAATGGGATGTTTAGGGGCAGTTATGGTTAATAGGGTGTTTAGGGTTAATTTAGGGGCAGCTATGGTTAATGGGGTGTTTAGGGTTAATTTAGGAGCAGCTGTGGTTAATGGGGTGTTTGGGGTTAATTTGAGGCAGTTGTGGTTAATGGTGTGTTTAGGGTTAATTTAGGGGCTGTTGTGGTTGACAGGGTCTTTAGGGGATGCTGTGGTTAATGGGGTGTTAAGGGTTAATTTAGGGGCAGTTATGGTTAATGGGGTGTTTAGGGTTAATTTAGGGTAGTTGTTTTGATGGGGTATTTAGAGTTAATTTAGGGGTAGTTATGGTTAATGGGGTGTTTAGGGTTAATTTAATGATGAGGACTGAGGGTTAATTTGATTAATTTAATAAAGTTAACTCAAGGTGCAGTTAGAGATAAAGGGGGGCCAAACTAAGGGGAATCTAAATCCTGGGGGCAGTGAAGATTAACCCAGTACTTATTTATAAAAGTATCGTGTCAGTGTGCTGTGAACAGGTCTGTGACTCTGAGGGGACCATGAGATATCGGGCATATCTGGGGAGGACAGAGTGATATATCTGGGGGTATAAGGCATATACATTATATAAGGCATATGTGGGGAGGGCAGTGTGGCATGTCTGGGGAGGACGGAGTGGTGTATCAGGGTGTATAAGGCATATCTGGGGCCACAGTGGCATATCTGGGGGTAGAGTGGAGTGGCATATGTGGGGAAGGCAGCGTGGCATGTCTGGGAGGCAGTGTGGCATGTCTGGGGAGGATGGAGGGGTGTATCAGGGGGTATAAGGCGTATCAGGCACAGTGGCATATGTGGGAGGCAGCGTGGAGTGGCATATGTGGGAGGCAGCGTGGAGTGGCATATGTGGGAGGCAGCGTGGAGTGGCATATGTGGGAGGCAGTGTGGAGTGGCATATGTGGGAGGCAGCTTGGAGTGGTATATGTGGGAGGCAGTGTGGAGTGGTATATGTGGGAGGCAGCGTGGAGTGGTATATGTGGGATGCAGCGTGGCATGTCTGGGAGGCAGCATGGCAAGCCTGGGCTCAAATGTACATAAATTGGGGGGGCTGGTTGGGAAATAAAGACAAGAAATGCATTTTACCAAAGTTTTTTTTTATTCTGCTGTTTGTATTAAACATTCATTTTTTTTATCCGATTAATCGATTAATCGACAAAATAATCGGCCGACTAATCGATTATGAAAATAATCGTTAGTTGCAGCCCTAGTATACACAATCAAAAGCTTTTTCAAAATCAAGAGAAAAAAAATGGCCAGTTTTTTTTTACGGTCTTTCTGATACCAGATCAGAGGGACGTACTAAACAGCATATTGGGGATGATGGGATGATTGGCTGCAATACTCAGCACTATCAATAGGTGTCAGTATACTTTTTACACTCATGGTAAATCAAAGTATGTTCTTTTTGGTAGTTCTTGATACTAATTTGCAACGAATACATTGCAAAAAGAAGCTGCAAATGTTTAACTGTTTACTTGCTGAAATATATACAGTTTTATAACGGAATCATGGTAAATTCTATAGAAATATTAGAAACATTTTAAGTAATCAACATATTGATATAATATGGTACATGTATGTGCAAACACCATATTTTACCTGTTTTGATTAGCACAATATGGGAATATATATTATTATTTTTACATGGGGATTATGGGTGGAATATTAGAGTTACACATGCTAAGGAACATATTTGACCCATTTCTGATAAGAATATGGGTATACTCATTTTTTTACATGGGGAATATTGCTGGAATATTATAGTTACACATGCTAAGGAACATATTTGACCAGTTTTTGATAAGAATATGGCTATAAATATTTTTTTACATGGGGATTATGGGTGGAATATTATAGTTACACATGCTAAGGAACATATTTGACCCATTTCTGATAAGAATATGGGTATACTCATTTTTTTACATGGGGAATATGGGTGGAATATTATAGTTACACATGCTAATGAACATATTTGACCCATTTCTGACAAGAATACGGGAGTATTATTATTTTTATATGGGGATTATGGGTGGAATATTATAGTTTCACATGCTAAGGAACACATTTGACCAATTTCTGATAACAATATGGGTATAATTATTTTTTTACATGGGGATTATGGGTGGAATATTATAGTTACACATGCTAAGGAACACATTTGACCTGTTTTTGATAAGAATATGGCTATAAATATTTTTTACATGGGGATTATAGGTGGAATATTATAGTTACACATGCTAAGGAACATATTTGACCCATTTCTGACAAGAATACGGGAGTATTATTATTTTTATATGGGGATTATGGGTGGAATATTATAGTTTCACATGCCAAGGAACACATTTGACACATTTCTGATAAGAATATGGGAATATTATTATTTTTACATGGGGATTATGGGTTGAATATCATGGTTACAGATGCCAAGGAACAAATTTGACCTGTTTCGGATAAGAATATGGGTATACTCATTTTTTTACATGGGGATTATGGGTGGAATATTATATTTACACATGCTAAGGAACACATTTGACCTGTTTTTGATAAGAATATGGCTATAAATATTTTTTTACATGGGGATTATGGGTGGAATATTATAGTTACACATGCTAAGGAACATATTTGACCCATTTCTGATAAGAATATGGGTATAATTATTTTTTTACATGGGGATTATGGGTGGAATATTATAGTTACACATGCTAAGGAACATATTTGACCCATTTTTGATAAGAATATGGGAGTATTATTATTTTTATATGGGGATTATGGGTGGAATATTATAGTTACACATGCTAAGGAACATATTTGACTCATTTCTGATAAGAATATGGGAGTATTATTATTTTTATATGGGGATTATGGGTTGAATATTATAGTTACACATGCTAAGGAACACATGTGACCTGTTTTTTATAAGAATATGGCTATAAATATTTTTTACATGGGGATTATGGTTGGAATTTTATGGTTACAAATGCCAAAGAACACATTTGACCTGCTTCTGATAAGAATATGGGAATTTTATTATTTGTACATGGGGATTGTGGGTGGAATATTATAGTTACACATCCTAAGGAACACATTTGACCTGTTTCTGATAAGAATATGGCTATAAATATTTTTTATATATGGGGATTATGGGTGGAATATTATGGTTACACATGTTTAGTACCTTATTTAACAAGTTTCTGTTAAGAATATGGCTATAATTATTTTCTACATGGGGATTTTGGGCGCAATATCAAGGTTACACATGCCATGGAACATAATTGACCAGTTTCTGATAAGAATATGGGTAAAATCATTTTTCTACATGGGGATTATGGGTGGAATATTATGGTTACACATGGCTAGTGATGTATTTCACTTGTTTCTGGTAAGAAAATGGGTATGATTTTTTTCATAGATATTATCGATACTATGATATGATTGCATGTGCCATGTAACATATTTGATCTATTTCTGTTAAGAAAATGGTTATAAATGTTTTTCTACATGGGGATTATGGGTGAAATGTCATGGTTACACACCCTTAGTAACATATTCAACCCATTTCTGATAAGAATGTTGGTATATTTTTTCTACATAGGGATTATGAGAGGAATGGCATGATCAAAGGGACACATTTGACCTGTTTCTGATAGGAATATAGTTATAGATATTTTTTACATGGGGATTATGGGTGGAATATCATGGTTACACGTGCCCAGTAACATATTTGATGTGTTTCTTTTAAGTATAATTATTTTCATATAAGGGGATTATGCGTGGAATATCATGGTTACACATGCTAACTCAAATATCTGGCCTTTTTCTGATAAGAATATGGCTATCATGTTCCAACATGGGGATTATGGGTGCAATATCATGGTTACACATGGTAAGGAACACATTGGAACTTTTTCTGATTGAAATATGGCTATAATTAATATTTTTCATTGGGAATAATGGTGGAATAGCATAGTTGCACTATGATGTTTTGATATATTTTTCATTGTAATTGGCCATTAAGCCATCACTTCTAAAGAGGATTGTTTTTTCTTTTCTTATGCCGGTAAATATATAGTGTCCGAGGTGTGGCATAGTGCACCATTTCCACCAGTTTCATTACTTACCTAATTAAGATGGAATCATTGTCCATAATGTATTTTTATATGGCCAACAAGTTCTTGTTATTTATTTCTCTAAGCATTTTCATTTGTACCCTGCTGCCTGCTGACTACCACGCTTGGCTACCCTGCCCTGTGTGGCTGAGTACCTTGCACAGCTACCCTGCCTCTTGCGGCTTAATACCACGCACATCTACTCTACGGAGTCCAGTGTCTCTGTCCAACTGCTTACTACTGAGTCCAGTATCTGCTTCCAGCCGCTTACTTACAGAGTCCAGTATCTCCTTCTGCAATTACTGTTGTTGGTCTCAGTATCAGCCTGAGTTTTGCCATTTATTCACCCTAGTATACTTCCCATCCAGAGCACCTCAACTGTGAGTTCCTGCTCATCCAAGTTCTTTTCATGGTGTTTGCACAGAGATACAAAGAATATGATTATCACATACATTTTTAAAGGAAGGATGACAACAAGTATGTGCTACAACTAAACTTTTCTACAAATTCTTTGACGAGAAATATTTGTAGTTCACAACCTGTAGTTTGGGGTAGCCGTATTAGTCCAGTGTATACGAATGCAAAAAACAGAAAGTTGCAGAATCTTGTAATACCTTTTTTATTGGACTAACAGTATTAAAATAATAGACGAGCTTTCGGGAGTCCTCCCTTTTTCAAGTCAAAAGCATTTCTGACCAAGCAAGTGAAAAACAGTTTAAAACTGACCAGTACATGTTCTGATACAGGGTTAAAACGGGTTAAAACAACACAGTAGAGAATTTGCAGACAAAAAACTAAGAGGGTCGTAAATAGTGGCATATACTGCACAGATAAGGCAAGGGGGGGCAGGGGTGAGCATGTAGGAGAGAGAGAAAAAAAAAAGGCACAGGTTATAGGAAGTTTTGATAGTGTGCTAAGAAGCTCAAATCCACATTGTCCTCTGTTTTTACAATCATAAAAATGTATCATTTTGGCTTCAAATGTCTTTCTTTCTTGGGTGTTTTTGAAATGACCTCTCAGTGCTTTGATTTTAAGGTCATGTATGGAGTGACCGGTTTGGGTGAAGTGGTGCCCAACTGGAGTGCAAAGGTTTTCTTCATCATGATGGTTGATGGAGTATCTGTGCAGATTCATCCTTTTATTAAGTTGCTGGCAGGTTTCACCGATGTAACACCCTATTGTACATTTGGTGCATTGAATCATGTATACAACATTCTGTGAAGTGCATGAGTATGATCCTTTAATATTGTATGTCTTGTTGTTGTGGGTGGCTGTGTTGCTGGTACAGATGTGTTGGCAAAGTTTGCATCTGGCTTTGTTGCATGGCTTGCTTCCATTATCTGTGTGTGTTGTTTCAGTATGTAGTTTGCTACTCACCAGCTTTTGTTTGAGATTAGCTGGTTGTCTGAAGGCCAAGATGGGGGGTTCAGGGAAAATTTCTTTTAACACCACATCCTCTGCTAGTATTGGCTGCAGATCCTTGATGATTTTTCGGATTTCTTCTAGGGCAGGATTGTATGTGGCTACTAGAGGTATGCGTGTGGATGTTTGTTTGTCTCTGTATTGCAACAGGTGTTGGCGTGGTGTTTGTAGCGCAGAGTTAATTTTCTTATTGATGATCCTGGGTTTGTATCCCTTTTGTTTGAATGTCTCAGACAGTGTTTTTAGATGCATATCTCTGTCATCAGTGTTGGAGCAGATGCGGTGATACCTGGTGGCTTGGAAACGTTCATACCCACCAATCCCAACATAGGGACATTCTACATGCTTCCGAAAATCCACAAACCAGGGAACCCAGGCAGACCTATAATAACAGGTATGGACACACTAACCGAACCAATTTCAGGCTTAGTGGAAAATATTTTAAAACCCTTTGTTAAAAACACTAAGAGCTTCATACAAGACACCACGGACTTCCTGAACAAACTCAGTCAAATTACTAACTTGCCTGCCAACTCCATACTTGTAACCATGGATGTGGAATCTCTATATACCAACATCCCACACGAAGATGGAATTGAAGCTTGCTCTCTGTTCCTCTCAGAAGATACTCACAACCAGAAATACAGTCCTCAAACGATTACCAAACTCATAGAATTCATCCTCACACACAACTACTTCAGTTTTAACAACAATATATATCTGCAAACCATGGGCACTGCCATGGGGACGAGAATGGCACCACAATATGCCAATCTATTCATGGCTGACCTGGAACAACGATTCTTGGAAACACAACTTCACAAACCCTACAAATATTATCGCTACATTGATGATATTTTCATTGTCTGGACGGACGGAAAAGAAAACCTCAGAAAGTTCCATAACGCATTTAATACATTTCACCCATCTATCAAACTCAAAATGGACTTCTCCACAGAAAGTGTAAACTTCTTGGATACAACTGTCACAATAAACAAGGACACACTACATACATCCCTGTACAGAAAACCCACAGACCGATCCAACTACCTGCACAAATCCAGCTTCCATCCACCCCACACAAAGCAAGGCATCATCCATAGCCAAGCCACCAGGTATCACCGCATCTGCTCCAACACTGATGACAGAGATATGCATCTAAAAACACTGTCTGAGACATTCAAACAAAAGGGATACAAACCCAGGATCATCAATAAGAAAATTAACTCTGCGCTACAAACACCACGCCAACACCTGTTGCAATACAGAGACAAACAAACATCCACACGCATACCTCTAGTAGCCACATACAATCCTGCCCTAGAAGAAATCCGAAAAATCATCAAGGATCTGCAGCCAATACTAGCAGAGGATGTGGTGTTAAAAGAAATTTTCCCTGAACCCCCCATCTTGGCCTTCAGACAACCAGCTAATCTCAAACAAAAGCTGGTGAGTAGCAAACTACATACTGAAACAACACACACAGATAATGGAAGCAAGCCATGCAACAAAGCCAGATGCAAACTTTGCCAACACATCTGTACCAGCAACACAGCCACCCACAACAACAAGACATACAATATTAAAGGATCATACTCGTGCACTTCACAGAATGTTGTATACATGATTCAATGCACCAAATGTACAATAGGGTGTTACATCGGTGAAACCTGCCAGCAACTTAATAAAAGGATGAATCTGCACAGATACTCCATCAACCATCATGATGAAGAAAACCTTTGCACTCCAGTTGGGCACCACTTCACCCAAACCGGTCACTCCATACATGACCTTAAAATCAAAGCACTGAGAGGTCATTTCAAAAACACCCAAGAAAGAAAGACATTTGAAGCCAAAATGATACATTTTTATGATTGTAAAAACAGAGGACTTAATGTGGATTTGAGCTTCTTAGCACACTATCAAAACTTCCTATAACCTGTGCCTTTTTTTTTCTCTCTCTCCTACATGCTCACCCCTGCCCCCCCTTGCCTTATCTGTGCAGTATATGCCACTATTTACTATTTACGACCCTCTTAGTTTTTTGTCTGCAAATTCTCTACCGTGTTGTTTTAACCCCTGTTTTAACCCTGTATCAGAACATGTACTGGTCAGTCTTAAACTGTGTTTTTCACTTGCTTGGTCAGAAATGCTTTTGATTTGATAAAGGGAGGACTCCCGAAAGCTCGTCTATTATTTTAATACTGTTAGTCCAATAAAAAAGGTATTACAAGATTCTGCAACTTTCTGTTTTTTGCATTAGTTCACAACCTCAATCAGCCTTCAACCTGTTTTTATACGGTCACAATTTGCAGAGGACCTACTTATGTATATTGCTTTTTAGCCCAAATATTTTTAAACGGAGGATGTATTTCAAACATCTGTATAGATTATATCCATTCCAAGGCCATCGTAACAACAATCACAATAAATGTCTTACAGAAAAGACATAATCAATTTATCATGCTTACTAAAAAAGTGTATTTTCCTCTACTCATGCGTATTGATGTGCAAATGTTAGACTACCTTACAAGACAAGAGGGACGCTTCATATATTTAGGCTGGTATTGAGAATTTTTCATGGTTTATGCCAAATATAACAAAAGGAAAATACATTATGGAAAATTTTGCGCTATTTTTTTTTGCACTGTACACAAACAAAATATTTTGGTGGTCTACCCATTTGTCCCCCACAAAAAATTAGTATACCCATATTCCTCTCAGAAATGGGTGAAATGTGTTCCTTAGCATGTGTATCTATAATATTCCACCCATATTCCCCATGTAAAAAATATTTATAGCCATATTCTTATCAAAAACAGGTCAAATATGTTCCTTAGCATGTGTAATTATAATATTCCACCCATAATCCCCATGTAAAAAAATAATTATACCCATATTCTTATCAGAAATGGGTCAAATATGTTACTTAGCATTTGTAACTATAATATTCCACCCATAATCCCCATGTAAAAAATAATTATACCCATATTCTTATCAGAAATGGGTCAAATATGTTACTTAGCATTTGTAACTATAATATTCCACCCATATTCCCCATGTAAAAAAATAATTATACCCATATTCTTATCTGAAACGGGTCAAATATGTTCCTTAGCATGTGTAACTATAATATTCCACCCATAATCCCCATGTAAAAATAATAATACTCCCATATTCCTGTCAGAAAAAGGTCAAATTTGTTCCTTGGCATCTGTAACCATGATATTCAACCCATAATCCCCATGTAAAAATAATAATAATATTCCCATATTCTTATCAGAAATGGGTCAAATATGTTCCTTTGCATGTGTAACTATAATATTCCACCCATAATCCCCATGTAAAAAAATAATTATACCAGGGCTTGACAAATTTGTTGTGAATCTAGGCGCCAGGTAAAAAAGTTAGGAGCCAGGATTTTTTTAAACTAACAGTTGGTCAGGAGTGATCTGATCATCATCAGCCCACTTACTAAACTCACAGCGTTTGACCTGGAAGCACCCTGGACTTTCAGGTCAGTGCTGTGTTTTTTTTTTTTTTAAATACATTTTTTTCATTTTTTTAACTCTTTCGATGCTGATGTTCCATTGGAGCACAGCATTGACAGATATTTAGTCCCCACAAGCTTGTGGGGACAAATGTTAACCCCTGCAATGCCACGAATGTGTCATACACAATTGTGGCATTGAAGGGGTTAACGCTGCACCGTCGCTCTCATGGAGTGATCAGGCAGCAGGGGGCTGGTCTCCACACTCATGGCGAGACCAAAGAACCCTCTCACCCTGTCCCTGAAGCTGCCTCTGGCAGCTGGGAAGCAATTGCTGGTCTATAGACCAGCCATTGCAGGGGGGAGTCTATGATGACTGCTGTAGGCTTCTATGCCTACAGGAATCATCAAAGGGCTTGTGGGGGCTCGTTTTTTTGCTGTTGCTGGTCTGCCTGGGCTTCCAGGCAGACCACCGGCAGCAGAGCCCCTTACAAAACGGGAGTTAACCCCTAAAACGCCGCGATCGCGGCATTGAAGGGGTTAACACTGCACTGTCGCTCTCAGGGAGCGATCAGGCAGCAGGGGGGTGTTGGGGCTGGTCTCCACACTCATGTGGATTCCTGTAGGCATTCTCATGTGGAGACCGAAGAACCCTCTCCCCTGTCCCTGAAGCTGCCTCTGGCAGCTGGGACTCATTTGCTGGTCTATGGACCAGCCATTGCAGAGGGAGTCTCTTTGATGACTGCTGTAGGCTTCCATACCTACAGGAGTCATCAAAGGGCTTGTGGGGGCTCGTTTTTGCTGTTGCTGTTCTGCCTGGGCTTCCAGGCAGACCACCAGCAGCAAAGCCCCCAAAACGGGAATTAACCCCTAAATGCCGCGATCGCGGCATTGAAGGGGTTAACGCTGCGCTGTCGCTCCCATGGAGCGATCAGGCAGCTGGGGGGTGTAGGGTGAGGTCCCCAGACTTGTGTGGGGACCCAATCAACACACAAACCCCTTCCCTGAGGCTGCCTGTGGCAGCTGAAAACACGAGTGCTGCTTTTCCAGCAACCGCGTTTTCAGCCTACAGGATCACTCCGTGGGAGTGATCTCAGGCTCGGGGGCGGGCTCGGAGTGGCTGTGCTGTCTGCCTAGACTTCTGGGCAGACAGCAACAGCGCCCCCATGTGGTGACTCAGCCTCTTACATCCACAATTTTTTCTGGATGTAAGAGGCTGACAAAACCTAGGCGCCAGGACAAAATTCTCTGTCGCCATGGCGACCTGGCGCCTGGGATTTGTCGAGCCCTGAATTATACCCATATTCTTATCAGAAATGGGTCAAATATGTTCCTTAGCATGTGTAACTATAATATTCCACCCATAATCCCCATGTAAAAAAATATTTATAGCCATATTCTTATCAAAAACAGGTCAAATGTGTTCCTTAGCATGTGTAACTATAATATTCCACCCATAATCCCCATGTAAAAAAATGAGTATACCCATATTCTTATCCGAAACAGGTCAAATTTGTTCCTTGGCATCTGTAACCATGATATTCAACCCATAATCCCCATGTACAAATAATAATATTCCCATATTCTTATCAGAAATGTGTCAAATATGTTCCTTGGCATGTGAAACGATAATATTCCACCCATAATCCCCATGTAAAAAAATTAGTATACCCATATTCTTATCAGAAATGGGTGAAATATGTTCCTTAGCATGTGTATCTATAATATTCCACCCATATTCCCCATGTAAAAAATATTTATAGCCATATTCTTATCAAAAACAGGTCAAATGTGTTCCTTAGCATGTGTAACTATAATATTCCACCCATAATCCCCATGTAAAAAAATAATTATACCCATATTCTTATCAGAAACGGGTCAAATATGTTCCTTAGCATGTGTAACTATAATATTCCACCCATAATCCCCATGTAAAAATAAAAATACTCCCATATTCCTGTCAGAAAAAGGTCAAATTTGTTCCTTGGCATCTGTAACCATGATATTCAACCCATAATCCCCATGTAAAAATAATAATAATATTCCCATATTCTTATCAGAAATGGGTCAAATATGTTCTTTAGCATGTGTAACTATAATATTCCACCCATATTCCCCATGTAAAAAAATATTTATAGCCATATTCTTATCAAAAACAGGTTAAATATGTTCCTTAGCATGTGTAACTATAATATTCCACCCATAATCCCCATGTAAAAAAATATTTATAGCCATATTCTTATCAAAAACAGGTCAAATGTGTTCCTTAGCATGTGTAACTATAATATTCCACCCATAATCCCCATGTAAAAAAATAATTATACCCATATTCTCATCAGAAACGGGTCAAATATGTTCCTTAGCATGTGTAACTATAATATTCCACCCATAATCCCCATGTAAAAAAATATTTATAGCCATATTCTTATCAAAAACAGGTCAAATGTGTTCCTTAGCATGTGTAACTATAATATTCCACCCATAATCCCCATGTAAAAAAAATTAGTATACCCATATTCTTATCCGAAACAGGTCAAATTTGTTCCTTGGCATCTGTAACCATGATATTCAACCCATAATCCCCATGTACAAATAATAATATTCCCATATTCTTATCAGAAATGTGTCAAATATGTTCCTTGGCATGTGAAACGATAATATTCTACCCATAATCCCCATGTAAAAAAATTAGTATACCCATATTCTTATCAGAAATGGGTGAAATATGTTCCTTAGCATGTGTATCTATAATATTCCACCCATATTCCCCATGTAAAAAATATTTATAGCCATATTCTTATCAAAAACAGGTCAAATGTGTTCCTTAGCATGTGTAACTATAATATTCCACCCATAATCCCCATGTAAAAAAATAATTATACCCATATTCTTATCAGAAACGGGTCAAATATGTTCCTTAGCATGTGTAACTATAATATTCCACCCATAATCCCCATGTAAAAATAAAAATACTCCCATATTCCTGTCAGAAAAAGGTCAAATTTGTTCCTTGGCATCTGTAACCATGATATTCAACCCATAATCCCCATGTAAAAATAATAATAATATTCCCATATTCTTATCAGAAATGGGTCAAATATGTTCTTTAGCATGTGTAACTATAATATTCCACCCATATTCCCCATGTAAAAAATATTTATAGCCATATTCTTATCAAAAACAGGTCAAATGTGTTCCTTAGCATGTGTAACTATAATATTCCACCCATAATCCCCATGTAAAAAAATATTTATACCCATATTCTTATCCGAAACAGGTCAAATTTGTTCCTTGGCATCTGTAACCATGATATTCAACCCATAATCCCCATGTAAAAATAATAATATTCCCATATTCATATCAGAAATGTGTCAAATGTGTTCCTTGGCATGTGAAACTCTAATATTCCACCCATAATCCCCATATAAAAATAATAATAATATATATTCCCATATTGTGCCAATCAAAACAGGTAAAATATGGTGTTTGCACATACATGTACCATATTATATCAATATGTTGATTACTTAAAATGTTTCTATTATTTCTATAGAATTTACCATGATTCCGTTATAAAACTGTATATATTTCAGCAAGTAAACAGTTAAACATTTGCAGCTTCTTTTTGCAATGTATTCGTTGCAACTTAGTATCAAGAACTACCAAAAAGAACATACTTTGATTTACCATGAGTGTAAAAAGTATACTGACACCTATTGATAGTGCTGAATATTGCAGCCAATCATCCCATCATCCCCAATATGCTGTTTAGTACGTCCCCAGATCAGATCACGTATTACATTGAGGTGTTCCCAGATAGCATATCCTGGGATACCACAGATCTGATCTGGGTGAATAACCTTATCTATTACAGCTTTTCTTCTGTGAGCTAAAATATTGGCCATAATTTTATAGTCTACATTCAGTAGGGTGATAGGCCTCCAGTTCTCTAATTTTGATCTATCACCCTTCTTAAAAATTAGAGTAATAATGCCTCTTCTCCAGGAAAAGGGTAACTCCTGGGGATGTACCAGCAGAAAAGCTTTTAATTGCATCATGCAATTTGGTTAACAGCTTTCTGCTTAAACCAGCTTGATTATCAGATCATAAAACAGTTATGGCCCCCAGAGTATCTTTTAAAAAGGAACGATCTATAACTTTCTCATTAAAAAGTTTTTGGTAAAACTCTTGTGACAATTTTAAAATGCCTGCAATGGAGGACTGGCCTTCCATCTCTAAAATTAGGTCTCTCTTTTGAGATATTTGTTTAAAAAAGAAGCAAATGCACTTCTCTCCTTCCTGCAAGTGCTTTACCTGGGCATTACAAATCATTTGTTTACCTTTAAAATCTAACACCTTTTTAATCTCCTCCTTTAACCCCTTCGTCACAAAGGCTGATTTTACTTTTTGTACCCTTCGTGACAATGGCCGTTTTAACATTTCTGCGCTGCTCGTGTTTAGCTGTAATTTTCTTCTTTCCCGTTTACTGAACCCACACACATTATATATTGTTTTTTTCAGGACAAGAAGGGCTTTCTTTAGATGACATTGTTTTGATTGTATCATAATATTTACTATTAAAAAAAGTATAAAATATGGTGAAAAATTTAGAAAAAAATGACTGTTTCTAACTTTTAGTTGAAAAATCTTTTACTCATCTATAAAAGGTAATGAAAAAACCTGCTAAATAGATTCTACTATTGGTCCTTTTTTCTACACAATATGGGGCAATAAGTACAGGTAGCGTTTTGCTATTTCAAAGCCATTTTTTCCAAATCTGGTAATTCTTCCCCCCATGTGCCATTTCGGGTATCTTTGAAGCTGGCCAATGCAATTTACCCCATCAAGTCATATATTTTTGAAAACTAGACAGCCCAGGGTATTCCAAATGCTAGTATTTTAACCCTTTCCAAGCACTAATTCTACCATCAGCCTTTGTCAAACTTTATGGTAGTAATTTTTTTTGCATTTGTTTTTTCACACACATTTTACTTCAGGTATGAATAAACAGGTTCTGGTATATGTCACTATCATAAAACACCCCAATATGTGTTCAGCAACATCTCCTGAGTACAGCGATACCTCACATGAATGATTTTGCCTGGCTGTTTGGGGGCAAAAGGGCCACATTTGGGACATGCGCATTTTTCAATGTTGAACTTTGGCATTTGGGGATCCACTGCCCATGCCCTATTTGGTACATCTTTGAGCCGGGCCATTTCAGTGTGCCCAACAAAACCACATATTTTTGAAAACTAGACACACCAGGGTATTTTAAATGCTGGTATTTTAACTCTTTGCATGCACACATTTTACCACCAGAATTTTTTCAAAGTCTGCAGTAGTAATCTTTTGTGTGTATTTTTCCCCCACACACCTATGTTATGTATGAATTTACAGCTCCTGATATATGCCGCTGTCACACAACACCCCAATATGTGTTCAGCAACATCTCCTGAGTACAGTGATACCCCACATGCATGGGTTTGTCATTTTTGGGGGGAACTAAAAGGCCACATTTGGTACGTGTGCATTTTTCTAATTGGAAATTAGATGTGTGGCCATCATTCCCCCCGTGTTAATTGGGACATTGTTGAACCCGGCCAATTCAATTTACCCCATGAAATCATACATTTTTAAAAGTAGACACCCCATGGGCATTTAATATGCCAGTATTTTAACTCTTTCCATGCGAGAATTGTTTTAAGCTAATGTGCTAATTTTAGGACTTGCTCACAAAAATATATTTTTTATATATATATTTTATTTTTTTTGCCTTTTTTTAAAAAAAAATTTTAAAATTTCAACTTGAAGGTTCCCCTGATAGTGACATCAGTGGGAAATTATTTTTACATTTTACTGTTTTGTTTACTATTTTTTTCTAATTATTATTAATTTTATTTTTATTTTTACTAATCACACTGTGATTAGAAAGCTGGGCTCCATTGACTTGCATGGTTGAATGCAGTACCTGCAAGTGGAGCCAGAGTTCTCTAGAGGTCTGGAGACCGTCTAGCGAACTTTTTCACCTTTATTGTTTTTTTTTCTCGGGCCGCCGCCATCTTGCGGATGGCGAAGATCACCGGCAGCTGCGGCTGTGACCGCTCTCCGGAGCGGTCACAGTCCATCCAAAGGTAAGTGTTTGGTGTCGCTGGAATGCCTCGATCAGGAGGCATCCAGCGACACCATTTAAGTTTAGGAGGTGATCGTTGATCGCCTCCTAAACGCTTTTAAAACGGGCGTCCGCCACCATACGATGTATGGCGGTTGTTGACGCCCCGGGGAGGGGCCAGATATGGCCCCTGGTGCCGATCGTGGCGTTGCTGAATGCCTCGAGGTCGAGGCATTACAGCAACGCTGTTTGTGTGCAGAAAGCGAACGTAGATCGCTTTCTGCACCCGTTTAAAGACGTGCCGGTTCTGGCACGTCATTTGTCATAATCGACTTGTTTTTCAGTGCCGTGCCAGAACCGGCAATTGTCATTAAGGGGTTAAATTAAAAATCAGTTTGTCAGTATTGTTTACACCAGCCTCTTTCAACTTAAAAAGAGTTTGCAAACACACATTAAGATCTTTAAAAACTTGTTGCTCTCTTTTTTTTCTTGCTCTTGCCAGCAACAATAAAAAGTTCTTAATCTTGGACTTGATGATTTTCCACCAGTCCAAAAAATTCTGACTTGGGTCTTTCTGACGCCGCCATCACCCATATGAGATCTTAAAATTATTCCGGATTTGTTCATCCTCTAGTAACAACAAATTAAGTTTCCACAGACCGTTCCTAGTTTTAGATTCATTAGGAATTAAAAAGCTAGTTTTTAAAAGCTTATGGTCTGAAAATACATTATCTTCCAAAAACATGTCTTGGGGATTAATACCAGCAGAGGACAACATAAAATCTATGCGGGAGCTGACCTGGCCATTAGACCATGTATATCCAAGGTCAGAGGGTTTTAAAAGCCTCCACGCATCTTTTAATTTAAAATCAATGATAGAACTTCGTCAGCTTAAGAATTTTTATCTACCCTCTGGTTCTTATCCCCTCCACTTCTATTTTTGCCCGGTAATATACAATTAAAATCACCTCCAACTATTAGAGGGGAAGAACTTGTGGCAAAGAAGGAGATAAGCTCTAAAATTTCCATTCTTTCATTCTTGACTGGTGAAACATATACGTTCATAAGATGAACATTAAAACCTTTAAAAACAACATCAATTAATTTTGCTCTCCCGGGAGCAATTTCAGTAATAGAATTTAAATCCACATTTTTGTTCTTAAAAGGGAATCCAACCCCAGCGGCTTTATCATTTGACCCGGACCAGTAAGAGGGCCCAGTGGTCCAGTCCTTCTTTAAATGTCCATAAAACAGTCCATGATCTATTATACACATCTGTAAGAAAATGACGTCCACATTTAGAGTCTGTAAATATGCAAATAAAGCAGTCCTTCTGACAGGGCTCCTCAGACTCCTCACATTAAATGAGACAACAATGAGATCCAGTGCGAGAGGTCTAGTGTTTTTTATCAGTGTCCCTCTCACCAATGTGTGTGTTCCACTCCCGCCCGCTCCCGCAACATGTGTGGCCAATCCCACTTCCCACAATCGCTTCTCGGCCTTTTGGCTAAGATCAAGTGTCTTGCCTGAGGTTCGTGACGATTGGTTGTTGTTGGACCTCGGCCTTTCTACTTATGTAGACATGCTGCTATTGGGGTTCTAACTGATGCCTTTCTGAACGAAACGAGATTCGATCACGGTTGCGTTCGCTCGCTACTCGGCCTCCGGGCCTGCAGACCCTAGGAAACCCGTTGTGGACTCCCCAACACCGAGTGGATGCATGCTGGAGAAATCCTAACACTCGTGAGGCTTGAGCGCACGGTCTACCTTTGGGTGCTGGGAAAGACTCCCCCTCTTCCTGAGGCGGCCTTCTCCCCTACTTTTGGCCTTTTTTAGTGCCTTCCCCTGCCCCTCTTTTTGGCCTTTTTTAGTGCCTTCCCATGCCCCTCTTTTTGGCCTTTTTAGTGCCTTCCCCTGCCCCTCTTTTTGGCCTTTTTTAGTGCCTTCCCCTGCCCTTCTTTTTGGCCTTTTTTAGTGCCTTCCCCTACCCCTCTTTTTGGCCTTTTTGAGTGCCTTCCCCTGCCCCTCTTTTTGGCCTTTTTTAGTGCCTTCCCCCTGCCCCTCTTTTTGGCCTTTTTTAGTGCCTTCCCCTGCCCCTCTTTTTGGCCTTTTTTAGTGCCTTCCCCTGCCTTCCCCCCTGTGCTTTTAATCTCTCCCTCTTCTCTTTTCCAGTTCTCTACGCTTTCCCAGCCAGACCCGACGAGGAGTGAACATGGCAACCCAGACCTCTGAAGCCCAACGACCCAGCCAGGCCACCGGAAGCCGAGTCCAGCCTACAGCGACCCCAGGGAGCCCACCTCCCCTGGAGACCTGGATGAGGCAGACGGTGGTCCTAAAGTTAATGGAAGTGGAGGGCCGCACCCCTGACATGGATGTGGACACCTTCAGCAAGAAGGTAGTGCACGAGGGAGCAGGCTTCAGCCCAGCAGAAACCCTGAGCGTCCAGTCGTTTTTGAAGGGAATGTTCTACGTAACGTTCATTTCAGCGGCGGTCTGCAAAAGGTTCTGGGAAGCCTTCAGGTCGGCGAAACCGGATCAGGTCCTCTCCCGTTTCTACGGAAACAGCCCCATCCACAGGGAGGAGAGACCCGTGACGGTCTCGATGCGGAACCCCCACACCCCAGGAAAAGACGTGGCAACTTTTCTGGGAAGATACTGCCACATCGTGAAAGAACCGACCAAGATCCTCAACCAGTACGGCTTCTGGACAGGAAGATGGTCCCTCGTGATCCGTCTGAAGGCAGACTCCACCTCGCCGGTCGCGCTCCAACACCTCCCGCAGAGCTTCGCCCTGGGGAATTCTACAGGCATGCTTTTCTACCCTGGTCAGCCCACAACCTGCAGACGATGCAGCCAACTGGGTCACAAGGCGGAGGAATGCCAACAGAAATCCTGCAGGCACTGCAGGGTGGTGGGGCACGAGACCAAAGACTGTCCACGAAAGAAGACCTGTAACCTGTGCGGCGATCCTGACCACATCTACAAGGATTGCCCCAAAAGATCAAGGTCATACGCAGCGGTAGCAGCAGCCAAGGCCCCGGCCAAGGTCCCCTCGTCGGCCCCGACCAAGGCTCCAGCCAAGGCGCCGGCACCGCAGACACCCTCTCCGGCAACCCCGAAAGCGAAACCCAGGAAAGGTAAGAAAGCAGCTCCCCCCCTGCCAAGACTGACGGGGCCCTGCCCGCTGTCAAGGCTCCCCCTCTTCCCCCAGAGGCAGCGCCATCCCTCCCCTGCGCTGCCTCCGACCCTCCCTGCTTCACCCCCTTCTCCCTCCCCCCACTCCTCCCCCTCTCTGCAGCAGCTCTAACCCCGTCCCTAGCTGCTGCAGACCCCGACCCTTTCCCCCCTCTTGTTTCCGCTGCAGACAACCCCCTGGAGATGCCGCCAAAAGGAGCCGGAGCCAGAAAACGCAAACATAGCGGCAAGAAGGAGGAGGAGGACGAGGACAGCGAGACTGAGACGAGCCCCACCAGGATCTCTGTCCAGAAGAGGGCGCCACCACCAGCCCCCACCGTTCTCTCCTCCCGAGCCCGCCAATGACAACGACGACACGCTCGAAAAGATGGTCCAGGACCTGACCCCGTCGGATGAGCCAGCCACCGAGACCGAGGCTCTGATCCTCAACCAGCTGGACATCGACAACCAGGTCTCCCTCCTGGAACAGCTGCTAGACGAGGCGGTCTGGACCCCCGTGAACCCCATCGACCACGGCGGGGAAGATCCTCCCCCACCAGGGGGAGGAGGCGGTAACTAGTGCCTCTGTTTGAGCTAACCTTCTTTTTACTCCCAACTAATGGCGTCAATTTCTATTTTCTCCATTAATGTGAGGAGCATGAAGGACCAGTTCCGGAGGCGCGGTTTACTAACCTTCCTTTCTTCCCAGCAGTGTGATGTATATATGTTGCAGGAATGTGCTTTACCCTTCTCTCGTTCTTATCGCCATCTATGCAGGGAATGGTCTCACGGCCCGTCCTTTTGGTCCAGCGGGAACGGCTGCAAGTCGGCGGGGGTTGCTATCCTGATCCGAGGAGGCAACTTCACGGTGGACGCCGTCCAGGAGATGGTCTGCGGCAGACTTCTGGTCGTGGACAGATCCTGGGCGGGGGAGCCTGTCAGGCTCATCACCGTGTACGCCTCCCCGGAGAAGAAGCAACGCCTGGAGCTACTCCAGAACGTGCGGACCGAGCTGACCACCACCAGGGCCATAGTGATGGGCGGGGACTTCAACTGCCCGATCGAGGAAGGAGGGCGCACTTCCACCCACGCAACAAACCTGGACGTGACTTCGAAACTGCTCAGAGAGATTGTCACAGAGGCATCCTTAAAGGACGCTATGGGCTCCATCGGGACCGGCTCCGTGAACTATTCTTGGAGCCGGCCGGATGGCTCTGTGCGTTCCCGGATAGACTTTGTGTTCACCTCTCGAGCGGTAGAGCATCAGCAGTGCTCCATGGTGCCCTGCTACTTCTCAGACCACAGGGCCGTTCGGCTCCAGTGTGCCCTGGGCAAAGGGTTTCCTCCCGGTCCAGGCTCCTGGAAGCTGAACTGTGCCCTGTTAGAGAGGCAGGAAATCGTGGATGAGCTGCGTAATGTATATTCTGATTGTGTCAGTACCAAGTATCTGTTCCCCACTGTAGCCCAGTGGTGGGAGTTTACTAAAGTAAAGCTGCGCTCTTTCAGGCTAAAGGAAGACTCCAGGCGTGTGAGAGGAGGAGGAAATTCAGACGGCTGCAACGCAAGCTGCAGTCCCTGATGGACCTCCAACAGTGCGGATGGGACGTGGACGAGGAGCTGGAGGAGACCAAGGAGGGCCTGAAAAGGCACTTTGAGGAGGAATCCAAGCAAATCGTCTTCCGTTCCAAGGTGGAGAACCTGGAGAAGGGTGAGAAATGTAACTCTTTCTTTTTCAGGAAGCTCCACTCCGCCCACACGCCCCTGACGGAAATGAGAGACAGCGAAGGTGTGGTACGACAGGGGAAGGAGGAGGTCCAGAAAGTGGTCGTCGACTACTATCGAGATCTCTACTCCCCCAAAGACACAGACCCGGAGGCTGCGGAACGGTTCCTGTCAGGTATCACTAACACCATTGATCCCGCAGGTCGCGCAGCCATGGACGCCCCCTTGACGCTGGAGGAGCTGCACTCTGCCGCCAAATCCTTCAGGAAGGGCAGGACACCGGGCAGTGACGGCCTCCCAGCCGAGTTGTACACAACGCTGTGGGACCTCATTGGCCCGGACCTCCTCGACCTGTACGAGGAGATGGTGGTGGAGGGCAGGATGCCCCCCACGCTGAGAGAGGGAATGATCATGATCCTGTATAAGCGGAAGGGGGAGAGATGCGACCTGAAAAATTGGCGTTCCATCTCTCTCCTGAACGTGGACTACAAGATCCTCGCCTTCAAGGTACTAGCCACCAGGTTGAAGAAAGTCATCGGGCAGATCGTCCACCCCGACCAGACCTGCGGCATCCCAGGGCGCCGGATCGCGGACAGCCTGGCCCTCATCAGGGACACGATCTACTACATCAAGGACCGCAACGTCCGTGCCGCTCTGGTCACCCTAGACCAAGAGAAGGCATTTGATCGGCTGTCTCATGGTTTTATGGGTCAGGTACTGCGGAGGTTTGGGCTGGGGGAGATGTTCTGTTCTTACGCTAACCTGATGTACCTTGATATCCGCAGCTCGGTGCTGGTGAACGGCTGGAAGACTGACCCCTTCCCTGTCCTCTCTGGGGTCAGACAAGGCTGCCCTCTCTCACCTCTTCTTTTTGTCTGTTGTATAGAGCTCTTCGCCGAGTGCATCAGACGGAATCCAGAGATCAGAGGGATCACCGCGCCGGGCAGAGACAAGAAAGAGATAAAGTGCTCGCTCTACATGGACGACGTGACCATCTTCTGCGCGGATCGCCGGTCGGTGAGAGCGCTCGTCCAGACGTGCGAGGACTTCAGCCGAGCTTCAGGCGCAAAGGTCAACTGGGGGAAGTCGGAGACCATGCTGTTCGGGCAGTGGGACCTGACTTCTGAGCCGATCCCGTTTCCCGTCAAAACCGACTTCCTAAAGATCCTGGGAGTCTGGTTCGGCAGAGACGGCGCGGCCCTGAAAAGCTGGGAGGAGAGACTCAACAAGGTAAAGCAGAAATTTGGGCTGTGGAGCCTCAGAGACCTTACCATCGAAGGGAAAGTGCTGGTGCTGCGCAACGAGATTCTTCCCGTGCTGCAGTACGTGGCTCAGGCGTGGCCCTTGCTGGTCACCATTCACCGAGCCATCAACCGAGCAGTTTTCCACTTCATCTGGGGCTCCAAAATGGACAGAGTAAAGCGCGCAGTGATGTACAAGGAACCCGGCAAGGGAGGCAAAGGAGTGCCTGACATCCCTACCATGCTGAGGACCTTCTTTGTGTGCAACTGCGTGCGCAGGACTCTCAGAGACGTAGTGAAAGGCTCTGCTGGAAACTCCATGTCTCGCTTCTTCCTGCTGCCCCTGTGGAGGCAGCTCAAGTGGGAAAAGTGGGACAGCTCCATCCCTTACAATTGGACCATGCCCTGGTTCTACTCGGACGTGGGCAAATTTGTAAGGGAGCACCAACTGGAGGGAGTTAAACCAGACTTGTGGTTACCCCGTGTGATCCACAAGCTCATCAGAGCCAAGGACACTATCGAGAACATCCCAGGGCTCCCCGACGCCACAGCCAAGACTGTCTGGGCTAACGTGTCGTCGAGCAGGCTAACCAACAGGCACAAAGACATTGCATGGATGGCCATTCAGGGAGGCCTCCCCCTAAGGACATTTATGCATGCCAGGGGGCTGTGCAGATATAGACACTGCCCACAGTGCATTGTGGAGGAGGAGACTTCCCTCCACTTGTTCTGGCAGTGCCCGTTTGCACAGGCCTTGTTCAGAGCCCTGGAGCTGGATCTCAAGGACTCTATCGAGAGAAAATACCTGTCCTACCATTCGGTACTTTACGGACTTTTCCCAGGGACACACACGGAGAGCGCCATTGAGGATGCTTGGCGCCTCATGTGCTGCGTAAAGGACGCTTTATGGTTTGCCAGGAACCGCCTGGTGCTGAGGAGGGAGCAGGTCACAGTCCGTGACTGCCGCAGGCTTATCCACAGCCTGCTGAGAGACTACTCTCTCAAGGACAGTCTAGAGGCTGAAGACTAGCCCCATTCTCCTCGCCCCCCCCCCTCCCCATTTCCCCAGGTTATGTTCCACTAAGTGGTAACCATATGTGCCACGTCTGGGAATGTAATTGTACACTGCTTCTACTGAGCTTTCCGTAAACTGAAGTCGTACTGTAACGTGTATTGCCCTGCGCTGCGTCGCAGTACTGCTTATCGTCTATCTGTGCTAACATTACTGTTCTATGTATTCCTGCTAAAACAGGTTGATGTCTGTTTTACCATAACCAGTTTTGTATAATAAACTTAAATACAAAAAAAAAATGTGTGGCCAATCCCACCTGCTCCTGCCACATTTGTGGTCAATCCTGCCCGCTCCCGCCGCAAATGTGGCCAATCACGCCCACCACCTTACCGGAACTGCAGATTTCCCGCAGAGTCCCGCAAGGTTGTCTTCGTGTTGCTCCTGCACAGCGTCTCTTCTCTTGCTCCGTCCAGGAACACAGCAGAGTCACGGGAAGTGACGTCACATCACGTGACTGCTTTGTTCCTGGGCGGCGCAAGAGAAGAAACACTGTAAGGGAGCAGCCGAAGGCAGCCTTGTGGGACTGCGCGGGATTATCCCCCCCCCGCAGGACCCACTACTGGGGGGGATCCATTGGACCCGAAACAGCCTGTTCCTTCTTCTGATTGCTTGACATTACTGATCCCACTGCAACCAGCACAGCAGGATCATCCAGTGGCGGCATCACCATCACAGGCTCCTTCTGGTCAGCTGTAGAGGAGGGCTTACTTGGACCTGGCTCTAACTTCCCAGGCAGTCCAGCAGCCATATCTGCCCAGGAGAGTCCTTATACACATGGTGTGGATTGCCACATCCGTTGCACAACTTGGAATTATCACAGCTAGCGGTGAAGTGGCCCCATTCTCCACAGTTCCTGCACAGGGGCCTAGGGTCAGTTGTGCAGGTCACCTGAGTGTGCCCATAGACCCCGCACCTCCTGCAGAGGAATGGCATCCCTGGGTAGAAACAGTATCCTCTGTTGCTACCGATGGAGAAACTCTGGGGGGGGGATGCACTATTCCACCGACCCCTTCCTTGTGCTCTTTTAACTGCACAACGAACCTCCTCTTACCATCTATGTACCTCTAACTTGGTCTTGCAGGCAGTAGATGTTTTGAACATCCAGTCCAAGTGTTTTCATTAGCACCTCCTCTACAACATACTTTGTTCCTTTCTCTTCCTTCACTCTCTCAGGAACTTCAATCTTAGATTGAATTTCTAAG
Source organism: Spea bombifrons (assembly GCF_027358695.1). Taxonomy (NCBI): domain Eukaryota; kingdom Metazoa; phylum Chordata; class Amphibia; order Anura; family Pelobatidae; genus Spea; species Spea bombifrons. Next base: position 24,442,502 of record NC_071093.1, read on the forward strand.
TCTCCTGTCCTTAACAGACACAAACTTGATGGATGCAGGCATTTTCCTTTCACCAGAGCATGACAAATTACTCTAGCTTAAGGTAGACAGCCTGCTGCCTTAAACGACACAGGACCCAAACACACAGCTACCCAGAAGGCAGATAAACTGCAATGAAAAGGCCCTGAATGGTAGAGTAAGCAGGTATTTAAGGAGGAGGGTTGTACCCAGGTGAGCAGATGCTGCTGGTCAGGTCATTAGCATACAGGTTAATGTTATCTGACAGGTGGCCTCTAGAGGCTGCAACGGATATGACACCTATACATAAATACCCGGGCTAACGGTGGAATCCTGACAATGATTCTATGTCTCGTTCTTTATTATAGTTTTTATGGCTACTATCATCATTTGACAACTGTTGGAAGGTTTAATATTTCTGTGTCTGTAAACCACAAGTTTGGGTACTATTTAATGTAAGTGCAACATTTTATATGGCACTATAAACATTTATGTTAATTCTGATATTGTATCCCATTGTCCCATAGTAAATGCAACATTCCATTCCCTTTCCCAAATTCTAATATAATATGGCTCACTATCATAATTACTTTATCAACAATATATATTACCTATATTATGAATTTGTTATACTAACATTGCCGGTGCTGTTTTAACAAACATATTCTTTGAAGGCATGTCAGGGGCCGTTGCCTGACTGGCAATTGAACAGTCACACACAACACTAGCTTTTGCACAGCTATTACTGTTCCTTGGTATTTATTAATTAAAAAATTGCTATAGGCAGAAAAAAACAAGCAGTCTGGGCAGTAGCGTACCTAGCAGGGGGCGGGGGGGGCGGTCCGCACCGGGTGCCGCTCATCAGGGGGGTGCCAACTTGCCGGCACCCCTCCAGAGACGGACAGTAATGTCGGCCGCTGGAGGAGCAGGCTCGCAAGAGAGCGGTATCGGAGGTCTTTAACAGACCTCTGGCTCCCTTGAGTGATTTTAAGCCGGTTCAAGGGAACCGGCTTAAAACCACTCAAGGGAGCCGGAGGCCTGTTAAAGACCTCCGAAACTGCTCCCTTGTGATCTGCGCGGCAACTGCTGCTGTGCGCCGGGGTTTGTTGTCAGATCCCGGCGGCACTGAAGCCGCGCCCACAGTGCCCTCTGACCCGGAAGAAGACAGAAGAAGAGGAGCGAAGAGGAAGACTGCTGTAAGAAGAAAAGAGGTAGAAAAGAAGGTAGGCAATCATTCAGTAAGACTGAGTGACAATGAGAGTGGATTGGTATGTGTGGAATCTGTGGATTGGTATATGTGGATTGGTATATGTGTGGAATCTGTGGATTGCTATATGTGTGGAATCTGTGGATTGGTATATGTGTGGATTGTTATGTGTGGAATCTGTGGATTGTTATGTGTGGAATCTGTGGATTGTTATGTGTGGAATCTGTGGATTGGTATATGTGTGGATTGGTATATGTGTGGAATGTGTGGATTGGTATATGTGTGGATTGGTATGTGTGGAATCTGTGGATTGGTATGTGTGGAATCTGTGGATTGGTATATGTGTGGATTGGTATGTGTGGAATCTGTGGATTGGTATGTGTGGATTGGTGTGTGTGGTATGTGTGGAATGTGTGGATTGGTAAGTGTGGATTGGTAAATGTGTGAGAGTGATTAGTTACATAGTTACATAGGCTGAAAAAAGACATGCGTCCATCAAGTTCAGCCTTTCCTATATCTGTTAATTTATTGCTGTTTGATCCAAAAGAAGGCAAAAAAACCCCGGCTTCGCTCTTTCCAATTTTGCACTAACCAGGGAAAAAAATTCCTTCTTGACCCCAAAATGGCAGTCAGATTTCTCCTTGGATCAATAAACTGTTTCCCCATAATTAAAGATTATATCCCCGAATATTATGTTTTTCCAGGTATCCATCCAGTTGCAGTTTAAACGTCTGTACAGACTCTGATAAAACTACCTCTGCAGGCAGAGAATTCCACATCCTTATTGTCCTTACTGAAAAAACCCTTTCCTCTGCTTTAGTCTAAATCTCCTTTCTTCCAGTCTAAATGCATGACCACGTGTCCTATGCATAGTCCTGTTTATGAACAGATTTCCACACAATGGTTTGTATTGGCCCCGAATATATTTATATAACGTTATCATATCCCCTCTGAGGCGACGTTTTTCTAAACTAAACAGATTTAAATTAGTTAACCTTTCTTCATAACTATAGTGCTCCATTCCTTTTATTAATTTTGTAGCCCGCCTCTGCACCCTTTCTAGTGCTATGATATCCTTCTTTAGAAAAGGTGCCCAAAATTGCACAGCATACTCAAGGTGCGGCCTTACCATTGATTTATACAGAGGCAAAATTATATCTTTATTCCGCGACTTGATGCCCCTTTTTATACACGACAATACCTTACTGGCCTTAGCAACCGCAGACTGACACTGCACATTGTTGCCTAGTTTGTTGTCTATAACAATTCCCAAATCCTTCTCATTTGTCATTACCCCTAATTCACTACCGTTTAGGGTGTAGGTTGCTTGTGCATTCGCTACCCCGAAGTGCATAACTTTACATTTATCTACATTGAATTTCATCTGCCATTTGAGTGCCCAGTCCCCCAGTCTATCTAGATCCCTCTGCAGCACAGTAATATCCTGCTCGCCCTGTATAGCTTTACCTAGTTTAGTGTCATCTGCAAACACAGAAACATGACTTTCAATGCCTCCTGCCAGGTCATTTATAAATATGTTGAATAAAATTGGTCCCAGAACAGAACCCTGAGGGACACCACTTACCACTTTTGAGCAGCTTGAAAATTTACCATTTATAACAACTCTCTGTTCTCTACCTCTAAGCCAATGTTCTACCCAAGAACAAGAATTTGCATCTAGGCCAATTTCTTTCAGTTTGAATACTAACCTATTGTGTGGAACCGTGTCAAACGCCTTGGCAAAATCCAAGTAGATTACATCCACTGCAACACCCTGATCTACACTTCTACTTACTTCTTCGTAGAATGCAATTAAATTAGTTTGACATGACCTATGTTTCATAAAACCATGCTGATTTATGCTAATAATACTATTCTTCCCAAGGAATTCTTGAATATTATCCCTAAACAGCCCTTCAAATACTTTCCCAGCAACGGAAGTTAGGCTCACAGGTCTATAATTTCCGGGCACAGAGTTGGAACCCTTTTTGAAAATAGGAACCACATCTGCCTTCCTCCAATCCTCTGGTACAATTCCTGAAAGAAAAGAATCCCGAAAGATTAGAAACAGAGGTTCACTTATTTCCTGACACAGCTCCTTAAGTACTCGTGGGTGAATACCGTCAGGCCCTGGAGCCTTGTTAACATTAATTTTCTTTAGTTGCTGCAGCACCTTGTCCTGGGCCATCCACTCACAGTTTGACTGAAAATTTTTCTCAGTGGTCCTATGTATCTCCATTGCCATAGGTTCCTCCATAACATATACTGAGGAAAAATACTTATTTAAAGTTTCTGCTTTTTCCTGGTCCTCCTTAACCAACACTCCCCTCTCTGTTATTAATGAACCTACATTTTCATTCTTCGTTTTTTTAGAATTTATGTACTTAAAGAATTTTTTGGGGTTAGTTTTGCTCTCTTTGGCAATCCCCCTCTCATTTTCTAGTTTAGCCCATCTAATCACTTTTTTGCATGCTTTATTGGCTTCCTTATATCTTATATAGGATGCCTCTGATTCGTCTGATTTAAATGCTGTAAAAGCCATTTTCTTATTTTTAATTTCCTGCTTAACGACCCCACTAAGCCACATCGGTTTCAATTTGTTTCTTTTATATTTGTTTCCTAGTGGTACATACTGAGAAGTGTACCCTGCTAATATTTGTTTGAAAATACTCCATTTTTCCTCAGTATTTTTATCCCTGAAGAGTTTTTGCCAGTCAATAAGTTGTAAAGCTGCTCTTATCTTATTGAAATTGGCCTTCTTAAAATTATACGTTTTAGTATTCCCCATGGGCAATTTCTTTTTTGAGTTTATTTCAAAAGAGACCATATTGTGATCACTATTACCCAAGTGCTCCCCCACTTGAATGTTAGACACAAGATCAACATTGTTTGTTATCACCAGATCCAAACAAGTATCCTTTCTAGTTGGTGCTTGTACCAGTTGTGACATGAAGGAGTCATTTAACAGGTTCAAAAACCTGGATCCCCTTGCAGAACTACTAGTCTCTCTATCCCAATTTATGTCCGGGTAATTAAAATCTCCAATAATTAACGCGTTACCCAGATGTGCAGCTTTCTCAATTTGTTCTAACAGCTGCTCTTCCTCATCATTATTAACATTAGGTGGTTTATAACATATCCCAACCAGTAGTTCTTTTCCTTTTTTTTGCCCCAAGTTGATATCTACCCATAAAGCTTCCACAAATCCCTTGTCGCCTTCAAGATGCTTAATATTTGACTTTAGCTCGTTGCTAACATACAAGCATACTCCTCCTCCCTTCCTGCTTTTTCTGTCCTTCCTATATAATGTATAATCTTTTAAGTTAACTGCCCAGTCATGGCTCTCATCCCACCATGTTTCTGTTATGCCTATTATATCATATTGGTTAGTGTATGCTATTGCCTCTAGTTCTCCCATTTTGTTATTTAGGCTCCTTGCATTAGCAAGCATACATTTAATATTACCCTGAGTCTCTTGAATTTTATGAGAATTTTTATTAATACATACCTCCTCTGTTCTGATCTTGCCCCTCCCCCCATATCCACCCCCCTTGTTCTGATCTGAAGCCCCACTCCTTTCTGCATCTCCATTTTCAAGATCTCTGTGTCCCTCCCCCCCTACCACTAGTTTAAAAACTCCTCCAGCCTTCTAGCCATCCTCTCCCCTAGCACAACAGACCCTCTTCCGTTTAGGTGCAATCCATCACCGCTATAAAGATTGTACCCAAGCGCAAAATCAGCCCAGTGCTCTAGAAAGCCAAAACCCTCCTTCCTACACCATGACTTTAACCACGCATTTACCTCCCTGATCTCCCGCTGCCTTTCTACTGTTGCGAGTGGCAAAGGTAATATTTCTGAAAATACTACCTTGGAGGTCCTTTTCTTCAGTTTATCTCCTAATTCCCTGAAATCATTCTTTAGGACCTTCCAATATGGACCATGACAGCCGTGTCTTCCCCAGCCCCTCCCAATAATCCATCCACTCTGTCAGCAACATGCCGGACCCGAGCACCCGGGAGACAGCAAACTGTCCGGTTGAGCTTATCAGAGCGGCAGATTACCCTATCTACTCTCTTAATAATAGAGTCCCCTACCACCACAACCTGTCTAGCCTTTCCTACGCTCTCAACCCCACTCATACTAGAGGGGCTGTTCCCTCGGCTGTTAGAAGGAACAGCTTCCTCCAGTATAGCTACTCCTGAGCTGATGCACCCAACATCTTCACTCAAGCGGGCAAATCTGTTAGGCTGCACAAGGTCAGGACTAGCTAAACCTTTCCTCCCCCTCTACCACCACGTGTAACTGTGACCCAGCTACATGCCTGTTCCCCAGCTGACTTGTCTCCTCCCTCTTCACTACCTGCACCCACTAAACTCTGCTCAGTGAGCAGCAGACTCCTTTCAAGATTGTCTATCTCTCTCAAAGTTGCAATTTGCTTCTCCAGATCTCTAATATGAGATTCCAGAGAAGCCACTTGCTCACACCTGCCACAGAGGTATGGACCCTGGACGGATTCATCCAGGAATGCATACATGAAACAAGATGTGCATTGAGTCAGATCATCAATCTTGCTAACTCCCATAACCATACTCATAATCAAGTATAAGAAAAAAAAATAAAATAAATGAGAACCTACAAAATAACAGTTAAACAAGAACACCCGTCAAAATAAACAGTTAAAAGTAAAAATATAAAGCAGTATAAATACAGTACCTTGTGGAACCCCTGTTTCTCTTTCCAACTCCTGTTTCTTTTTAACTCCTACTTAAAATAGCCTACTTGAAAAAGAGACTATCTCAATGCAGAAGCAACTCAAGTGAGCAAGCTCTGTGAGTTACTTGGGGCTTTATATAGATAACCCCACACAGGTGAAGCTAGGTAACCACTCCCCTCAATTAACTGAGCTGCAGCACACAAGAAAAAAACACCAAAAATAAAGCACCCAAAACAGATGACTGAGTAATTGAATGCAACCAAATAAAGCTTTTTCCACCAGTTGTACTCCTCCAAGGGAACTCCTGTTTCTTTTTAACTCCTACTTAAAATAGCCTACTTGAAAAAGAGACTATCTCAATGCAGAAGCAACTCAAGTTATGCTGTACCATTTCCAATGTCTTTTTCATTATATAATTATGCTCTAAAGTACATCATAACTCCCATCACTCTATACTGTTCCATACAGTGGCAGAGCTGGGAGACAGAGGCCTTGCACCCCCACCGCAGGACTCCTGAAAGGTAAGTAAACTTCAAAGGGGGCAGAGGGTAGATAGTTAGGAGGGGGTAGATAGGGAGAAGGGAGTGAGACGGGGGGATAGGGGATAGATAGGGAGAAGGGAGTGAGAAGGGGTAGATAGGGCAGAAGGGGTTGAGAATGGGTAGGTAAGGAGAGAGGAGGGTAGCAAGAATATTGAAATAAAGAGTCAGAATGAGAGAGAAAATGAATGGATTAATATGTGGATGAATTGTGTGAATAAGTGAGAGAATTAATGAATTTGTGAGAATGCATCAATGAATATGTGTAAATTTGTGTGAAAGAATAAATTGTGTGAATGAAAGTGAATTAGTGAGTGACTGTAAAAGTGTTTGTGTTAATCATAGGTGTATAGTTGATTTGTTAAAAAGGCAAAGATGGTATAAGCAGGGTGTTTATGGGACAAAAATGGCACAGGCAGGGTGTTTATGGGACAAAGATGGCACAGGTACCGTGTTTATGGGACAAAGATGGCGTACACTCGGCTGTTTGGGAACAATGCTGACTCATGCTGGGCTGTTTGGGGGCAAAGATGGCACGTCCTATGTGTGTGTAATTTGGGTGCTGGTCAGGTTCTATGTGGGCAATGTGGACGCTGTTTTTTTGGAGGGTTATTAAAGAAAGCACTATTAAATGTTATTTAAAAATGTTTATTTTACTTATAAGTTATTTATTTTTTCAGATTTCTTGTTGTTTACAGTTGACATACAGTTTACAAATTGGTGCAATAAATATTCTTGCCAACATAATTTTGTAGATGTCTTTACATTGGGGGGGTGCCACTTACAGGATCCGCCCCGGGTGCCAAATACTCTAGGTACGCCTCTGGGCCTTCAGGGCCACCAGGAACGTGAAGCAAACCCGCTCTGTTCACAGGAAAATACTTCATTGTTCCCATGCAGGAGATGGCATCTTTACCTGGCCGGCTGAGAGCATTCCAACGCTACCACCGCTCCTGAAGATGTTCGTAATCCAGAAAATTAGAAAGAGCTGCTGTCCATCTCAACCAAAACTGACTTAGTCAACCTCATAAGATCATAAATTAGCGAACAGAAGCTGTGTGCCATCTTGGGGAGCGAGTCAAAAGACGTGAGAGGGAAAAACAGCTCTGCCATTGGTAGTCTAACAAAACCAGTGTATTCCCAAATAAGTGCCATGCTATAGCTTAACCCCTTAAGTTCCCAGGGGTTTTTGGTACCTCAGGTCCCGGAGCAATTTTGCCATTGTTGCTGTATGTCAGTTTAGCAATTATTCCCCTTTCCCACGAATAGTGTACCCATGTAAAACTATATATTGTTTTTTTCAAGAAGAAGATAGGGCTTTCTTTTGATACCATAGTTAGATGAGTAGCTGAAGATTTAGGATGAGAAATTTAGTAAAAACTAAAAATTAGTAATAGACTACTCACAATGAAGCATGCACATGAATATAATGTGGAAAAAAACAGCATACACATGTCCTTTAACCCCTTAAGGACCGGGCTCATTTTTCGTTTTGTACCCTGTGGGACCGAGGCTGTTTTGACACTTTTGTGGTGCTTGTGTTCAGCTGTAATTTTCTCCTCACCCATTTAGTGTACCCACATAAGTTATATATTGTTTTTTTCAGGACAAGATGGGCTTTCTTCAGATACCATTATTTTGATCGTATCATCTTATTTACTATAAAAAAAAATAAAAAAAAACATGGTGAAAAATTGAAAAAAAACACATTTTATGACTTTTATTTGAAAAATCTTTTACTCACCTAAAAAAGCAAGTAAAAAAACTAGCTAAATAGATTCTACTACTTGTCCTGAGTTTAGAAATACCCAATGTTTTTATTTTTTTTTGCTGTTTTTTGTAAGTTATAGGGCAATAAGTACAAGCAGCGTTTTATGATTTCCAAATCTTTTTTAACAAATCTGCTCAGTCTGCCTACATCTCCTCTTTGGAACATCTTTGAAGCCGGTTTACTCAATTTAACCCCCTCAAACCATATATTTTTGAAAACTAGACACCCCAGGGTATTCCAAATGCTGTTATTTTAACCCTTTCCATGCACCAATTATACAACTACACTTTGTCAAACTTTGTAATAGTAATTTTTTTTATTTTTTTTTCCACACAAATTGTATTTTAGTTATAGATATACAGGTTCTGGTATATGTCACTGTCAAACAACACCCCAATATGTGTTCAGCAACATCTCCTGAGTACAGCGATACCCCACATGCATGGGTTTGTCAGATTGTTTGGCTGGTAAAAGGCTACTTTTGGGGCATGCGTAATTCAGGTGGTCATTTGGTCATTGTGCCTCCCTCTCCTCTTTGGAATATCTTTGAAGCCGGTTAACTCAATTTAACCCATTCAAACCATATATTTTTGAAAACTAGACACCCCAGGGTATTCCAAATGCTGTTATTTTAACCCTTTCCATGCACCAATTATAGAACTAAACTTTGTAATAGTAATCTTTTTTATTTTTTTTCACACAAATTGTACTTTAGTCATAGATATACAGGTTCTGGTATATGCCACTGTCAAACACCCCCCCAATGTGTGTTCAGGAACATCTCCTGAGTGCAGTGATACCCCACATGCATGGGTTTGTCGGGTTGTTTCAGATTTAAAATGCCACATTTGGGAAGTGCGCTTTTTTTCTCCATTTTGGTCAGTCTGTACCTATGCCCTATCTTTGAGCTAGGCCACTCCAATTTACCCCATCAGCCATTTTTTTATATATTAGACACCCCTTGGGTATTTGAAGTGCTTTTATTTTAACTCTTTGTTGAGATTTTTGAGAAATTTTAGCACTTGCTCAAAATAATAAACTTTATTTTTTAATTTAATTTTATTTTTTTAATACTTTTTTTATATTTTTTTTTACACATTTTGCTGGTACTGGATGGTTCATCTAGTGACATCACTGCATAATTATTTTTAAATGTTAGCACATTTTTTTTATTTTTTTTTTCCATTTTTTTTTTTTTTTTGAATATTTTACTAATCACATTGTGATTAGAAAGCTGGGCTCCATTGACTTGCATGGTTGAATGCAGTACCTGTATTCAACCAGCAAGTGGAGCCAGTTCTCTAGAGGGTCTGGAGACCCTCTAGCGAACTTTTTCGTCTCTATTGTTTTATTTCCCGGGCCGCCGCCATCTTGCTTGATGGCGAAGATCTCCGGAGCGGTCACAGCCCACCTAGAGGTAAGTGTTTGGTGTCGCTGGATGCCTCCTGATCGAGGCATTCCAGCGACACCATTTAAGTTTAGGAGGCGATCGTTGATCGCCTCCTAAACGCTTTTAAAACGGGCGTCCGCCGCCATACAATGTATGGCGGCTGTTGACGCCCCGGGGAGGGGCCAGACATGGCCCCCGATGCCGATCTCGGCCTTGCTGAATGCCTCGACATCGAGGCATTGCAGCAAGGCCGTTTAAGCGAAGAAAGTGATCGTTGATCACTTTCTAAGCTTATTTAATTTTTTGACGGTTCAGGACCGTCAAAGGTCATTTAGTGACCTTCTTGTTATGACGGTCCTGAACCAGCAAAGGTCGCGAAGGGGTTAAATGTTTCTCTTTGGTTCTAAAGTCTCCTTCTTAAAGCGCTGGATAGATCCCTGAGACAGTATGTAGATGCTGGAAAACTTTTCTAAAGTGTGTTGTGATTATTAAAATGCCTTTGGTCCTTTAAAGTACTATGTGCACCCTTAAGGTACTATTTAGAGGCCCCATACTTTAATTAGAGTTCTGGGTGCCTTTATTCAAAAGCATATATCCATCCAAAATAAAAAAACTATATAAATAAATATAGTAAAACAAAAGTCACTTTGAATAGTGTCTACTTTCCTCCAATAAGATCTTCACTCTTCTCGACACGTTTTGCCACTGGCATCTTCAGAAGAAAAATTGTAAGTGACGACGCAATCACCAAAATGTTGTATATATCGTACTTTACTTCCGCCTTCTCCCCTCATGGAGCATCCTTCCATAATTCACGTTCTCTCATATGACATCTCTACAGAACTCACAAGTGGACAAAGATCTTTATCTTATTCATTTGTTTGACCATTCACAGAGATAGAAATTGATACATCCTACAAGTCATCGTTTGATATATAAACATTAACATGGGTACAAGTGATGGTCACATTCGTGTGTTATCCAATTTCTACAATAGACCTCAAGGGTCTTAAATTCTACAAATAGTGTATACAAAAAAAGGAAACAAGAAAACATAGAGAATGAAACAAAGCAAAAATTGGGTACTGACAGTAATGAGATTTAATAGTCACTTAATGCCTAGGCATGCCAGCATGTAGGCAGAGTGTGTAATATGAAGCCTGATGGAACGGGGCAGAAATTTGCAGTATAAGCCCCAGACCCTTGAAAATATATGTGTGGTATCAGCCCCCAAGTGCGCTTTTTCTCTCTCTATATATATATATATGCTCACTGGCCACTTTATTAGGTACACCTTGCTAGTACCGGGTTGGACCCGCTTTTGCCTTCAGAACTGCCTTCATTCTTCATGGCATATTTTCTACAAGGTGCTGGAAACATTCTTCAGAGATTTTGGTCCATATGGACATGATGACATGACGCAGTTGCTGCAGATTTGTTGGCTGCACATCCATGATGCAAATCTCCCATTCCACCACATCCCAAAGGTGCTCTATTGGATTGAAATCTGGTGACTGTGGAGGCCATTGGAGTACAGTGAACTAATTGCCATGTTCAAAAAAAGAGTTTGAGATGATGCAAGCTTTGTGACATGGTGCATTATCCTGCTGGAAGTTGTCATCAGAAGATGGTAACACTGTGGTCATAAAGGGATGGACATGGTCAGCAACAATACTTTCGTGTTAAATGATGCTCAAATGGTACTAAGGGGCCTAAAGTGTGCCAAAAAAATGTGCCCCACACCATTACATGTCAATAATAAAATTCAAACTATCAGAGATGACATATCTGCACAGTCACCACCCTGCCCTCACCCTCCCTCTGACTATGCGCTCCATTACCCACTGACCTGTAACGTTTCACCCTTCGCTGTCTGGACTTGTTTAAACTTTGTGCTGCTCATTTCCCTTTTCCAACAACTAGTGGCCACCCTTGTCACTCTGAAGCACTCAGAGTGATTATCATGTCCAGGTGCACCTTGTTATCACTACCTATATAAACCTGCCCAGCCCTTCAGTCTGGGCCTTGACATTGACGCTTTAGGACTTCCTGTTTGGTTCCTGATCTGTTCCTGATCTGTTTGGTTCCTGATCTGTTCCTGAGTTACGGCCAGCGACCCTCAAGTGGACTCCAAAGCTGAGTGCCCTGCAAAAGGGATATCTGCCGTGTGCCCTGCAAGTGGGCTTACCTGTCGTGTGTGCCCCATCCAGAGGGCTTCTAGTCGTGTGTGCCTCATCCAGAGGGGTTTCAGCTGTGTGTGCCCCATCCAGAGGGCTTTAAGCCATGTGTGCCCCATCCAGAGGGCTTTCAGTCGTGTGTGCCCCATCCAGAGGGCTTCTGGTCGTGTGTGCCCAATCCAGGGGGCTTCCTGCCGTGTGTGCCCTCTTCAGAGGGCTTCCAGCCAAGAGACTTTCTATCAGTATATGTTGTTGTACCATCATCTGCAATACAGATATTAACTACATATCCTGTCTGTGATTTATTTCCTGCACCTGTCTGTAACAACCCCAAGCCATCATGCATTGTGGGGTACAGACAGAGCCCCTCGTATCCCCTGCACCTGGGCTCCTATCAGACCTGCTCACCCGGTCCGTGACATGACCTCTCCTCCCTTCACTACATTAACTAATTTCTCTGCTGTCACTAAGGATGTGCATGCTCTTCTTCTTTCCTCTTGTCCAACCACATGCCCCCTTGACCCGATCCCTTCCCATCTTACCCAGTCTCTTTCAGCTACCCTTGTCCTTACTCTAGCTCATATATTCAACCTCTCCCTCACTACTGGATCTTTCCCATCCTCCTTCAAGCATGCTACCATTACTCCTATTGTGAAAAAGTCCTCCCTTGAACCGACTGATCTCTCCAATTACCGTCCCATCTCTCTACTTCCTTTCACCTCCAAGCTTTTGAATTGTTTATACCCAATTAACTACGTTTCTGCATTCCAACTCTTGTTGCTGATTCCTGATTGACCCTCTTCAGTCTGGTTTTCGACACTCTACTGAGACTGCCCTTCCTAAAGTTACTAATGACTTACTCACTGTTAATTCTAAGGGCCACTACTCCATGCTAATCCTACTGGACCTTTCTGCTGCTTTTGACACTGTGGACCACCCTATTTTTCTTCCAATGCTTCATGATCTCGGCCTCCGTGACACTGCTCTCTCCTGGTTCACTTCCTACCTCTCTGATCGTACCTTCAGCTTCAGAGTGCCCGGTACCATTCTTCAATTTCAAACAGTCTTCCCAGTTCTTTTTCCCACTGCTTCATGAAAGACAACTTAACATACTTATTAACATCCAGCAGGCTTTTATAGCAGGTAGAAATTGCCTTTGGCAGGTGAGGTGCTTGTAGAAATAGTTTTAGGATTTCTGAGCTGCGAGTCTGCAAATGTATTACATGCGATTTGGTTTTCAGTATGTGTCGTACTTGCAAATACTTGAAGAAGTCTGTTTGTGGAATGTTTGCTGAAGGTTCGCGAAATATCTCATCACATCATTGGTATATAGTTGACCCGCAGTGACCAGACCTCGAGTTATCCAAGACATCAGGGATATTTGTGGGATGCAACATTTTAGAGATGACACTGGAGTAGCAGCTGAGAACATTAGTCCGAAATATTCCATTTATGTTTATTCCATAGCGATGTTAGCATGTGACATAGGGCAGGATCAATCCACAAATGCTCATGCATGGAGTAAGGATGTACATAAAGAGATTCCTGATCTACCCACGTCACGATGCCTGAAGGAGAAAAAAAACAGTAAAGTCTGAGCTAAATTGGCAGTGATATAGTAGGTTTTCAAGTTCGGAACACCCAGTCTACCCAGACATTTAGGTCTTTGTAGGAGTTTAAATGGAAGGCGTGTTCTCTTATTCTGCCACATGAACTTAACTAGTCAAGATTGAATTGAGTGAAAAAAGTCGGCTGGTATCGAAAAAGGCAACATTCTGAACATGTATAACAGCTTCGGCAAGGAATCCACAATACGTACCAGCCAGGATATTTCCATTGGCGCCCTTCTCTGCAGATCTCCCTGTGTCCTGTTCCAGATGTATATAAACTTAGTTTTAAAAAGCATCTGTGTAGTCTTCATGAATCTAGTTCCCAGGTAAGTAATAAAGTCAGTGTGCCAAATGTAGTGGAATGTTTTGGCCACGGTATCAATAAGATGTTGAGGATATCCAATGTTGAGAGCTTAAGACTTATCCCAATTGATTCTTCAATAAGATATGGCTCCAAAGGTAAATTGTGAAGAGTCGCCAATTAATTAGTCAAGGTTAGGATGACATAATCGCCATATAACCCCACTTTTGTTTCCATACTGCGGTGATGGAAGCCTTGTATATTGGCATTAGATTTTATGACTATTGCTAGAGGCTCCATAGTCATAGTCAAAAAGTAGGGGTGAGAGTGGGCATCCTTGTCTCATTATGATTTTGAAAGCATTTAGAATGAAATCCCGAGTAATAAACCCTTGTGTTTGGGGTAGTATAAATCTGGGAGATTAAAGACATGAAGGCCTTCTCTGCATCTAAGGATAACAGGAGGCAAGGAGTTCTATTTGTCTCGCATAACTGGATCACATTTATGATTATCCTCGTAATAAGGAAAGGGAGAAGTGTGGTCAATCTAGAGGCCAATAACTTCACGTATAAGTAGGTGTCAATATTCAATAAAGAAATAGGACGAATATGAGGGCATTCCGTTGGGGACTTCCCTGGTTTAGAGATAGTGACTATGTCTGCTTCCAGCATCTCTTGGTACATAGATGAGGACTGGATCAGAGGAAGAACATATTTTTAAGATGTGGGATCAAGAATCTGAAATTTTTTGTAGTAACTTACCGACAGACCGTCAGGACCTGGAGTTTTGTGTGGTTTTGAAGAACTAATCAGCTGTTCTAACTCTTCTTCTGTTATTAGGTAAGTTAATTGGTCCCAGTGTTCCTGTGCTAGCTTAGGGATCTGCAAGGTCTCTAAGAAGCCATCAATAGCTTTCTGTTTTGGTTGTCTAAGGTCTGAATTATCTTTCAGGTTGTATAATGATTCGTATTATTCAGTGAACATATATGCTATTTCTTTTGGATTAAAAATCTTCCTCCCTGATGGGTGTTGACATTTTTGTAAATATGTTATTATATCTTTTCATGTGACAATACTGAAGAAATGACACTCTGCTACAATGTAAAGTAGTGAGTGCACAGCCTGTATAACAGTGTAAATTTGCTGTCCCCTCAAAATAACTTGGCACACAGCCATTAATGTTTAAACCTTGGCAACAAAAGTGAGTACACCCCTTTGGAAATGACCAAATTGGGCCCGATTAGCCACTTCCCCTCCCCGGTATCATGTGACTCGTTAGTGTTACATGGTCTTAGGTGTGAATGGGAAGCAGGTGTGTTAAATTTGGTGCTCTCACACTCTCTCATACTGGTCACTGGAAGTTCAGCATGGCACCTCATGGCAAAGAACTCTCTGAGGATCTGAAAAAAGAATTGTTGCTGTACATAAAGATGAACTAGGCTAAAAGAAGATTGCCAAGACCCTGAAACTGAGCTGCAGCACGGTGGGCAAGACCATACAGCGGTTTCACAGGACATGTTTCACACAGAACAGGCCTCGCCATGGTCGGCCAAAGAAGTTGAGTGCACGTGCTCAGCGTCATATCCAGAGGTTGTCTTTGGGAAATAGACGTATGAGTGCTGCCAGCAATGCTGTAGAGGTTGAAGGGGTGGGGGGTTAGCCTGTCAGTGCTCAGACCAATATGCCTCACTCTGCATCAAATTGGTCTGCATGGCTGTCATCCTAGAACATAGTAACATAGTAACATAGTTCATAAGGTTGAAAAAAGACCAAAGTCCATCAAGTTCAACCTATATACATATTGTGTCCCTACTGTGTTGATCCAGAGGAAGGCAAAAAAACCCTTATGAAGCAGATGCCAATTGCCCCATACCAGGGGGGAAATTCCTTCCCAACTCCAAATATGGCAATCAGAATAAATCCCTGGATCAACGTTCTGTCCCTATTAATCTAATATCCATAACTTGTAATATTATTGCTTTCAAGAAACACGTCCAGGCTCCTTTTAAACTCTTTTATTGAGTTTACCATTACCACTTCCTCTGGCAGAGAGTTCCATAGTCTCACCGCTCTTACTGTAAAGAACCCCCGTCTGTGCTGGTGTAGAAACCTTCTTTCCTCCAGCCGTAGAGGATGTCCCCTTGTTATAGATACAGTCCTGGGTATAAATAGGTCCTGGGAGTGATCTCTGTACTGCCCCCTTATATATTTATACATAGTTATTAAGTCCCCCCTAAGCCGTCTTTTTTCCAAACTAAATAACCCTAATTCTGATAATCTTTCTGGGTACTGTAGTCCTTCAATCCCCCTTATTACTCTGGTTGCCCGTCTTTGAACCCTCTCCAGCTCCACTATATCTTTCTTGTACACTGGTGCCCAGTACTGTACACAGTATTCCATGTGTGGTCTGACTAGTGACTTGTACAATGGTAGAATTATTTCCTTGTCGTGGGCATTTATGCCCCTTTTGATGCACCCCATGATTTTATTTGCCTTAGCAGCAGCTGCCTGACACTGGTCGCTACAGGTAAATTTACTGTTAACCAAGACTCCTAAGTCCTTTTCCATGTCAGTCGTCCCCAGTGTTTTCCCATTTCATATATATATTCCCAGCTTGGATTTTTCTTCCCCATGTGCATAACCTTACATTTATCTGTGTTGAACCTAATCTGCCACATCCCAGCCCAAGCCTCCAACCTATGCAGATCCATTTGTAATCGTGCACTGTCCTCTATTGTGTTAACCACGTTACAGAGCTTAGTATCGTCTGCAAAGATTGATACTTTACTATACAATCCCTCTACAAGGTCATTAATAAATATATTAAAAAGAATAGGACCCAAAACTGACCCCTGTGGTACCCCACTAGTAACAGTCACCCACTCAGAGTATGTACCATTAATAACCACCCTCTGTTTCCTATCACTGAGCCAGTTACTTACCCACATACACACATTCTCCCCCAGCCCAAGCATTCTCATTTTATGTACCAGCCTTTTATGTGGCACCGTATCAAATGCTTTGGAAAAATCAAGATATATGACATCCAGCGATTCACCCCGATCCAGTCTTGAGCTCACCTCCTCATAAAAGCTGATCAGGTTAGTTTGACAGGACCGATCCCTTGTAAACCCATGCTGATATGGAGTCATACATTTATTTTCATTGAGATTCTCCAAAATAGCATCTCTTAGGAAAGACTCAAACAGTTTACATACAACAGAAGTTAAACTAACAGGCCTATAATTCCCCGGGTCACTTTTTGTCCCCTTTTTGAATATTGGCACAACATTTGCTATGCGCCAGTCCTGGGGAACAGACCCTGTCACTATAGAGTCCTTGAATATTAGAAATAGGGGTCTGTCTATTACATTACTTAACTCCCTTAGAACTCGGGGATGAATGTCATCTGGACCTGGTGATTTGTCTATTTTGATTTTTTTTAGGCGGCACTGCATTTCTTCCTGGATTAGACAGGCGACATGTACTGGGGCATTTATCTCATCCTGCTGTATATTACCTGGCATTTCATTTTCCTCTGTGAATACAGCAGAGAAGAATATATTTAATAGATTAGCTTTTTCCTGATCCCCGTCTATAACTTCTCCCTCATTACTTTTTAAGGGGCCAACGCTTTCATTTTTAACCTTTTTACTATTTATATAGTTAAAGAACATTTTGGGGTTTGTTTTACTCTCTTTGGCAATGAGTCTTTCTGTCTCCACTTTTGCTGCTTTTATCTGATTTTTACATATTTTATTTTTTTCCCGATAGCTTCTTAGTGCTTCCTCACTGCCTTCCTGTTTTAGTAGCTTAAATGCCTTTTTTTGCCATTTATTGCCACCTTTACATTTTTATTTATCCACATTGGTTTTCTCTTGTTCCTGACTCTTTTATTCCCATACGGTATGTACTTTTCACAGTGAGAATTTAAGATATTTTTAAAAATCTCCCATTTAGTGTCTGTGCTTTTGTTTTTGAGGACATTTTCCCAATTTACAGTGTTAAGGGCTTCTCTTAGTTGATCAAACTTTGCCTTCCTAAAGTTCATAGTTCTTGTGGCTCCTCTAAGAGTTCCCTTATTGAACGACAAGTTATAATGTATTATATTGTGATCACTATTTCCTAGGTGCCCTCTGACCTGCACATTAGTTACTCTGTCAGGTCTGTTGGTTAATATTAAGTCCAGTAGAGCGCCCCCTCTGGTTGGGTCCTGTACCATTTGGGACAGATAATTATCTTTACTTATAGTCAGAAACCGGTTTCCTTTATGAGATTCACAGGTCTCGGTTTCCCAGTTTATGTCGGGATAGTTAAAGTCCCCCATAATAACCACCTCATTGTGATTTGCTGCCTTGTTTATTTGCTTCAATAATTGATCTTCTGCTGCTTCAATTATATTTGGTGGCTTATAGCAAACCCCGATCAGTATTTTATTATTTTTCTTTCCATATATTTCTACCCATAATGACTCCAGATCATAATTTCCCTCACATATATTCTCCCGCAGTGTGGCCTTTAGGCTGGACTTTACATAAAGGCAAACTCCTCCCCCTTTTCGTTTTTTTCGATCCTTCCTGAATAGACTATAACCCTGTATGTTAACCGCCCAGTCATAGCTATCATCCAACCATGTCTCTGTTATACCCACTATGTCATAATTTTCTACAGACATTATTAACTCCAGTTCGCCAGTTTTATTGGTCAGACTTCTGGCATTAGTAAGCATACACTTTAGAGGTGTATGGTTTTTTCTCCTATGAAGCCTATCCCTATTAACTATTCTAACCCCTCCCTCCGCTCCACCCCCAGGTACATTTATAAGCCCCAGTTCTCCATGAACCCAAACCCCTCCTTCCTACACCAGCTTCTGAGCCACTTGTTTAGCTCCCTAATCTCCCGCTGCCTCTCTGGTGTGGCACGTGGGTACAGGTAATATTTCAGAAAATACTACCTTGGAGGTCCTTGCCTTGAGCTTGCTACCTAAGTCCCTGAAATCATTTTTAAGGACACTCCGTCTACCTCTTACTTTGTCATTGGTGCCAATGTGCACCATGACAGCTGGGTCTTCTCCAGCCCCTCCCAGTAATCTGTCAACCCGATCCGCGATGTGCCGAACTCGAGCGCCAGGCAGACAACACACTGTTCGGCGATCCCGGTCTTTGCACCTGTCTGGCCTGCCCTGTCTGGCCTGCCCTGTGCTCCTCCTTCCCTCCTTACTGGAGCAGACACCGCTCTGGCGGTCAGAGGCAGTGACTTGCTGCAGTACTGCTAACTCTGAACTAACATCCCCCTCATCTGCCATCCGGGCAAACTTGTTGGGGTGTGCTAGATCAGGACTAGCCTCCCTGGCGCTTTTCCCCCTACCCCGCCTTCTAACTGTAACCCAGCTAGCTGCCTGACTGTCCTGTACCTCCATCCCGCTATCCTCCCCCACCTCTACCCGCGAGAGAGCTTGCTCAGTGAGCAGCAGACTCCTCTCCAAGTTGTCAATAGATCTCAGTGTTGCCAGTTGCTCCTCTAGACTCAGGATTTGTGCTTCTAAATGAGCAACCTGCACACATCTCGCACAGCAATATGCACCTTCGAAGCACTGATCAAGGATTGCATACATTGAGCAAGATGTACACCTGACCGCATTGTCAAACATGGAGGACATCTTTACTCTAAATACCACAAACAAACAAAACACAGTGCTCCCCTTGCAATAGATATAAATATACTCTCCTTCTTTGCTTGTAACTCCTCACTTAGCTCAGGATTCGCTTGTGTGTCCAAGCTAAATGCAACTGCAAAATGCCAAGCAGAACTCACAGAGAAGGTTACACACCTGAAATAGCCCTTAACCCCTTTTTTTTGCTTTTTCTTTTTTCAACAAAACTTTACTCTGAATACCACAAACAAACAAAACACAGTGCTCCCCTTGCAATAGATATAAATATACTCTCCTTCTTTGCTTGTAACTCCTCACTTAGAGATGTCACTTAGGAGATTCGCCCCAGCTCAGGATTCGCTTGTGTGTCCAAGCTAAATGCAACTGCAAAACGCCAAGCAGAACTCACAGAGGATGCCTCTTCTAAAGATGATGCACAAGAAAGCCAGCAAACAGTTTTCTGAAGACAAGCAGACTAAGGACATGGATTACTGGAACCAGTAAACTTATTTGGTTCAGATGGTGTCAAGCGTGTGTGGCAGAAACCAGGTGAGGAGTACAAAGACAGGTGTGTCTTGCCTGCATGAGTGCTGCTGGCACTGGGGAGCTACATGCCAACATGTACTGTGACATACTGAAGCAGAGCATGATCCCCTCCCTTCGGAGACTGGGCTGCAGGGCAGTGTCCCAAACACACCTCCAAGACGACCACTGCCTTGCTAAAGAAGCTGAGAGTAAAGGTGATGGACTGGCCAAGCATGTCTCCATACCTAAATTTTTTCTTGGAGTATAAAAAGTGGTGAGTGTGTATTCCTTTGAATTGATAATATATGTCAATATGATATAATGACCATGAGGGTCAATCACTTTATGTAATAAAGAAAATGTTTTGAAATTAGTATAGAGACTCCAGCTGTTACATGTCATAGAGTTGAATTGCCATGGGAAGTCTTTGTCAGGGTTTTCACCCTTCCCCCGCTCCTCTTGCTTCTCACACTCAGCCTCACCTCAGCTGAAGTAATTTGCTCCTAATTACTTCCCTGGTTTACTGCTGATTAGCCAGCCCCTCCCTGCTAGAGTATGGCTATTTAAACAGCAACACTTCAGTATCTCATTGCCCTTGTGTTGGTCTCAGACTCAAGTGTAATCTCCATTGATCCTGCAGCTTCCTGTATATGACTCCTGGTTTGGCTGATTTCCTCTCCAGTTCCTGAATCCTGCTTACATCCCTAATTCCGTTTGACCTCTGGTATCCTGACCTCGGCTTGTTTGACTTCCTGATTTGGCTCTCGACCCATTTGTTCCTGATTTTTGACTATGTCTTATGGACATTATTTTCTCTGCATTTATTTTTTGTATATTCAATAAATGTGATTGCACTGCATTTCTGTCTCCATCTGGTTTGTGGTTCCTGACATAACACAAGGGCCATGAATCCTGATGGTACAGGCGGTCCACCTGTGCAGAATATTTTTTTTTCCCCCAGATGGATTTACAGGATTAGAAAATCAATCATGTGGTTCTGGCCATAAGACCCTTTTGAACCGCACGGCACACCTAAAATTTCCCCCAGTGGCCGTTGCAGCTCCTGCTCCGGTACTTGCAGAAGTACCCGCTGCATCTGAACCGTTAGACACCCAGGGTCTCACTGGGTCTGCCCCGCTTCCCCAGCAATATGGGGGCAATCCTAACCTGTGCCGTGGCTTCCTGAACCAGGTTGATATTTTTCTGTAGATGGTTCCACAGGCCTTTCCCAGTCACAGGAACAAGGATGGATTCATTATATCCTTGCTTTCCGACAAAGCTCTGACTTGGGCCAATCCGATATGGGGGACCGGGAAACGCATAGTTAACAACAATGCCGAGTTTGTTGCCTCCTTCAAGCAGATCTTCGATTTGCCAACTTGGTCCATCTCTGCTGCTATTCAGTTAATGTCTATACGACAGGGTACCAGATCGTACCCTAGCAGCAGAGGTGGGATGGAACAATGAGGCGCTCATGGCTGCCTTCTCCCATGGTTTGGCAGACAATGTCAAGGACGAGACTGCCACCAGGGACTTGCGCGCTACCCTCGAGGGGCTAGTGTCCTACACCATATTGATCGACACTAGGTTCCAACAGAGACCCTTCTGCCTGCAGAGGCATACTGGTCCAGTTGCATCAAAACGTTATTGACCACCCATGCCTCCCTCTCCTCTCGTGCCTCCTGGTATCTTTTCTTCTGAGGGTGAACCAATGCAGATAGGGTTCACCCGTCTATTGGTCGAGGAGAGGGCCTTTCGGAGGAGGGAAGGGCAATGCCTATATTGCGGCAAGCAGGGCCACCTTTTGAAGTCTTGCCCTACACGGCCAGGAAAACGCTCGCACCTAGGGTCCTGTCGGGGACAGACCTTGGGTGGACTTTCCTCGTCCCCAGAACCATGTAGTGACATGGTGTTGCGGAATACTTTAAAGACTGTACGTTTGTTGGTGACCATGGTATTCCAATAGTGCCACGCGCCACACCACTGTCTATTGAGGCAATTGACGATAGGCCCCTACAGCCGGCGGCGGTTACTCACTAGACTACCCCTTTGTCTGTGGCTGTTGGGGTTCCGCACCGCGAAACCCTCCAATTTACATTATAATTTGATTCTTGGCTATCCCTGGTTGTGTTCCCATAATCCGTGTTTGAATGACACACTACTTAGATCCTCTCATGCTCTCCCCAATGTTCCTCTGCATGTCTCAGTAAGCCCGGGAGGCCTTGCGGTAAATGTTTGGTGCCCTCTGAACTTCGGACCAAATTGCTGCACATTTTCCATGATACCAAGGTGGCCGGGCATCGGGTAAAAATCAGATGGTTTGGTCCGTTTCCCGTTTATTTTGGTGGGCTGATCTGAGAAAGGATGTTGCCTCCTTCATAGCAGCGTGAAATACATGCGCTCGGAGTAAGACTCCTAAGCACCTTCCAGTGGGTCTACTCCAGCCCATACCACCTGGTGAGCGCCCCTGCACACACTTGTCCATTGACTTTATCGTGGATTTGTCTGCCTCCCGTGGTCTCCTTTCTTGGCCAACTATGGGTTTCAGCCCCCATTGTTGCCTGATTTGTTTACGCCACAGAACATCCCAGCTCTGAAGGTTCATCTCAGGGAACTCCATTCCTCATGAGTACAGATTCAGCATGCCCTACGTAGGTCTATGGAACAGCAAAAGCTCCAGACTGATCACAGACGACTGCCTGCACCCTTCTACCAGGTCAAGGAGAGGGTTTGGCTATCCTCTTGAAACCTAAACCTCTGGGTCCCTACTCCGAAACTGGCTCCTCGATATATTGGTCCCTTTCGCATCCTCTGTTGAGTAAATCCAGTTGTGTACGCGCTTGACCTCCCTCCTCATATGCGCATTTCCAGCGTATTCCACGTCTCCCTGTTGAAGCCTCTGGTGTGCAACTGGTTTACCACATTTCCTCCTCGTCCTGTTACAGTTGACAACCATGAGGAATACGAGACCTGCAGCATCCTCGATTCTGGTTTGTCCAGGGGTCGACTCCAGTGCCTTGTCCACTGGAAGGGTTATGGACCCGAGGAGGGTTCCTGGGTTCCCTCCACTGATGTGCACGCCTCCCCTCTCCGGAAGGGATTCCACTCTAATTTCCCTCTTAAACCTGGTCCTCGTTATGAGGGAGGGGTTACTGTCAGGGTGCCCCCCCACACACTCCTTTTGCTTCTCGCACTCAGCCTCACCTCAGCTGAAGTAATTTGCTCCTAATTACTTCCCTGGTTTCCTGCTTAATTACAGAAAAAAAGTCCACTAGGGGGCGCTCGTGTGTTCCATTCAATGCAAAATAAAACAAAGAGAAAAATATATATAGTGTAGGAGTAAAACAGTATGTTTTGCCCTGCGTATCGCAGATTTCCCACTCACAGTGTATTGATGGAGTTCAGTGCGTCATAGAAAGGGCCTTGAGGTCCATATGCCAGGATATAAACCGAGAAGACAAACCAGAAAAGGATCCAATAGTGTGTTATGTATATGGCGCTAGATACGCAACAAGTGGAAATATACTTACACTTAAATAAGTGTCAAGATGCTCGTAATTTCTGGTGATTCAGAAACGACTCACAGGTCTCTATAGTCAGCACATTGGTATCTCATCATTGGACTCTTCAAAGCAGAAGGATATACAGACGCGACCAGATTATCACCAGAAATTACGAGCATCTTGACACTTATTTAAGTGTAAGTATATTTCCACTTGTTGCGTATCTAGCGCCATATACATAACACACTATTGGATCCTTTTCTGGTTTGTCTTCTCGGTTTATATCCTGGCATATGGACCTCAAGGCCCTTTCTATGACGCACTGAACTCCATCAATACACTGTGAGTGGGAAATCTGCGATACGCAGGGCAAAACATACTGTTTTACTCCTACACTATATATATTTTTCTCTTTGTTTTATTTTGCATTGAACGGAACATGCGTAACATTTGCTACCTATTTACAATGGCATACTTTCACTGAGGTAAAGTTTGACCATTTCAGCAGCACTACTCTCCTTTCTGCTGCTAGCTCTGTCAGATGGACCAACTATACTCCCAAGTGCTGTGTTGTGCTGCTTCTGGAACTGCTGCTGATGCTGCTAGGAGTAGCAGACAACATCATCTCCTCCTGCACCTCTCTCTCCTCAGACAGCATTCCTATTTTACGCTGCCAGTCACGCACCTTTTGAACCAATTGCTCCCGGTAGCTACTGAGAACATTGAATTTCATTGCTAGCTTTACCCTTAATCCTTGGATCGCAAAGGCACGCTAGCATCATTTCGGGACTTTCTTCCATGCAAGCTCTGGTCTTATAAAAGTGGTTTCTGAATTAAAAAAACAGCAGCACAAGCATTGGACGAGACCCATAGCGTGACGTCACAAGAGCGAGCTGATTGGACAGACGAGGATCAGCTCACTCCTGTTTGAAAATTTGGCGTTTGCTCCGCGAAAACGAAGACGATCACGAAGGTTTGAAGAATTTGTCTACGTTTTACCAGCACTGTATTCTGTTCTACGTTTCTTCGGAACTAACAAAAAAACACACTCTTCCTGTTCGTTTTCATGTTCGCCCGAAGACGAATGCACAACTCTAATGTAACATATTACTTAGGGCAGGATAAAAGGAATGCTTAGATATAAAAATGTATCGCAGCTAAAGTGTCTCAATAATTACGACCGTTATTGAAATTATAGAAAAAGAAAGGGGGTTTACATGAAGTCTGATCAGGATGTAGTGCAGTGTAGAATGATTTGGATAAGCTAGGGGACTGGTCAAATAAGCGGCAGATGAGATTCAATATAGATAAGTGTAAGGTAATGCACCTTGTTACCAAAAATAAGTATGCAACTTACACTCTTAAGGGCATTACGTTAGGAAAAGCAGAAAATGAGAAGGACTTAGGTATAATTGTAGACCATAGACTTAGCAACAAAGTGCAGTGCCAGTCAGCAGTTGCAAAAGCCAGTAAGGTATTGGCATGCATAAAGAGGAGTATAAAATATAATATTATAGCAAGACAGGAGGCTCCAACGGAATACGAGGTGCTAGATGAAAACTGTGCAGGCTCCTCAGGTCTAGCCTCTCCTGGTTTGGGGAGCCATCCCGCCCTTGAGCTTCCCAAGACCACTCCCATCACTCAGGACCAGCCGTTTGAGGTTACAGCCAATCTGGGTATTCCTCTGTTTGACCCTAGAACTCTACGCCACCCGTGCTCGGCAGAATGGACCCCATCTGCCCACATTCCTCAGGTTCTGGCTCCGCCGTCCGCTTGATAAAGAAGTCCGCCAGAGGCTTAGATCCGAATGTCCGTGTCCCACCATACCAGCTTTTGATCAGGCTTTCGTGACGTTCCTCACTAAGAACGGCAAGGATCCTCGGAAGGGGTTTGAACAAGGTCTCAGCACGGCTCAGGAGAAACTCCTGGATCTCTCGGGTCCCCTAACCCAAATTTTCCAAATGGCGGACGAATCCTTGACCGACGGCTCACCTCTAGATCCTCAACTGGTCCGTGACTGTGCCATTTCAGCAGAGCGACGCAAGGCGGCTCTTTTTAAATTAGATGCTAAGCTGGGGGAGCCCGGATGCCAATGGGCTATTGTTCGGAGAACAATTTTCAAAGGACTTAAGTCAACATGTTAATGTCTTCACGTCCCTCAACAAGACCCAGACCAACATGAGATGGGTGTTCCGGGGCTCATTTTTCCCCCAGAGCTGGTCGACAGAGGGGTCGTGCTGCCAGCAGGTAAGCCTTGTTTGGCTCCAGACCCTGTTTTCCGCAAGCCTCCACCACCTACAGATCCCAGTTCCGCTACCCGTACCCTTGAGGGGGTTTCAGAGGGAGAGGATATTTTCGTCCGCCAGAGGGAAGTCAACATAATTTTTTTGGCCCATTTTTCCCATGCATGGTCTTCCTTTACCTCGGATCTCTGGGTTCTTCAGACTGTGGGATATTTGTGTCTAGAGTTTCTTTCCTCACCTCCCCAGGTTTGGGCAGCTCACATGCCTGTCCAGGGCCTCGGGGTCTGTAGGGACCCATTGTTTTGTCGCATTTTTAGTGGCATTCGAGTTTCCAGGCCTCCGACTCGTTATTCGTTTTTTTGGGATGTCTCTCAGGTTCTTAATTTTTTGGAGAATTGGCCTGACAATGACCGCCTGTCCTTCCGTCAGCTGTCTGCTCAGATATTCAAGCTTTTGCTGTCACCTATTTTTCCTTTTTACCTGAGGGTGTCTCAGTGGCTGTTTCTCGTAGGACTAAGTCTAACTCAGTCTCTGTCCCTTATCCTTACATCCCTGATCGGGCTTGGCTTTGTTTGGCTCGTTGTATCCAGACTTACTTTTCAGTGTCTGCTCAGTTTCGCTTTTCATTTCTTATGCTCGTCTGTTTAAACCTGTGTCTGTTGCTACTGTTGCTAGATGGGTCCGCTGGCTCCTTCATCTGGCTGGTGTTGAGGAATCCTTTGTGGCTCATTCAATCAGGGGGGCTGAAGCTTCTGCGGCTTTCTTGGCGGGCAGTTCCCTGTCAGACATCTTGTATGCGGCAGATTGGTCTCGGGAGTCCACGTTCCAGACCTATTATTTCTGACCTCATGCACACGTTGGGTTTGTGCTGGTTGGGGGCGTTAATCGTGCAAAATATGAAGCCTCCTGTCTTGCTATAAAATTAGGGATTAATCTAGCCTTGATGTGGAATCAATCTAAATTTTATTAAAGACAAGAGGCAAGTGTTTTCCCACCCTTGCAATAGTTTCCTTCCCTTCCGTTCAGATTATTATTAGACCTGTGCATTTGTTTTCAGGTGAATAGTGCGTTTTCGTCCTTCAAACCGAAAACCGAGGAAACGACGTGACGGCGGCAAAACGCACAAAGCAAAGAATCATCGTTTCTTTGTGTTCGTCTTCGTTTTCGCGGTGTACCCGCCAATTTTTCCAAAAAGAGGAGGACACAGACTGTCAGCTCACTCTTGTGACATCACGCCGAGGGCTCGTCCAATGTCTGTGCTGCTTTTTTTTAAATAAGAAACCGCCTTTAGAAGAGGAGAGCTTGCATTAGATCTATTCATTTTCGCTGTGACTGCTTTTGCAACACTGCTGTGCTGCATCCGAGCGTTACAGAGATAGATTGTTCTGTGTGAGACTGGTAATCCTCAGCCTGCCATTTTTCAGTGCTTCTGGGTCAATTGTGTAGTGCTGTTGAGCTGACAGTGCCTACTGCCTGCCCTGTCTTCCCTTAGTTTTTTAAAAAAATTGTAATTTCAGGACAGTCAGTCAATAATTTAGTTATTTAAGCTGAACTGTTAGAATTATTAATTAAATAATATAATTTATACATTTAATAGTACTACTACTATATAATAATAATAATAATATAGTATACTAGTGTGTAATATAAAATCATTTAATAATAATATAATTCATTTTAGCTAGCTAAATTAGCTATATTATATTAGCTTATTTTGCTAAAATAGGAAAGTGTCAGGGCATTTCAACAGTGCTGACATGAAGCATCACCTCAGCATGCAACACAACGCTGTGTTATTGGGGAAAGATGCAGAAAACGTAGGGCAGGCATCATAGCTGCTAGCTGTCGTACTACAACAACAACTAGTACCATCTCCAGAGAGAGTGGAAAAACCCCAACAGCTCTTTCTGAGCCAATAGCAGCTACAGCTAGTAAGACCAAGGCAGGCTGGAGCACTGCAACATGTCCAGCCCACCCTGGAAGAATTTGGGGTATTCCACTCCAGGAGGTGAATGACTAAACAGCAGGCCAATAAAATAACCAGACTTATTGGTCAGTTCATTGTTGGAGGGGCATCCTTCTCCATGATTGAAGGGGAGCCTTTTAAACAATTGATGGTGGCTGTGGCTTCACAATACACAGTTCCCTCGCGTTCCACTTTTACTAGGAATATTGTCCACCCACTGTATCGGTCCTGTGTTTCAGCAGTGAAAGAGGAGCTTTCCAAGGCTGCTGGTCAGTGTGTACATTTCACAACAGATTTGTGGAGTGCACCTAGCGGGCAGCATGCCTTTCTTTCCTTGACAGCACACTGGTGGCAGCCCAGTGTGTCTAAGGAAGCTGCTGCAGCAGGCTACCGATCATTCCTTCTCCATGCAGAAGTGATGGATGAAAAGCACACTTCCCAAAATAATCTGCATGTAATGAGGAAAATGTTTTGCCTTTGGGTGGGAGCAGAGGCGGGCACCAATGTTGAAGTTGGGTTTGTGGTAACTGACGGAGGTGTAAACATGGTGAAAGCGCTGCATGATGTACATATTGTTGGTGTGCGCTGTGCAGCCCACATCATCCATCTAATAGTTAAGGCAGCAATGGCAGAAGGAAGTAATGTAGCAGCATGATGCCCACGGGGGGGCCAGCATGGGCTATAGTGGGCCTTGACTGTTGTGCGGAGGAGGGGTAGGCTTTTTGGCGGGAATTTTGGGGGTGGAGTTGGGGGTAGATTATATAAGTGGTTGCTTTCCCGGGCTCAGGAACCATTTTTTGTGGTTAGCTTACCTGGTTGCGTGTCCCACCCTCCCTCCCTTTTTTCTTTTGTTTGTAGGTTTGTGTCGTTTGTCACAGTCTGTGGGGCGGCAGCTTGCCAGGTATCCAGGGGGTTAATGTGGTGGTAAGTGAATGGTTGGTAACATCTGGTGGGAGGTTCTTGGCTGTCAGTGCTGGAACCTCAGGTCAGGGTGGGGGCATCTCGGTATGTCCCTTCCTTAAGTGGCATTTGGTTATGGTACCTGGATTGCTTGGCAAGCTTGGGTGTTTATTGTATATATTTACATGTTGGTGTTTGAGTCATTGTCCTTGTTAACACACCTATGTTTATTGTTTCAGGTTTTGGCGTGACAATGACTCTAATAAATAAAATTGGCTGTGGCCTTTTCTCATCCATATTTATGGTGTGGTGTCTTTATTGGGGGGTTTGAATGGGGAGTTAAGCCTAGCCCGGAGAATCGAAGCTACAACAGTCAGTAGTTCTGTCACGCTGCAGAAAGATCGCTGGGCACTTCCACCACAGTGTTAAGGCTAGCCAACTTTTGAGGGAAGAGCAAGAGAGGGCAGGTCTTCCTGTACACTGTCTACAACAAGATGTGAGTACGTGGTGGAACTCCACTTTAGAGATGCTGTAGAGGATTTTGGAGCAGCAGAGGGCAATCCATAATCTTGCCTCAGAGCACAATATTGGTATTACATCTCCATTGAATAAGGAGGATTGGACAGTGATTGCCCAGCTAGTGGCAGTCCTTAAACCATTCAGGGATGCCACAGAAAATTTAAGCTCAAACACTGCCAGTCTGGCCCAGGTAATCCCAGTGTTCTGCCCAGGCAGCAAGATGGATGTGTTCCTTGAAAACCGTGAGGCTGTTCAAGGTGTACATCCTGCCGTAGCAGCCATAGTCAGGCAGCTGAAGGATCTGCTAAAAGTACGCCTTCTCAAACGCATGGAAGAAAGTCCCAAAATGATGCTAGCGTGCCTTTGTGATCCAAGGATTAAGGGAAAGCTAGCAATCAAATTCTTAGTACCTACCAGGAGCAATTGGTTAAAAAGCTGCATGACTGGCAGCGTAAAAGGGGAATGCTGTCCGAGGAGGGAGAGGTACAAGAGGAGCAAGAGATGATGTTGTCTGCTACTCCTAGCAGCAGCATCAGCAGCAGTGCCACAAGCAGCACAACACAGCTGAGTGGAGCAGCTGCGTTTTGGGAAGAGGCACTAGTTGGACCATCTGACAGAGCTAGCAGCAGAAAGGAGAGTAGTGCTGCTGAAATGGTCAAACTTTACCTCTGTGAAGTTCCTTCTGCGCCTAATGTTGATCCTCTTAGCTACTGGGATGAAAAGAAGAGTGTGTGGCCTGCAGTCTCATGGGTTGTGCAGCAGCTACTATCATGTCCGCCAACCACTGTTCAAAGTGAGCGCGTGTTTTCTATGACTGGAAACATACTGAGTCCACAGCGCTACCGCATGGCACCTCATCTGATGGAGCAGATTGCCTTTCTTAAATTCAATCTGCCCAAGTTGGGTAACCCAGCTCTTAGCTTGGAAAGTTAATTTTCTTTGTCTAATGTTCAAGGTAGTTTCTCCCCCTTGTTGCACGTGTTTGCGGTGTGGCAACGTCTGCTACCTCCGTCAGTGTAGCCAATTTACGCTAGGGTCTAGTGTCTGAGTTCTATAAGTCCACTCCCAAATGCATAGGACTGACAGTCTTTGGATGCTTTGCTCTGGGGTGAAACAGGTGAGCGGGTCGTTAATTGCCCACTCATTCGC
Source organism: Spea bombifrons (assembly GCF_027358695.1). Taxonomy (NCBI): domain Eukaryota; kingdom Metazoa; phylum Chordata; class Amphibia; order Anura; family Pelobatidae; genus Spea; species Spea bombifrons. The sequence continues at coordinate 24,472,665 of NC_071093.1, forward strand.
CTTTTCCAATGCTGCTGCTGCTGGTGGTGGTGCCAGCATATTTTGACAGTTCACTTCCTGGCTGAAATCATGCCTCAAATGTCAAAAATGTTCAAGGTAGTTTCTTCCCCTGGTTGCACTTGTTTGCGGTGTGGCAACGCCTGCTACCTCCGCCAGTGTAGCCATTTTACGCTAGGGCCTAGTGTCTGAGCTCTGGAAGTCCGCTGCCAAATGTCTAGGACTGACAGTTGTTTGGATGCTTTGCCCTAGGGTGAAACAGGTGAGCGGTCGCCAATTGCCCACTCATTCGCCTTTTCCATTTTTCAATGCTGGTGGTGGTGGTGCCAGCATCTCTTCTCTGCCAGTTTGCTTCCTGGCTAGAGTCATTCCCAAAATGTCCCTAATGGTAAGGGTAGTTTCTCCCCCCTGGCTGCCTCTGTTTGCGGTGTGGCAATGCCTGCTACCTCCGCCGGAGTAGCCAGCTTACGTTAGGGCCTAGTGTCTGAGCTCTGGAAGTCCGCTGCCAAACGTCTAGGACTGACAGTTGTTTGGATGCTTTGCCCTGGGGTGAAACAGGTGAGTGGGTCGCCAATTTCCCACTCATTCGCCTTTTCCATTTCCTTTTCCATTTCATTTTTTTCCATCTGATACACAACCTACTAAACATAACACATAACACATATAACACAGTGACATAACACATAACACACACACGTACAATTCACAAATCACAAGGACCTTTCCTCCTGTTATTTGCCCTGACCTTCACTTCTACACTCACTAGCATTAACGCTATAAACTCACATTTCACCCTGTAACATTTTTCCATCCGCATACCTGCCAACAGAGCCAACTTTTTCAGGGACAGTCCTGCTTTTTTCCAGTCCTGTCCCATCAAATTTAGCTAAACTAGGTATGTTAGTGCACGTAGGTAGGTATAGCTGGGTAGGGTAGCACTACAACATTAAATAAATATAATAAAGTAAATAATAATAAATCTAACTTTAAAATAAAATAAAATAAACTCCTATTTTTTTTAACACCCATTAAAATTAAAATTAAATTATTTAGACATAATACATCTTTAACCAAAACAGTGCACTGCTAATAATCTTAAACATAACCATACATTAACCCTAAGCTATTTTTAAGTTCTTGTCCAACATTTTTCCATTTGCATACCTGCCAACACACCCAACATTTCGTGGACAGTCCTGCTTTTTTCCAGTCCTGTCCAGTAAAAGTTGGGTTGTTGCAAAGTATGTATTTAAAAGTGGTCTAAAATTGATTTAAAAATGTAAAATAATCCCTATTCTTTTATTAAACATCTATGGATGTGTGACTGTGTATGATAAAAAGGAGGCCAAGTTCCTTGGAGCATTTGTCTAGGTCTCAGACAAGCAGTGGCGACTCTAGAAACAGTATATAGGGGGGCACACAAGATAACACAGTCAAACTGGGGGGGCATTAATAATTTCCACCATTAAATCATACCACTGAAAAACACATACACATACACATACACATATATATATATATATATATATATATATATATATTGCCAAAAGTAATGTGCTATGGAATGATACTTTTGTTATTGGACAATACAATACTTGATCATTCAACATGGGAAGCCTGAAGCCACAATTTAGTACGACTAATCCTTGAAATTCTTTAAACAACACAATACCTACACTTTTGCACTAAATGATTTCAGGGCCTAATATTAGATCCTGCTGCTGATATATATATATATATAGCCCCTGCTGCCCATATATATTAATATTAGCCCCAGTTGCCGATATATATTAATATTAGTCCCTGCTGCCGATATATATATATATATATATATATATATATATATAAATATATATATATATAAATATTAGACCCTGCTGCCGATAGCAGGTATAGATCAACACATTAACACACAAACCCAGCTTTGCATGTATAGATCAATTGCAATTCACTTGTGATCTCAGCACTGAAGGTATATATCAAATAAACAGAATCAGACATTCAAATCCTGTATTTGCAGGTATACAATAATAATATATGAAACGTAGCATTGCAGGTATAGATCAAATAAATACATGGAAACAGCATTGCAGGTATTAATCAACTGAACAAGACATACAAACCCTGTATTTGCAGGTACACATAAATAATGTATGGAAACATAGCATAGCAGATATGGATCTATAGAATAATACAGAAACCCAGCTTTGCAGGTAAAGATCAATTGGAATTCACATAAAAACACAGCATTAAAGGTATATTTAAAACCCCCTAAATTACAGACATAGATCACAGGTTGCACACCCCAAAGCAAGCCCTGGCGTCCACACTGCCCACATAGAACCTGGCCAGCGCCCAGATTACACACATAAGATTTGCCATCTTTGTCCCATATACACCCTGCCTGTGCCATCTCGGTCCCCAAGGCTCAAACATCCTGCTAGTGCCATCTTTGCCCTTCCACAATTATACATCTATGATACACACAATCACATTAACTCATGCTCTCCCCCATTCAGACAATTCATCCACACATTAACTCATGCTCTCCCTCATTCAGACAATTCATCCGTTTTAAGAAACTACGCCCCTTGGAGCTTCAAATGAGGGGTTACATGTATTTCTAGGACAAAAGTTGAGTGCACAAATAATGATGGAATATGTCGCTTTGACTAGAAAATATGTTTTTGCTATCCATAGCGACATGTTCATTTGTGTCTAGCGCACTCCAGGTTTGTACTAGAAACACATACAGCCCCTCATTAGATGCGCCAAGGGGTGTAGTTCTTGCAAATGTGTACTTTTTGTGCCATAATTTAACTTCCTACATGAGCAGTAATGCTATGTCAAGGCTTCAACCCTAATTACTGATCATTCACACGCCTTTCATATCTCCATTCACTCGCAGAAGCACACACCATACTTTCCATACATTCACTCACAGAAGCACACACCATTCTTTCCCCTTACAATCCCAAAGAAATGATGGTAAAGGGAGAAAAAAAAAATCACTTTTACAGGAAAAAAAAGGTTTGCAGTAAAAATGGAAGGCGCTGCAGGGATGAGATGGTTACTCACGTACCACACAGGCTAAATGGCTGATTTTAATAATATTTGCAGTTCATCAGGATTTCAAAAATTGCCTCCCTCTACCGTTGGCTAAATTTAACCCCATGATCAAAGGGATCATGGGATTAAAAATTAGTATCGGCCATTTTTAAAAAGGGAATGTGACTTTTTATAGCTATATGATCACTGTGGTAACATTGGCTACCACAGTGATCATTTAGCTAGAATACTTAAACTTTTTATTTTTTTTTAAAGTTTAACTACTTTATGTTTAAATCATTTTTTTTACTTTTTTTTGTAACATAATTTTTTTAAATTCTTTTTTTACAAGCTATATACCGTTGGAAAGTTGAGATAATTAGCTTTCCAACGGTATATGTTGGGGGTCTGTAGCTGCTTAGATGCCTGAGATACAGGCATCTAAGCAGCATGCCCCCATACCGCTTTAACTGACAATTGTCAGTTATTAATAAAGTTGCGCGGTGACGTCATCGCGTTATTACGCGCGACGTCACCGGCCGGATCGGGTGGCCCCGGTGATGCCCTTCAGTGTGAGGGGCAGATCGCCGGGGTAGGTGGTGATGGGGGTCCACAGACCTCCATCAAGGTAAGATAGTGCTAGCGACGGCATAGTGCCGTCGTTAGCACCTGACTGGGACTGCTAGCGACGGCACCATGCCGTCGTTAGCAGTCAAGGGGACTGTCCTGGGTGGCGGGGGGGCAACAGGGGGGGCAAGGAATATCCTAGGGGGGGCAATTGCCCCCCCTTGCCCCCCTGTAGCGACGCCACTGCAGACAAGACAACTGCTCGTAGGAACTTGGCCCTCAGTTTTGGGCAATGTGTATTGTGTACACTTCGGATAGCACCATGAAGGTACGTGTGTGCAACTCTATTGGTCGTTTTGGCAGGGTTCTTGCCTGCCATCAACGAATGAAGTGCATTCTGCAGTTCTCCAATTCATTTGTTGATGCCAGACCTGCCCCCTTCGTGCGACCAATAGAGTCGCACACACGTACCTTCACGGCGTGAACGCATCTGCTGCTGCTCCGATGAGTTCTTAAACCCGTATTAACCCCTGCTACGCAGCCGGGAGAAAACGAAGATTAAACGAGCACGATTTTTTTCCCCCGAAGACGAGCACGAAGACGAACACGAAGAGCCCCCTGGTGCCCAAGTCTAGTTGAAACGCTTTAACACCCTGTCAAATTACCAAATAAATCTGAAATTCCCGGAATAAATATTCCAGATGAATTAAGAACTGCCATGATCAGGTCATTCAGCTTTAAATGGCAAGATTCGGCCTTTAAATACTTAGTTCTGTGGATTCCATCTGACCTCTCTCAACTCATGTCACTTAACTACTCCGCACTCCTATCTACAGTTATTAAAGATTTACGTAAATGGTCGGTGCCACATATTTCGTGGTTTGGTTGTATAGCGGTGATTAAGATGAACATCCTCCCACGGTTTTTATATCTCCTTCAGTGCTTACCTATTTTCTTATCTAGGAATTTCTTAAGGGCGTGCCAAAGAATTTTCGTAAGATATGTTTGGGGAGAGGGTACCCTCAGGCTATCATTCGCTCACCTTACTAGGCCAAAAGCAAACGGAGGCTTGGGCTTCCCCAATCTGGAGTGGTATTGGCTGGCATCTCATCTAAGGAGCGTTGAGGAGTGGTCGATGGGGGGGGGGAGACAGGAGGATCCAGGTCCCCTGCATCGCTGCAGGGGATCTGGATCTTAGTTACATAGTTACATAGTTATATAGGCTGAAAAAAGACATGCGTCCATCAAGTTCAGCCTTTGCTATATCTGTTAATTTGTTGCTGTTGATCCAAAAGAAGGCAAAAAAAACCCCAGTTTCGCTCTTTCCAATTTTGCACTAACCAGGGAAAAAATTCCTTCTGGACCCCAAAATGGCAGTCAGATTTCTCCTTGGATCAATAAGATGGTTCCCCATAATTACAGATTATATCCCTGAATATTATGTTTTTCCAGGGATCATCCAGTTGCAGTTTAAACGTCTGTACAGACTCCGATAAAACCACCTCTGCATGCAGAGAATTCCACATCCTTATTGTCCTTACTGTAAAAAACCATTTCCTCTGCTTTAGTCTAAATCTCCTTTCTTCCAGTCTGAACGCATGACCACGTGTCCTAGGCATAGTCCTGTTTATGAACAGATTTCCACACAATGCTTTGTATTGGCCCCGAATATATTTATATAATGTTATCATATCCCCTCTGAGGCGACGTTTTTCTAAACTAAACAGATTTAAATTAGTTAACCTTTCTTCATAACTATAGTGCTCCATTCCTTTTATTAATTTTGTAGCCCGCCTCTGCACCCTTTCTAGTGCTATGATATCCTTCTTTAGAATAGGTGCCCAAAATTGCACAGCATATTCAAGGTGCGGCCTTACCATTGATTTATACAGAGGCAACATTATATCTTTATCCCGCGACTTGATGCCCCTTTTTATACATGACAATACCTTACTGGCCTAAGCAACCGCAGACTGACATTGCACATTGTTGCCTAGTTTGTTGTCTATAACAATTCCCAAATCCTTCTCATTTGTTGTTACCCCTAATTCACTACCGTTTAGGGTGTAGGTTGCTTGTGCATTCGCTACCCCGAAGTGCATAACTTTACATTTATCTACATTGAATTTCATCTGCCATTTGTGTGCTCAGTCCCCCACTCTATCTAGATCCCTCTGCAGCACTGTAATATCCTGCTCGCCCTGTATAACTTTACCTAGTTTAGTGTCATCTGCAAACACAGAAACATGACTTTCAACGCCTACTGCCAGGTCATTTATAAATATGTTGAATAAAATTGGTCCCAGAACAGAACCCTGAGGGACACCACTTACCACTTTTGACCAGCTTGAAAATTTACCACTTATAACAACTCTCTGTTCTTTATCTCTAAGCCAATGTTCTACCCAAGAACAAGAATTTGCATCTAGACCAATTTCCTTCAGTTTGAATACTAACCTATTGTGTGGAACCGTGTCAAACGCCTTGGCAAAATCCAAGTAGATTACATCCACTGCAGCCCCCTGATCGACACTTCTCTCATAGTTAGACCTATTTGAGGTCTGATTATAAGATGACCCCGATTATAAAAATCTCGTCTTATAATCGAGCAAATACGGTATTATTATTTATTGTTTTATATAGCGCCATCAAATTCCGTAGCGCTGTACAATGGGTAGACAGGACATAACAAGTAGAATGTTACATTACAAATTGACAACAGGTGAGGAGGGCCTGCTCAAAAGAGCTTACAGTCTAGAGGGAGTTGGGTGCTGTTGTTAGGGATAGACCAGCCACACTAGTAAAAGTATTGCAGGAGAGGGACTAGGAAAGGTGAGCTAAAGGAATATGGGAGTATGGGAGGCCGTTAGTGTGCGATGTTGTAAGCATCCTTAAAGAAGTGGGTCTTGAGGGATTTTTTGAAGGAATAAAGGCAGGGGGAGAGATGGATAGACCGGGGGAGGGCATTCCAGAGGATAGGGGCAGCCCTTGGGAAATCTTGTAAGCGGGCATGAGAGCTAGAAATCAGAGGAGAGGATAGAAGGAGATCATTGGATGAGCGTAGAGACCGGTTAGGAGTGTATTTAGAGATGAGAGAGGAGATGTAGGGAGGGGAACCGCTGTGAAGGGCTTTGAAAGTAAGAGTGAGGATTTTGAAATGAGTCCTGAAGCGCACAGGCAGCCAGTGAAGAGACTGACAGAGGGGAGAGACATTAGTAAAGCGATGGGAGAGGAAGATAAGTCTGGCAGCAGAATTCATGGTGGATTGTGGAGGGGTGAGATGGTTAAGAGGGAGACCGGCTAAGATAGAGTTACAGTAGTCAAGACGGGAGATAATCAGTGCATGGACAAGAGCCTTAGTGGTATGCTGTGTTAGGAAGGGACGGATACAGGCTATCACTGCTTGGATTGCAAAGGTTAACTTCATATCGCACATGGAGGACCTAGTGGCCTCTGCTCACGGTCGGGAATATGCCAGTGGCCTTAAATGGCTACCCTGGGCAACTTTTGTTTCCTCACCTCATTTACTTGAACTATGTATTTTGTGTTAAACACTACCTCTCCATATATCTGAGACTTTGAAGGGCTCTTTGGGCTACGGTCCTGTCTCCATTCACAATTAGTATCCATGTACACACGATAGTTCTACCATCAGATATCAGACCTTGCTTTACTCTTGGAGTGTTTTATTTCCGATTATCATTTTTACCTTCTTGTATTTGTTTTATGTTATCTTACATTACTGTAATGGTTCTATTGATGTTGTATCATCCATTAAAATAGATACTGAAACTCTTATTCTCATGGCAAACAGTGCAATGTGATGTGTGATCCTTTCTGTATTGTTCGATAATATTTCTGAAAGGTTGTATCCATTGTTACTCACCTCTGTGTTGCTATGTTATATTGTGCATTGTAACTTCTTACGCTTCTGTGAGAGTTCTTCTTCTGAAATACGCTGCACAATTTGTTTCCTTTACATGACTTGTACTGAATGGTATTTTGTTGTATAACTCTTTGCCAATAAACGGAGAATTGACTGAATACAGGTTGTATTCAATACAGGTTGAGTACTGATCATAAGTGAATAATATTGTATAATCCCACAACTTTGTTTTAACATGATGAGGCTCCTTTAAATATTTGGTGGATATAGGTGGGCTGTATCATCCCCAATTTCTTTGTTTAGCCTCTATTGTCATCTGTCTGAAGTTTTTACTTAGTATTTTATTTCTGTTTACTTTTTGCTTATCAGTTATGTTTGTGAACGGTTTAAGACTGCCTCCGGTATGCAGGTCCACCCCGGGGCGAGATATAGTTCTACAAACGGGGTTAGGCTTTGCGTGTTTCCAAGGGGAAACACTTAGAGGACAAGGGAGCAGCAAGGACTTCCTCCAGTAATAGTCTTGTTTTGACGCTTTGGATAGTGGGGAAACGGGAGGTGCGTCTCCTTTTCTCGTCTTAGGTCCAGAGGTGGTTGTTTCATCTCCATGAAGAAGGGGACGGGGCTCTCTGAACATTGTGCCACGTCATTAGGGGGAGTTGGCTGCAATCTTTTTTCCACAGGCGTTTTCTATTCTGAACTTCCGGACACACTATATAGACTGCAGAATTGAAGGCAACAAAAGTAAAAGCGATTTTTTTTTTTCTCCTGAAGAAGTTGGCTTTAAGACAGCGAAACGCGTTGAGTTTTTTGCACCTTCTACACGCAGGAACTCTTCTTCATATCGGGACTTCACTGACTGGACCAGGATGTCTCCATTTGCAGCAGAGGGACTCTTTGTTGATTCCGGGCTTGTTTTTGCACATGTTGTGCCTTTTGTATGTAAGTGCAATACACTAAGTCACTTTGTGAGATTGTGGATACTGTGCCATTGGTTTTATTTATATTTTAGATAATAAAGAGGATTTTCTACTTATGATTGATTGGCTCTGTCACATGTGTGTATGCTAAACCGAAGAAGATGTTTTTTTACGAGTCGGACTGAAATTTATGTCCATTAAAAGGCCTGATTATCATCCAGGTTTGTGAGTGGAATTCATTCTATATACACCACATTTGAATGGATTGGGGGGACAGCGGGACAGAGACCGAAAATCGGGATTGTCCCGCCTAAATCGGGACAGTTGGGGGGCAGGGTGGGGACTGTGCAGATATCACATATCTGATGGTTTCGATTTTATTATTGAAGTATGTGGCAAAGTCAGAGGCATTAAGTTTCCATCATTGAAGCCCTGGCGGAAGTACCGGCAGCAGCGGAGGTGAACGTTTGTGGGATGTGCACAGACAACCTCCGCTGCTACCGGCACTTCCGCCGGGGCTTCAATGATGGAAACTTAATGCCTCTGAGTTTGCCACATACTTCAATAATAAAATCGAAACCATCAGATATGAGATGGACAGTCCCCACCCTGCCCTCACCCTCCCTCTTACTATGTGCCCTCCTACCTACTGACCTCTTCTTCGTTTGCTACATTAAATCAATTCTCTGTTGTCACTGAAGAGGATGTACATGCTCTTCTTCTTTCCTCTTGTCCAACCACATGTCCCCTTGAACTGATGCTTTCCCATCTTACCCAGTCTCTTTCATCCACTCTTGTCCATATTCTAGCTCACATCTTCAACCTCTCCCTCACTACTGGATCTGTCCCATCATCCTTTAAGCATGCTACCATTACTCCAATCTTAAAAAAGCCCTCCCTTGACCCGACTGATCTGTCCAATTACCGTCCCATCTCTCTACTTCCTCTTGCCTCCAAGCTTCTTGAAAAAAAATGTTTATACCCAATTAACTAAGTTTCTTGATTCCAACTCCCTACTTTAACCTCTTTAATCTGGTTTTTGCCCTCAACACTCCACTGAGACCGCCCTTACTAAAGTTACTAATGACCTACTCACTGCTAAATCCAAGGGCCACTACTCCATGCTAATCCTACTGGACCTTTCTGCTGCTTTCATCACTGTGGACCACCCTCTTCTCCTTAATACTCTTTATGTTCTTGGTCTCTGTGACACTGTTCTCTCTTGGTTCACTACATACTTCTCTTATTGTATCTTCAGTGTCTCCGTCTCCAATAATACCTCCCCCTCTCAGTTGGGGTCCCCCAAGGCTCAGTTCTAAGACCCCTTCTGTTTTCTTATTACACTTCCTCACTTGGCAAACTAATCTCATCATTTGGCTTTCAATACAACCTGTATGCTGATGACACCCAGATCTATCTATCCTCTCCTAATCTCTCTCCCTCTGTCTTAGATCATGTCACTAACTGCCTTGCGTCTGTCTCTACCTGCATGTCTGCACGATTCCTGAAACTCAATCTTTCCAAAACCAAACTTTCTTCGCTCCAATGCCAAGACTCCTCCATCAGTTTCCCTGAATGTTAATGGTGCTATCATCTCCCCCTCCCCTCATGCTGGCTGTCTTGGTGTCACCCTTGACTCTAACCTCTCATTCATCCCCCACCCTTCAGTCTGCCCGCATCTGTCCCTTCCTAACACAGGATGCCACTAAAGCTCTTGTCCATGCCCTCATTATCTCCCTCCTTGATTATTGTAACTCAGTCTTATCTGGTCTCCCTTTTACCCATCTCACCCCTCTACAATCCACCATGAATGCTGCTGCCAGACTTATCTTCCTCTCCCATCTTTTTACCAACACCTCTCCCCTCTCTCAGTCTCTTCACTGGTTGCTATATATGGATTAAATACCCAAATGAAACATTGTTTTCTGGTGGAAACAAAGAGTATATTTCAGTGCAGTATAGATATATATATATATATATATATATATATATAAACCACACCTTATACCTCATTGGATTTTCAAGTATTCAACATTTACAAACATAAGCACTTTATATTTATTTAGCTTTTTATTTCATTGCACTTTATACTTCAAGACATTTTCACAAAATTACACTTTATTTTGTACATGAACAGAGAATCTATCCCATTAGAACTTTATAAACGGCATCATTTTTGCTGCTGTTACTTACAAAAGCTACTGGTATTTTTAATGTGATTATTTTGAGTGGATCTATTTTTAAGGGAAATCCACCCTATTATATTTATGATATAATGTATGATTTGATTACTATTCTAATATTGTATGTAATTTACCATTTTTATACTTCTAGTTTTACACAAGATCTCCATTTTTTTGGTTTCAAATAAAACTAATAAATAAAATAGTATTTTATAATTTAATATATTATAAAAAGCTGTAATATAGCTAAAAAAAAAATCACCATTCATGTACACAGCAGTGTGTGTATAAACTATAAAATGTAATATTTATTTACATTTGCCATAAGACACAAAAGCGTACAGAGGAGACACCGTAGTCAGGTAGGACTGGCAAAGGATGGTCCAGAGAGCCGAGGTCAGGATACCGGAGAGCAGGATAATCGAGGAGCAAGCCGAGGTCAGGATACCAGAGATCAGGATAGTCGAGGAGCAAGCCGAGGTCAGGATACCAGAGATCAGAATAGTCGTGGAACAAGCCGAGGTCAATAACAGGAACAAGCAGGAAATAACGCGTACTGGGAAGGCACTACCGAGATAGGCATGACCATCAGAAGACAAGGTCAGAGTGTTAGAGCGTCTCTTAAATAGTCCCAGGAGTTATGGTACTAATTAGGGATTTCCCGCCAAATATTCAAACTGCCGATACGTCACCTCCTGCGCGGCCATCTTGTGAATGGCGTTCACGTAATCTCCCAATATAAGTCGATGTAGTTTCCGCTGGCGCCACTAGGTGGCGTGAAGAAGAACGTGTCCGGACACCAGAGCCGGACCTGTGCTCCGGCTGAAGCTGCTGGGAACGCGGTGTGGATGAGGTAAGTCCTCCTTCAAGCTGCAGCGGCTGCCTCCGCTGTGCAGAAGCGGGGGGTCTCCCCCTTCTCCGCGGCGGCCGCATCTGCTGTGCAGAAGCGGGGGGTCTCCCCCTTCTGCGCGATGGCTGAGGTTGCCGTGCGGGGGCAGGGGGTCTTCCCCTACCTCGCGGCCGCTGCTGCTGCTGCCGTTCAGAAGCGGGGGGTCTCCAATAAAGCCTTTCTTCAATTGTTGAACTGCTCCAAATTATGTGAATATAAATGTACGTCCACGGAGAGAGAAATAAGACACACGACACGCTCTGGGTCAGGTCCAAAATCACTCTGCTTTATTTTGTTTATATTATAGATTATATAGTGTCCGGAAAGAGGGACGTCAGGTTACGTAAAGCTTATTAATTGGTTAATCCTGAAACTATGCGGAAATAGGCAGAAAGGCAGAAAACAGTTAGAAGCAAATATTAGATACTTTCCTGCAACTAGATATAGCCAGGATGGCGCTTGCGGTTAATAAAATATAGATAACTGAATACACTGCTACTTGCGTCTCTCACGTATCTGCGTGAGGTGTAACCCTTTATTGGTCGAGGCCAGCTTATATTCATTAAAGCAATAAGCGTTTCTTGCTGATATATTCTAGTTCCATTACAGTCCCCCCTTGAATATACGATGGCTGACTGTCCCTAATCCTGACAGATCCTACCGGACATGATCCCGCATCCTCTTCACCTGCAGTGGCGACAAATTATCCCTATTGGATAAAATCCCGGTTTCAGGTCTTGGACATGTCCCTCGGATCTATATGCCCCTACACGGGGCAGGGATTACCGTCAGGGGGAACTATCGAACTGAATGGTGTTTTATAAGAAGATGCAAAGCTTGGCATCGTGTCATCGTACATAAGCATTAACGGGGTAGTCTCGCCTACTGCAAGCATTTTATCGCATAGGCGTCGAAGGCAAGGGACTACACATAATAGCATAAAAGCAACAATAATCACAATAATCAGTAAAATTATTCCCAGCTGGACCAGGGCTTGTTTCCATCCTTTGAGCCAGCCAAACCATTCGGCCCATGGATAATCGATTCCGGAGTTGCGCTTTAATTCGTCTCCTAGAGAATTTAACTTTTTAATAGCCACGGTCACTTTTCCGTCGGGGCCTGTATTCATCTGGGACCCCCCTAGGGACTCCTATCGCATCTATATATACATGGGGGTCGAAACTTCCTTCGGGGGTCTTCGATGTACTGCGTCTTTTACGAGATAATGTGGACTGGACTTCAATAGTTTCTGGCTTTTCCGACATTATAAGTAGTGGCATTATAGCTTTGGCCAGCGCACATTCGCCAGTCCAACTACCTTCTAACCTGGTGCGCAGTTTCATGTCCCCACATAGCCAATAGATATCTCCCAGGGAATACACTTGATTTTGTGTGAGGGAACCGGTCAGATTACTGTACTCGGCACAACTACCATCTGAGAAATTACCAGAAAATTTACCAGTTCCTTTGGTGTTGAAATACAAATGTAAGTGCCAGAATATATAGTAATTCCTCCGTTGAGCTTGGGAGCCTCGATTAATAGAGGATATTCTCTTTTCCATTTCTCACATTCGGTGAATTTGTTACTGGTATTGGTATAAAGACTCAATAGACATAACAGTGACTGATAGGGCAACTGTAGGGGTACTGTACCCAGATGTGGACGGGCTCTACCACACACATAGCAATTGGACTTATTGTGCGTAATAGCAGAATATTGCATCCACTCGAGCCATAGATTAATATCATTATATCCAGTTTCTATGGCTACAGTATCATCATAAGTGGGATTCGCTATAGCTATCATAGGTTAAATGGCGCGTAGGGCATTATATGGAATTTCCGGTGGTTTCGAAACTGGTTGGTTTGATGGTTTACCTTGTGGCTCTTTCCATTCTAAACTATTGTACAAATCTTTAAGATAGAAGGGGGCCTTGCCGCTCATGAAACCATATTTGTAAATCCCGAAAATATATTTTCGAGCATCAGTTGGCCGGGGATTCTCTATAGTAAGGGTGTATCGTTGGTTATCACCAGTTCCGGTGGATATGAGAGTCATTCGTGAGAGCAATGATTTACCATATTGATCTTTGAGGGCTAGGGCTTCAGGGGGCTTATATCCCCATTTGGTACCTGAATTAGTTATTACAGAGCCCCAATACCTACAGTTGTCCCCCCATTGCCCTCCAACATAGCATATGTACCCAACACATTCTCCTATTTGAACATCACAATACCCGGGGTCAAAATTGTCGGTGGTATCCCCTTCTTGTGTCATCACACCGGTATATACATTGGTGTAGCGTTTAGAAACACAATCTATAATGTGACAAAATTGGAATGAGTATGTGGCTACTGTTGTGCTACTGGAGTTGTACCAAAAAATGGGAGGACCTGCTTGTTTTGCATCTCTCGTAATGGCTACCCGACCCCCCTGGTGACTGATAGCTTGGGCTGGTTTTCCCCATGTATGTTGGAAAATGAAAAATAATAATAGTGGGATGCACAGGATATGCATTCTAGGAGTCATTGATTGGAGGGTCGTATCCTTTGACTCTCTTGCAATGCGATGCGTGTATCCAGGTGGGTTTCCCTTCAACTTTTATTGAGGTAGGAGTCGTTAGTAACACTTGAAAAGGGCCCTCAAATCTCGGCTCCAGGGTAGATCGGACGTGTTTCTTCACGACCACCCACTCTCCAGGCAATAGAGAGTGAGTACCTTCGAAGATATTGGGATCTGGAATAGAAGAGAAAACTTGGGCATGCATATTAGATAATTGAGTAGTCAAAGCAATAACATATTTTGCCATTGTTTCATAATTCATTTGCAACTGTTGTGGGAAGTACTGTCCTAGCCTAGGGCTACTTCCAAAAAGTATTTCGTGTGGAGTCAATTTGTGTGATGCCTTTGGCGTATGTCTGATAGCAAAAAGTACGATAGGTAGGCACTGTACCCAATTTAGATCAGTCTCTTGTGTCATTTTCAACATTTTTGACTTGATAATGCCATTTAGTCTTTCCACTTTCCCGCTACTCTGGGGTCTGTAGGGAGTGTGAAAAGCAAGATGTGAACCTATAATCTTCCACACTTCTTGGGTGATATTTGCAGTGAATGCAGGTCCCTGGTCGCTTTCTATGACCTCAGGGACCCCAAAGCGACAAATAAGTTCTTGAATGAGTTTCTTGACGGTAGTGGGTGCGGTTTGGTTTCGTACTGGATAGACCTCTGGCCATCCGGAAAACACATCGACCACTACCAGTACATATTGAAATGTCTCACACATCGGCATTTGAATGTGGTCAATTTGAATCCGTTGGAAAGGGTATTGAGCATTCGGTAAACATTTGGATGGTGTAGGTTCTGTCCTTCCGGTATTGCACTGAGCACAGATTAAACATGATTCGGTGGTTCGTGCTAGCATCGGGGTGATTCCTGGTGCGATCCAGATTTTGTCGATAATCTCCTTCATAATGGTTTTAGACTGATGCATCGGTCCATGAGCTAGTGATGCGACTAAAGGATATAAAGTCCGGCGTAAACAAAAATATTGGCCTCTGGCCCAGGCTCCCCGCTCATCCTTGGATGCTCCTTCTTGTATCCATTGATTTTGTTCCTTGGTTGAAGCTTTTTGTTGTAATTGAATTAAAATATCCCAGTCTAATTCCATTGGTGCTTCCTTGGTCACCGTCATTAAAGGGACCGCTGAGTCTTCATTGAGGGCTGCTTGCTTGGCTGCACTATCTGCTAAGGCGTTTCCTTTTGCTTCCATAGTGTCAGCCCGTGAGTGTGCCTTAACTTTGATCACTGCAACTTGTCTCGGGAGTAGGGTCATCAAAGCTTCAACTGCTTTCCCGTTCTTGATTGGAGTCCCTGCTGCGGTGATATAATCTCTTGCCTTCCAGATGACTCCAAAATCATATACAACTCCGAAGGCGTACCTGGAATCCGTATAGATATTTGCGGTAGAATCTTTAGCCATAATGCAGGCCTCGGTGAGGGCAGCTAGTTCAGCCTCCTGAGCCGACTGATCCGGTCGTAGAGCTTTTGCACAGAGTACAGTGGTGTCAGTCGTAACCGCCATTCCCGTATGGAAGCGACCCTTGTCATCGGCATATCTGGAGCCGTCCACAAATAGGGTCCATTCTGGGTTTGAGAGTGGGGAATCCTGTATGTTCGGCGGCGAACCGACTTCCGCTTGCATCATGGTCAGACAATCATGTGGATCGTCCTCGGGTGGTACATCTGGAAAATCGACATTTGATGACTGTGTATGCCACAATAGCTGTTCCTGAAGATCTTCTTCTGTGGCTAGATCAATAAAATCCGTAGACGGAATATCAGTATACTCCCCCTTGGAAGTGGAAGGAGGGCAGCCGGATTGAGAACATTGCATCGTTGAATAATAACATTGTCGGGCAACAACAGAGTCCCTTGGAGACGAAGATGACGCTGAGCAGTGAGATGTCTGGGTTGGGTCTGTTGTAAAATAGCTGAGATGTCATGTGGAGCTAGAATTGTCAAGGGATGTCCGAGGACAATATCTGAAGTGACGTCCAGAAGACAGCTGGCAGCGTGAATAGCTCTTACACAGGAAGGTGTCGCGCGAGCAACTGGGTCCAATCGTTTGGAGTAGAATCCGAGGGGACGATGTCGACCACCGTGCATCTGAGTGAGAACCCCTGTGGCATGGCCTTGCCGTTCCATAACATAGAGACGGAACGGAAGAGAATAGTTCGGAATTCCTAAAGCTGGAGATGAGGCAATCATTTGTTGTAGAGCGTTGAATGAGTCCAGTGCCTCTGGTGTTAAATAAAAAATTGCTGGTAGTTCTCGAGGTATACAGTCATATAGTGGTTGCATTAGAACAGAAGCGTCGGGAATCCAGGGACGACAGTATGAAATGAGACCCAGAAAAGTCTGTAGCTGATGTGAAGTTTCTGGTGGAGCCAACTCCAGGATGGCCTTTTTCCGAGCCATTATAAGGTGTTTACGGCCCTTGGTAATACAATGTCCCAGAAAAATCACTTTTTGAAGGCATAACTGTAGTTTCGATTTGGAGACCTTACAGCCAGCTGTAGCTAGAAAACAGAGTAGGTCCAGGGTAGTTTCTTGACACATGGATGGGTCTGGAGCACAAAGAAGTAGGTCATCCACGTATTGCAGGAGCTCAACTTCCGGGTGAGCATCTTGCCATGAAGAAAGCACAGAAGACATAGCTTTGCTGAAACTGGACGGGCTGTTTTGAGCTCCTTGTGGCATCACCGTCCAGGTGTATTGCCAACCAGCATGTGTGAATGCAAAAAAATATTGACACGAAGGGTGTAATGGAATGGAGAAAAAGGCATTAGCAAGATCAATTACAGTGAACCAGGATGCCGTAGGTGGAATGCTGGATAGAAGAGTATGTGGATTTGGCACAATAGGGGTATCCAGAACCGTGGCTTCGTTGACAGCGCGTAAATCTTGGACCATCCTGTACACTGGAGGTTGGCCTTTGATCTGCTTCTTTTTGACTGGATACAGCGGAGTATTGCAAGGAAAAGTAGTAGGTATTATTGCACCGGATTCTAGGAGTGCAGCTACTTGAATAGATATTGCATCTAGTTGGGCCACTGATAAAGGATATTGGGCCTTGTATGGAAGAACGTTAGGATCCTTAAGCACAACTTGTACTGGTGGGACGTTGAGTTGTCCTATGTCCATAGGCCCAGAGGCCCACAAAATAGCTGGAAGATTGTCAAGCAATTTGTTTAGAAAGTCAGGGGGCTCATCTTGAGGTGGATCATGTATTACTGCCATAAGCATACAGGTTTCTTCAGGGGCGAGAGCAGTATTGAGAGTGACAGTTCCATTGTCAGTAAAAGAGATATTAGCTTGGATTTTGCTGAGAAAATCCGCTCCTAGAAGATTGAAAGGGCAAGTGGCACTGACCACAAATTGAGCTAGAGTAGATGAAGGCAGATGTATTGAAGAGCTTGTGACGGGTAAGGGGCGTGTGAGTGGGTTGTGTTGAACCACGCCTAACCCACTACAGGGGAGTTGTATATCAGATAACCAGGATGGGTGTGCATCCGTCTCAGAAAGCACGCTACGAGCAGCGCCAGTGTCAACAAGAAATGAGCAAGGTTTTCCGGCTACATCAAGAGTGATCTTAGGGGAAGGGCCGGAAGGAGGGGCGGAGACGGCCATGCAAATAGAGTCCCCCTCCTTCATTTGCTCGCCTATTTCCTATGGCTGAGGAGGAGGAGGTGGAGGAGGAGTGTTCTGGTTCTGGTTTTGGTTCTGGGCTTGATAAGCGGCCCACAGATGGCGACTACGGCATACTCTTTTAAGATGACCGACTTTTCCGCATCCATAGCATTTACGAGGTTGTCGCTGTCCGTCCGTGGCTTCATTTGTGGCGTCGGCTCCGGTCATTACCGCCATGATGGCGGACTTTTTCTTGCTGTTTCCTGCCTCCAATCCTTTAGCAACCTGTATAAGAACTTCGAGATCCATTGACCTCCATTCCGGGCGGCAGGTAGTGAGTACTTTGTTGAGATCAGAACGGAGGCCGTCTACAAAGGCACGACCCAACATACGAATATGTGCCATTTCTTGGAGTGAGAATCCTAGATCACGAAAATGTCGTTTGATTCTGTAGGCATATTTCTCCACTGACTCTCCTTTTTCTTGAGTTATATCCTGTAGACAAAAATAGAATAAAGTGTTGCGCCTAAAATTGTAAAAAATGGTGATTTGTTAATTCAATACAAGTGCAATATAATAAAGAAAAAAATAATAAACAAATACTTATATTGGTTTCCAGTTTTCGTTCGTTGTGTCAATATCGCATGTCAATATATAAAAGAAGAAAAAAACAAACAAAAAATCATAGTGCTTTCTGCAAAATATGTGAAAATCAAATATATCTTGGTATGGTGTTCCACTCACATGAGAATGAGCAATAAGTTTGCTCTAACTTGTTGGGATATGTAGCGAAAAAATGCCGGCTTCGTTCCCGCCCAACAAATTGCTTTGGAGATGCCCTCCTCGAAAGTTTGCGTCGTCCACAACGCAGCAATCCGGATTTAGCCGATATAAGAACAGAGAGGCAGGGAGGTGAAATATAAATATGTAATTTAATGTTTAAAAAATATAACGTGCTTTTAAAAAAGCAGTCTATAGCACGTCTAAGTCTCAGCGTTCCTTTTCAGGGTAAACGATTTGCAGATTTAGCGCGATGACGATAATCCAACACGCAAACGCGTTTCACCCAATAGGGCTTCTTCAGTGACGTGTTGGTTGGTTCTCTCCTCCCTCCTTAAATACTTGATCTCATGTGTGGCATGTTGATTGTCTCCTGTTACTTTGTATCCAGTTTCAATTAGTTCTCTATGACGTGTTAATTGGCTCTTGTTACATTGTATCAGATGTCAATTGACTCTCTATAGTATATTTTTTAACCCTTGTTATATTACAACCAATAGCAATGGTACATAATGAATTCATATGCCCTAATATATATTTGAACAATTAATTACAAATACATCCATGCATTAGCACAAAAAAAATATATAAAAATATATAAAATATATAATATACAAAATTAATTTTAATCTGTCAATATAATAAATATTCGAAAGATTATCAGAATGTATAAATATTTATCAATTATAAAATACATCTTTGATTAAGAATCTCTCCATTTCATAATTTATAATATATACCCCTAAAAATAAATATAAAATCAAATAGAGATAAAATTAAATACTATATATTTTAGTGCAAATGCATAGATAAAATTTATATAAATTCATGCTCAATATCCATACAGAATATAAAATTACATATAAACAAATAAATAAAATAAATATAAAACATACATTTATATAATACATAAAAAAATCACTTCCTTTCCATAATATGTATCCATAAGATTTAAATATACTATGTAAATACACTTATAAATATGAAACCTATAAAAAAAGGGGAAAATAAATGTACATATTAAATAGAACATATTAAATGTCAACAGATATTCTAATCCAGAAAATTAAACAAATCAAAATCTTGGTTTAGACCTTTAGGTTTTAAAGTTTTGAGGTCAAAAACCCATTTCATCTCTGTCTGGCCTATTTTTTTCACATAATCACCCCCTCTCCAGTCTTTTTGAACGATTTCAATTCCTATATATGTCAGGCATTTCGGATCACTATTGTGGTATTTAGAAAAATGTATTGGCACAGGATGATTAGTTTTATTTGTTTTTATTCCTCCAACATGTTCGTCTATTATTTTATGTAACGGGCGAATAGTTCTGCCTATGTATTGCAGGCCACATGGGCATTGTAATAAGTATATGACTCCCTTGGTGTGACATGTTATTAAGTGTCTTATTTTATATTGTTTGTTTGTAACACTGGATGTAAAATTTGTTATTGTGTCACTACTCTTAGACTTAGTATCTCGACATGTAGTGCAATAACCACATTTAAAAAAACCCTTATGTCTGTTTAAAAAGTGTTCATTTTGATTGTTCTTTAATGGTCTAGTAAAACTAGAAGTTAAATCACGGCTTAAATTAGGCGCCCCTCTGAATATAATTCTAGGGTTGATTGGAAGTATTTTTTGTAGATCATCATCTTTTAGTAAAAGGGGCCAATGTCGTTTAATTATTTTTTTCATCTCATAGTGACATTTGTCAAAATTTAAGACTAAAGGTATATCTTCTTGATTATTAATTGTTCTTTTTATTGTTCTAGATTGTAATAAATCTTTCTGTTCGATTTTAGAGACTTCCATCAGAGTCTTGTTCAATAGTTCTTGTGGGTACCCTTTTTGCAAAAGATCATTTTTAATTTTATTAGCCTGTTGTTATGTTTCTCATATGTACCTTTATATCTATTACTATTATTGTCTTTAGTCTCATTATTATAATTTCTTTTATTCCTAGTTACTGGAATGAACTTAAAAATATGAAACATAGAAAATATATGAGAGATAAAAATGATTATGCGAATGATAAAGTAAGAACATATATGAGGAGAGAGACCCCTAAATCACATTATGAAGATAAAAAAACAACCAGTAATAGATATGTAGGTAGGATAAATAGTCACGATAAATTCATTCCAGTAACTAGGAATAAAAGAAATTATAATAATGAGACTAAAGACAATATTAGTAATAGATATAAAGGTACATATGAGAAACATAATTATGACAACAGAACGTCGAGTCATTATAGAAATCCACAGAGGAATGCTCCCTTTAAACAAAATACTCCCTATAAACAAAGTAACCCCAATATAATTCCCTTAAAAAATCGATATGAAAGGTTAACTAGTTATAGAGAAGAGAAAGATAATTTCTCTCAAGACCCTTCTTTTTTAGGGGATGGAATAGCAAAGACACAATGGAGAAATATAACGCCAACACCCCTCTCAAAGAGAGGGAGATCATTAGAAAAAGAGGGTGCCGTGGGGGGGCGAAAATTATGGAGGAGAAAAGAGAGGACGCCTGTGGAACCAATAGGTATTTTTAATCTATCCTCACACATTCTATCACAGGATGAAATTAAACTTTTAAATAGGGGTCTGACATTTGCACCCAATAGGAACTTTAATTCTTTTCTTGCATTTATAGATATACAAAAGTTTTCGAGATGTTTAACCCTAAAAAATTTTTTTTTAAATAACCCTATAGAACATACTGACACACCTTTTTGTACAGAATATAAACACACAATGTTGTCTAAGAAATCTCATTTTTATCCAGCCTATTATTAGTCACCAGCTATAGATATTTTTGAAAAATCGATTATTGAGGAGATAGATAAATTATCAAAAAGGAAAATACACTATTCTTCCAATAATTTAACTCCTAATGAGACTCTTGCTTTGAAAAGTCTTAGAACTAACAAAACTATAGTAATAAAACCAGCCGATAAGGGAGGAGGCCTGGTTTTGATGGATAGATATCAATACATTAACGAATGTCATAGACAACTTGTCTATAAAAAACTTAAAAGTAATCCTATCAATGAAATGAAAAAGAGCTATACCCATTTATTGGATTTAGGAAGGCAACAGGGCATTTTGAATAAAAAGGAATATCAATTTTTAAGTACATTATATCCACGTACACCAACTTTTTATATATTGCCAAAAATTCACAAAAATCTGACCAACCCCCCTGGTCGACCAATAGTTTCAGGCATAGGATCTCTTTCTGCTAATCTATCCCAATATGTCGATATGTTTACAACCAATGGTACTCAAAACAAAATCATATTTAAAAGACTCTACGAGTCTTATACATTTGCTGAAGGATATTGAGTGGACAGAAAAATATGTATTGGTAACATGTGATGTTTCCTCTCTTTATACCAATATCAATCATGATAGAGGCTGTAAAGCAGTGGAATTCTTTTTGAATCAAGATATTTCCATCCCTAAAATACAAATCAACTTCATTATTTCAGCAATCAAGTGGATATTACAAAATAACTATTTTGTCTTTGAGGATATTTTTTTTCTACAACAACAAGGTACAGCGATGGGCACTCGCTTCGCTCCCAGCTATGCGAATTTATTCATGGCGCATTGGGAAGAATCTTTTGTTTTTTCGCCACATAGCTGGGAGACGAAGCTGATTGCCTATCGCCGTTATATAGACGATATGTTTTTCATTTGGTCTGGTACTACAGAAGAACTTAATTTGTTCTTCTCTTACCTTAATAACAATGATTGGGGTATCAAATTAACTATGGAACAAAGTGTTCAAGAAATTGCTTTTTTAGATCTTTTAATTTATGTAGATAACTTACAACTTTATACCAAAACATATTTTAAGCAAGTAGACGTTAATAGTTACGTTTTATTTAGCAGTGGACACTATAGTCCCTGGCTAAAAGGAGTCCCGAAGGGGGAACTAATAAGAGTAAAACGAAATTGTACGAAGGAGGAAGTATTTTTGTATCAACACCGTTTATTGACAAAGCAGATGATAAAATGACAGTGGACATATCAAGTATATCAGTACAAAGTAGGTCAAAAGCAACATGAGTACAAAGTTTCAAAGGAGCATACAAATGCGGGTCACATAGCGCCAGAAAATACATCAAAAACTGCGATAGGCAGAGATACAATGACCGAGCCGTCGTTATCTGTAATCGCAGAACGACCCAGCAGCAATGCAGCGAGCAGTAAAGTATCAAAATAAACATTATAGCAATACACATGTTACAATGTCGTTATTCCAAGATAAACAGTGAGTGGAAAAGAACAAACAAAAAAGAAAAAACATAACCATGCTCCAGGGAAATAACACATCTGAAAACAAAATGTATATTAGCGCAGACCCAAGGGCCCAAAGGCGGAAGACTAGGAGAGTCCCGAAAGTAATATCGACCCACCAGCCACACCGTGAGGCGGCCATAATTAGTGCGAAAGATAAAGGTCCACTACGCGAGGAGAGGAGACGAAAGTCGACCATGGGAGCCATTTGAGACCATTGGCATATTCACGGCCCTGAGCAGAGGCCACCAAGTCCTCCATGTGAGACAGAAAGTTAACCCTCGCTACCCAAGCAGATAGTGGGGGGGGGGCGCGGGTTTTCCAGAACCGGGGGATAATGGCCTTCGCCGCTTGAATCAGGTGTATGGTCAATGATTTTTTATAAGAGGTGAAGGAGGAGTGTGTGTGGTGTAAGAGGAGACCCTGGGGAGAGGCCACATAGTCGGGATCTATAACATCCTGAATGACCTTCACAACAGCCTGCCAAAAAGGACGGATATCAGCGCAGTCCCACCATATGTGCCTATAGGTGCCGTCCTCGACCCCGCACCTCCAACAAAGGGGGGAAATTTGGGGGAGAAAACGATGCAATTCAGCCGGAACTTTGTACCAGTGGGACAGGAGCTTGTAGTTACACTCCTGTACCAGACTGGCAATGGCACCTTTGTGAGTGAGCTGTAATACCTTGTCCCAATCAGCATCAGACAAGGAGATTTGTAAGTCCCGTTCCCACAGACTGAAGTAAAAGGGCTTAGAGTGCCCATAGGCCTCCTGCAGCAGAGAGTATAGCCGAGATAGCAAATGAGCGGGTTCAGAACCCAACAGACAAAGTTGCTCAAAGCCCGTTAAGGGCCTAGTGAGCCGGGTATCAGGCAATAAAGAAGAAATATAGTGCTTGAGCCCATGGTATGCTAAGGACAACTGGAAGGACGGAGCGCGAGGGTGTAAGAGGTCAGCAAGGGAACGGAACGCGCCCGACTGCAAGACGTGGCAAAGCCGCAAGGTCCCTGTCCGCGTGGAAGTGATTAACCGAAGCACGTCCTGAGGGACATGAATAGGCAAATCAGGATTGTGTGTCAGTGGGAGAAGCGGGCTCGGGACAGAGGTGAGGGCAGTTCCCCTCACTACTCTACGAAAGGCCTTCAAGGTGGCCGAAATAGTGGGGTGATGAGGGAGCGTGCAACCCCCAGAGCCATGTAACAACCAAGGGGCTGCAGAGATATCAGCACCAAAAAAAGAGTCCTCCAGTCGGGTCCAGAGCTTGGGGACCGCTATCGACCACTCCACCACTCTACGTAAATGGGACGCCAACCAGTACCACTCCAGATTCGGTAGAGCCATGCCACCGTGCATTTTGGACCGAGAAAGGTGACTAAAGGACAAACGAGGAGTGCTCTCCCCCCAAACAAAGCACGTAAAAACCCTATGGCAGGCACGAAAAAAGCTCCTGGGCAGAAATACTGGCAAACATTGAAAGAGATACAGAAATCTTGGGAGGATGTTCATTTTAATTACCGCTATACGGCCAAACCAGGAAATATGGGGTACAGACCACCTGCGTAAGTCCTGGGTCACGGTAGTCAATAATGTAGAAAAATTTAGTGGAATAACCTGGGAAAGATCGGACGGGATCCATAAACCCAAGTATTTAAAGGCCACGTCCTTCCACTTAAAAGGAAAAGAACGGGACAGGTACAAACGCAATTCGTCAGGAATGTTTACGCCAAGAATTTCTGATTTCTGTAAATTGATTTGGTAATTAGAAAGAGTATTAAAATGTTTTAATTCCGAAATGATGTGGGGCAAAGAAACAGAGGGATTGGTGATCATACACAGCATGTCATCAGCATAAATGGCAATTTTGTGGGTGGTGGAAGCAACAGTTAACCCAGTGATCAAATCGTTATCCCGTAGCGCCTGAGCCAGGGGCTCCATCGCCAAGATAAACAATAATGGGGAGAGAGGACACCCCTGTCGCGTGCCATTCCGCAGGGTAAAGTGCTCCGAAAGGATGCCATTAATTTTTATGTGAGCCGAGGGGTTAGCATACAAGGCGGTGAGTAGGTTAAAGAAAGGGCCCCGGATGCCCAACTTCTGTAAAACCCGAAACAGAAACACCCAGGAAACCCTATCAAACGCCTTTTCGGCGTCCATAGAGACCAAGGCGCAAGGGACGTTGTGGGCGCGTGCATACGCGATGAGATTAAGTGTGCGGATCGAGTTGTCTCTGGCCTCCCTCCCCGGCACAAAACCGACCTGATCCCTATGAATAAGGGAGGGGATGTAGCGTTGCAAACGAAGAGCCATCACCTTAGCTAAAAGTTTTATGTCCGTATTAATCAAGGATATGGGGCGGTAATTGGCACACAATTCCGGATCCTTGTCCGGTTTGAGGATGACCGAAATGTGGGCAACATTGGACTGGGGATCAAGCTGCGCTCCAGCGGCCAAAGTATTGAAGAGAGTGACTAAATGCGGGCCCAGAACGGGAAAAAACTTTCGGTAGTACCCAGTGGTGAAGCCATCCGGGCCAGGGCATTTGCCACGAGGGGTGGATTTTAACGCTGTCTGAATCTCATCCCCGGTAACAGGGGCATTTAAAAAAGCTAACGCGTCCCCGTCCAAGCGCTGGGGTAAAAATTTCCCTAAATAATCCTCAATGCGACGTAAGTGGTCAGGGGAACCAGCAGCCGGGGGAGTCAAATCATAAAGGGCCTTGTAATAGGAGTGAAAACATTTGGCAATGTCATGAGATTCATAGTGAAGAGATCCGTCTGGGGATCTAATTTTGGGAATATAAGAGGAGGCTCTTTGGACACGCAAAGCTCTGGCCAGTAATTTACCTGATTTGTTCCCCCATTCATAGAACAATTTCCTAGTCAAAAGAAAATGTCGTTTTGTAGTGCTATCGAGAAGGGAGGCCAGCTAATCCCGCAGGGTATGCAATTGGGCCAGAATCTCAGGGGCCAATGTGAGTTTGTGTGAGTGAGGAGGAAGTATTTAAACAACAGGCTAATAAAATTAAAAATGATCTTTTGCAAAAAGGGTACCCACAAGAACTATTGAACAAGACTCTGATGGAAGTCTCTAAAATCGAACAGAAAGATTTATTACAATCTAGAACAACAAAAAGAACAATTAATAATCAAGAAGATATACCTTTAGTCTTAAATTTTGACAAATGTCACTATGAGATGAAAAAAGTAATTAAACGACATTGGCCCCTTTTACTAAAAGATGATGATCTACAAAAAATACTTCCAATCAACCCTAGAATTATATTCAGAGGGGCGCCTAATTTAAGCCGTGACTTAACTTCTAGTTTTACTAGACCATTAAAGAACAATCAAAATGAACACTTTTTAAACAGACATAAGGGTTTTTTTAAATGTGGTTATTGCACTACATGTCGAGATACTAAGTCTAAGAGTAGTGACACAATAACAAATTTTACATCCAGTGTTACAAACAAACAATATAAAATAAGACACTTAATAACATGTCACACCAAGGGAGTCATATACTTATTACAATGCCCATGTGGCCTGCAATACATAGGCAGAACTATTCGCCCGTTACATAAAATAATAGACGAACATGTTGGAGGAATAAAAACAAATAAAACTAATCATCCTGTGCCAATACATTTTTCTAAATACCACAATAGTGATCCGAAATGCCTGACATATATAGGAATTGAAATCGTTCAAAAAGACTGGAGAGGGGGTGATTATGTGAAAAAAATAGGCCAGACAGAGATGAAATGGGTTTTTGACCTCAAAACTTTAAAACCTAAAGGTCTAAACCAAGATTTTGATTTGTTTAATTTTCTGGATTAGAATATCTGTTGACATTTAATATGTTCTATTTAATATGTACATTTATTTTCCCCTTTTTTTATAGGTTTCATATATATAAGTGTATTTACATAGTATATTTAAATCTTATGGATACATATTATGGAAAGGAAGTGATTTTTTTATGTATTATATAAATGTATGTTTTATATTTATTTTATTTATTTGTTTATTTGTAATTTTATATTCTGTATGGATATTGATCATGAATTTATATAAATTTTATCTATGCATTTGCACTAAAATATATAGTATTTAATTTTATCTCTATTTGATTTTATATTTATTTTTAGAGGTATATATTATAAATTATGAAATGGAGAGATTCTTAATCAAAGATGTATTTTATAATTGATAAATATTTATACATTCTGATAATCTTTCGAATATTTATTATATTGACAGATTAAAATTAATTTTGTATATTATATATTTTATATATTTTTATATATTTTTTTGTGCTAATGCATGGATGTATTTGTAATTAATTGTTCAAATATATATCAGGGCATATGAATTCATTATGTACCACTGCTATTGGTTGTAATATAACAAGGGTTAAAAAATATACTATAGAGAGTCAATTGACATCTGATACAATGTAACAAGAGCCAATTAACACGTCATAGAGAACTAATTGAAACTGGATACAAAGTAACAGGAGACAATCAACATGCCACACATGAGATCAAGTATTTAAGGAGGGAGGAGAGAACCAACCAACACGTCACTGAAGAAGCCCTATTGGGTGAAACGCGTTTGCGTGTTGGATTATCGTCATCGCGCTAAATCTGCAAATCGTTTACCCTGAAAAGGAACGCTGAGACTTAGACGCGCTATAGACTGCTTTTTTAAAAGCACGTTATATTTTTTAAACATTAAATTACATATTTATATTTCACCTCCCTGCCTCTCTGTTCTTATATCGGCTAAATCCGGATTGCTGCGTTGTGGACGACGCAAACTTTCGAGGAGGGCATCTCCAAAGCAATTTGTTCGGCGGGAACGAAGCCGGCATTTTTTCGCTACATATCCCAACAAGTCAGAGCAAACTTATTGCTCATTCTCATGTGAGTGGAACACCATACCAAGATATATTTGATTTTCACATATTTTGTGGAAAGCACTATGATTTTTTGTTTGTTTTTTTCTTCTTTTATATATTGACACGCGATATTGACACAACGAACGAAAACTGGAAACCAATATAAGTATTTGTTTATTATTTTTTTCTTTATTATATTGCACTTGTATTGAATTAACAAATCACCTTTTTTTACAATTTTAGGGGCAACACTTTATTCTATTTTTGTTTATTTTGATAGGTATTTTTGGGATTATCCTAATAGTGTTTGCTGCATTTTCATATATTCACCTGTATTGATCTATATATATATATATACATATACAATTGTTTAATTATCCAACTATATTTAAGCGCCTGATCACTATTATTATTTCGAATATCCTGTAGAGATACTGTTTGTTTGGACAATCTGTCCTTCGCCCAGATTTCCAGTTGCTTGATAAACTGTTGACCTGATTCAGTGGATCTGGGATCGCAAGGTAGATAAAATGGGTCTCGTATAATTTGGTTGAGAATAAGATCTGCGTAATCTCCTGCTTTGGCTTGGACAATACTAACAAGGTCAGACCAGGTACATCCATAGGTAGTCCAGGCCTGTGAAACTTTTCGATAAAATGGCATTGGATGAGTATCAGGTTCAGGGAGATCTTTGACGATCGTATATAGTTGTTGCGGATTGAATGCTACATACTTGGAATGCGGCTCCGTGGAAGCGAGACCATCTCGTGGAGTAGCATTTTCTGTGGCGAGTCGGGTGGCTTGTACTATAGCTGCAGACATAATTTCAGCAAATTGAGAAGAAAACGGATTATTGGGATTTGTATTCCCAATGGATGGTGGCTGAGGGGCTGACGTACTTGAGGGCTGTTCGGTATCAGATTGTCGAGTATGTCTTATACTCTTGGCGATGGCTTATAGGGGAACGTACAAAAGGTAAGCCATGGTAAATGCTTCGGGATTCCTCCTCCTCTGAGCCCTCTTCTTCTGATAGACTGTTATGAGTACCTATTTCTTCATCAGTGAAAATAGGTTGGTGCTTATGCCTAGCTCCCATCTCCTCAGCAAGGAGAACAGGTGGGTCAAAACCCACCAAAGGGGACTGTGTGTGTTTGGGCTTAGTTCTTCTTTGGGGTTTAGTTATTGGTTTCGGTCTAGGTTACTTTTTTCCCTTTTTAAGTACCATACCGCTGTTGGCATCGGATTGGGTCGGGGCAGCTGTTGCGCCCTCGGTCGTATCTATTTCCTCCCCTTTTGCACTGTCGTCCGGGCCCATCATCATTAACGGGACAGTAGTGCTGGGTGTAGGTACCGGGGGTGTAACTACAGGAAGAGTGGGTGGAAATAGTACTGCTTGAGGTTTTTCTAGTGTTTTGCCTTCCTGGAGCAGTAGGCCTTCCTCAGCCTGGTGTTGGGCCGGAAGCATAACAGCACTAGTAGATATATTTTCCTTCTTTGTTTCCTCACCGCTTGCCATTATCATGATTGGGACCATATGTCTGGGTGTTGTAATCTGGGTAGGTAATACAAATGTGCCATCCGGATTAACTACTAGGTACAATGACACTGTGGGAATAGACATAGAAGATAACGGAGCTGGAGGTAGGCCAGAATTTTGGGCGTTGTCAGTTAACAAAGATGGCGCCGATGCCTGTACCGGATATAACATAGAAGGCGGGGCAGGCAATCGGTGGGGATTTTCCACTGAAGACAGTTGGTGAAGTGCGTCACAAGATGGCGCTGGTGTCTGTGTCAGACACGACACAGTAGCCGGAGTAGACAGGGGGCAGGGGGCCTCACAGTACAGACAAGAGCGACGGCTTCCTGACGTCATTGCATTACAGGCTGGGCAGCTCCACCCCTTGTCCGACGACTCGGCGCCATTATAGAGCGGTGGCGTATGAGACATTGGAATTTTACACAGATATCTTGAGTGCTTTTCATCATACATTTCTTCGCCATCTAACGATTTAAATTCTTTGCTACAATCTAGCCAGATTTTAACAGTATCTTTCAATCCGTCGTCGTCTAATTTTCCTGCTTTTTCATTTAGGAGGTTTTGCCAGGTGCAAGTTGATAAGGTTCCTCCTCTGGGTACTTTATATTGTTTTTCCAACTTAGATAATTGCTTAATGTATCTTTTACCTCGTCTGTCAGCAACTAATTGGGAGGGTGTACAGAACCCACTTGGAACGTTGTTATCGTTCCCCATTCCGCAACGGTATCGTAACCTTGTCCGCAACCGTCCGAAACCTTCTAATACGAGCGAGGCACACACACACTGTAGTAATATATGCACTGGGGACAGGCGACTGGGCTGTCCAAAATAGTGTTAGTCTTACGGCACCGTCTGGGATCAGAGCAACTGGGTTGATCAGGTGTAGACTTGTAACACTTTACCGATTCCTTCCCACTACAATGTGTTTGCCAGAAAAGGGAGGCACCACAGTTCAACAAGTGACTACGACAGTATATTTACATGGGGTTCTTTTATTGCCTCTCGAGGGTGCGTCAACCACCTGAGTTCCCTCCTCCGAATACACACGTGAGTAACGAGTGACACACAAGGTAGATCTTACCTTGTAACTGGGCTGCAGTCCCACTCTCCCCGGGAGGGACCTCCGATAGGTACGACTTCCTCGAGCCCCACGTTGGGCGCCAACTGTTTTGGATGCTTTCCAATAAAGCCTTTCTTCAATTGTTGAACTGCTCCAAATTATGTGAATATAAATGTACGTACACGGAGAGAGAAATAAGACACACGACACACTCTGGGTCAGGTCCAAAATCACTCTGCTTTATTTTGTTTATATTATAGATTATATAGTGTCCAGAAAGAGGGACGTCAGGTTACGTAAAGCTTATTAATTGGTTAATCCTGAAACTATGCGGAAATAGGCAGAAAGGCAGAAAACAGTTAGAAGCAAATATTAGATACTTTCCTGCAACTAGATATAGCCAGGATGGCGCTTGCGGTTAGTAAAATATAGATAACTGAATACACTGCTACTTGCGTCTCTCACGTATCTGCGTGAGGTGTAACCCTTTATTGGTCGAGGCCAGCTTATATTCATTAAAGCAATAAGCGTTTCTTGCTGATATATTCTAGTTCCATAACACTTCTTTGCGGCAGCTGCGGCTGCCGGACCGAAGCGGGGGGTCTCCCCCTACCTCGCGGCGGTTGCCGTTGCCGGCCGGGGGACCCGGAGGATCTCTCTGCCGGTAGCGTGACATTATGTAAGGCATTCGACTTTGTAAATCCATATTCTCTTCCTTCTTTGTTTTCTCTCTATTTTTTTTTTAACTGTTGTATTTAATGGATAGGATTCTTCTTTCTTTTAATAATCGATTAGTTGGCCGATTATTTTTTTGAATAATCGGATAAAAAATGCAATTTTTTTAAAATTTAAAATAATGTAATAAAAAACGTACAATTTACACTTTCATCTCTTTATCACAATGGCCTCTCTCTATTCACCTTCTTATTTTACTGACATAATAATAAAAGCTACAAGAACCCAAACACAGTGTTTCTCAAACTAGGTTTTAATACAAAGTTATTAATTCGTATGTTAACTAGTTTTCATATTTAATAAAAACTATGAGAAAAAAGCCTTGTTTATATTTTCTTTTATTTACCAAACTGCCCCCAGTTTTGCACATCTGACCCCCAGCTTGCCGCTCTGCCCCCAGATATGCCTTATACCTCCTATATGCCAGAGATTCCACTGTGCCCCCTGATATGCCACTGTGCCCCCGATATGCCTTATACTCCTTATATGCCAGTGATATGCAACTGAGCCCCCTGATATACCTTTTACCCCCAGATATGTCGTATGCCCCCCTGATATGCCTAATATCGATATGCCTTATACCCCTATATGCCACTGTGCCCCCTGATATGCCTTATAACTTCCAAAATGCCACTCGCCCCCATTTATGCCTTATACCTCCCTATATGCCACTGTGTACCCTGATATGCCACTCCACACCACCTCCATAAATGCCCTGCACCACCCTGAAATTCATTATACTCCCTGATTCATCACTCTGCCTCCCCCAGATATGGCACTCTGAAATTCATTATACCCCCTATACACCACTCTAACTCTCCCAGATATTCCACTCTGCCTCCCTGAAATTCATTATACCCCCATACACCACTATGCTACCCTGAAATTCATTATACCCCCATACACCACTCTACCTCCCCTATACACCACTCTAACTCCCCCAGATATGCCATTCTGCCTCCCTGAAATTCAATACACCCCATACACCACTCTGCTACCCTGACATTCATTATACCCCCATACACCACTATAACTCACCCATACACCACTCTGCCTCCTCCCCCCTCCCATACACCACTCTGCCTCATCCCCCTCCCATACACCACTCTACCTCCTCCCCCTCCCATACTCAACTCTGCCTCCTCCCCCTCCCATCCACCACTTTGCCTCCTCCCCCCTTCCATACACCACTCTGCCTCTCTCTCCCCCTCCCATACACCACTCTGCCTCTCTCTCTCCCCCCTCCCATACACCACTCTCTCTCCCCTCCCATACACCACTCTGCCTCCTCCCCCTCCCATACACCACTCTGCCTCCTGTCAGCAATGGAGGTTCATAGAAGCCTCAGCGTAAGTGAAGTGAAGGGCAGTAACGGAGGCTGTCTGTGCGCATCGTGCAGACCCCCACCAGCTGACAGAGAGGATGATCCTCTGCAGGCGACCTCGATTCTCTGTCAGCCGGTGGGGGTCTGCACGATGTGCACAGACAGTCTCCGTTACTCACCAACGTTGTCAACGATTTTCATTATCAATTATTATCGATTTTATCGATTAGTTGTTTCAGCCCTACTTCTTTCTGTCTATTACCTCTGAAGTAGCCTTCAGGTCATCAACAGGTCACAAGTAGTCACGGACCGGGTGATCAGGTCTGATAGGAGCCCAGGTGCATGGGGTACGAGGGGGTCTGTCTGTACCCCACGATGCATGATGGCTTGGGGTTGTTACAGACAGGTGCAGGAAATAAATCAGACAGAAGATGCTGATAATAGTTGTATTGCAGATGATGGTACAACATATAAACAAGGAAAGTCTCTTGGCCGGAAGCCCTCTGGATGGGGCACACACGGCAGGAAGCCCTCTGGATGGGGCACACACGGCAGGAAGCCCACTTGCAGGGCACACGGCAGGAAGCCCACTTGTGGGTCGCTGGCCGTAACCAAACAGGAGCAGATCAAAAACGTCAATGTGAAGGCCCAAACTGAAGGGCTGGGCAGGTTTATATAGGTTGTGATAACCAGGAAACAAGGTGCACCTGGACATGGCAATCAGGTCTAAGTGCAGCTGGACATGATAATGAGTGGTTCAGAGTGGCAAGGGTGGCCACTAGTGGTTGGAAACGAAAATGAGCAGCACAGGGTTCAAACAATTCCAGACCGCGAAGGGTGAAATGTTACACAAGACATATAGATAAGTTAAAGAAATTCTGTATTGAAAATGAATATTATAACATCTAGACTACATTCACTGTATAATGTGCACATTTTAAATAAATTGTTGCTTTTCTTTAAACACTACAACGCCCTATCCATCTCTTTTCTTTTTTATTTTCTCTCCCTTCTCCCCATCTCTCCCTGTTTTCTCTTAACATGCTTTCAAAGGTAATCATTTAAGTATGGAGTTTTCAGCTTAGAGAATTGGATGGCTCACTGTTGAGACTACTCGTATATTGTGTGCTTAGGGCATGGTAATGGTGTAGGGGAGTTAAGGAGGGAGTGAACAAGTAATAAGAGATTGAAAGAGTGAGATGGTTAGAGAGGGAATGTGTAAGTATGTATGTGTGTGTATATATGTTAGAGTAAGTGTGTGTTTGCATGAATGTGTACATGTAAGTCCAAGAGGGAAAGCTGAGTTAGCATGAGTGTGTGTGTGTGTTAGAAAGGATGTGTATCTGTAAGGGTGTATGTGTTAGCATGAGTGTGTATGTGTGTTAGGATGAATCTTATAATAATAATTTTCAAGACACATTGGACAACCATATAATGGTTTTAGTTTGATAAAATGTAAGTGTAATATGTACACTGTCCCTGCTATGGTTCCCTTCTCCATAATATATCTGCAGTCAGGATAGATTAACACTGTTTTACTAAAAGAATTGTTTTATAAATAATGTTATCATTACCGCATGAATGGAATTTAATTTTTCTACTTACAACAATGTTGTAAAGTGAAGTGGGATATTGTTTCACTAAGCAAATAGATCCCTGAAGGGATCTCTCATTACTGCCCTCTACTGCAATCCAGAATGTAGGGCTACAGAACACTGTTTCCTGATCACTATGCGATCACATGCAGTAGCGATCAGAGGATGTACTGATACCAGCTTCAATGTGCACCGCAACTGCATGGTTCTTGCTACTGGGGAGGGCCTTACAACCAAGTCGTGATCTAGTAATAGCCAACCCCAGAGATCACATTGCTATTGATCTTTGTGACAATGTCACTCTTTGTTATCATTGTGATCTAGAGGAGAAATACAGCGTTTAACTTTTATTGTACACTTCACATTGTTAAGCATTAACCTGAAACTGGCCTATTAATGATGGCTGGTTCTGGACATAAGCCTAATCGAAATAACAAACTAGAGACAGAATGTTTCGAGCAGCCTGAAAGTTACAAATTAACTCCGGAAATTAAGAGCTCACACAAAATACTAGAATCTATTTAAATAAAATGTCTAGAAAAACTGGCATCACATGTAATGAATACTAAACATAACAAAAAGTTCACTTTAATCATGGGCGTAGGAACCCCTAAAAATCTGGGGGGGGCAGCATTTTCCCCCCATCAGATCCCCACTTTCTCCCCCTTCTCACACTATCTACCCCCTCCCTATCCTCCCTTCTCACACTATCTACCCCCTCCCTACCCTCCCTTCTCACACTAGCTACCCTCTCCCTATCGCCCCCTTCTCACTAGCTACCCTCTCCCTACTGCCCCCTTCTCACTAGCTTCCCTCTCTCTACCCCCCTTCTCACCAGCTACCCTCTCCCTACCCCCTTCTCACTAGCTACCCTCTCCCTACCCCCCTTCTCACTAGCTACCCTCTCCCTACCCCCCTTCTCACTAGCTACCCTCTCCCTACCCCCTTCTCACTGTCTACCCCAGGGGTGTCCAAGTTTTTTCTGCAGTGGGCCACTTCATCAGAATTGTATACGTGTGCGGGCCGCACTCATTTTTCACTGTGAGAAAATATGGCCTTTAATAAAATATGCCGATTAAAATAAAGTAAATGACACAAAACCTTTACTTTTCCTCTCACTGATTTCTGGGCCTAGAAAGTTTTGTGACTACAAATTAAAAATGAAATTGTTCTATTGAAAATTCTGGACCAAAACATTCACGGTTCACTTAGCCAAAACCGAAAATGACCCACCACCTTTAAAAATAATAATAAAAACTCACGTTTTTAATAAAAGTAGGTAACACACCACAATTGGACAAAAAAAAATAGTAATATGACTTGGCATGATAGGAGTGAGATTGCTAACAGCAATCACACTCCTATCATACCCAGGCAGCCAGTACATGCTGGTACAGGGTGGGTGTAAGTGATGTGCAGACCCCATATTGCTGGCAGCATCAATACACAAGGGAGCCAGCTAGCTAGGTTTCAGCATGTACTGGCTGACTTGGCATGATAGGAGTGTGATTGCTAACAGCAATCACAGTCCCATCATGCCTAGGTTCCAGCACTTACACATCCATGCTATCACACACACACACACTCATTCATATACTCATTCATTCATTCACAGATTCATTCCCTCAATCACGCATACTGACTCAAACACCCTCCCCATCCCCTTACCTGCACTGCAGCTCCTTGATGCCGCTCACAGACTTCAGCAGGGGGCGCGGCCTCCCTCTACGTTCTCTGGTACTGCACAGAGGAAGCAGGATGTGATGTCACGTGAACTCTGCTGGGTTCCGCTTCCTCTGTGCAGTACAGAAGACCCTCCCACAGGTAAGTAGCAGGGCTCTTGTTGTAGCACGGCTCGAGGTGCGGACCGCGTAAGATCGGTTGCCCTGGCTGCCGATCTTACATGGGCCGCATCTCGAGGTCTCGCAGGCCACATTTGCAGCGTTTCTATTGGGGGGGTCCTACGGCCCTGGGGGGGATTTCTTCATTATTGGTCCCCCCCCATGAGTTACTGAGGGAGATCCGTCCCTCCCGGTTCCTACGCCCATGACTTTAATATATATGCCGTTTACACACTTGTGCATGTGGATATGTTTAAATTTTAATTTCAGCAAAATTTGCCAGTTTCCTCAGTTTGTAAAATTTCTGAAAACTAATGTTGGGGTAAATACAAAGTATGTATATCTGTAATTAATAAGTGCTTGATTAAGTTTATGTGTGTGTATATGTATGTATGATAGCTGCAAGCCACTTAGGGGGGAAGTAACAGGAAAGACAGCTGTAAGAAGATATCACACCTACATACTATGTAGAGAAGGAAGGAAATGCATCACCTGGAGATAGGCATGGGAAACATAGCAAGTCAATAACATCACACGGTGGGGTCTTGGGAACACAGGACAGGGACCTCATTTACACATCAATAGAGAAATCCCTTAAAAAGACATTGTAGAAACACACAAAGGAGACTGGATTGGAGAGTCTCACCCTTGGCACATCACCCACACAGCATACACACTTAGCAGCAGATATTAGATAGATGGGATGTTTGTGATCGGTATGAATGATTGACATCTGTATATCACTGTAACTCTGGTTTTGTCTTTGCTGTAATTAATCTGGGCAGATTCTAATTAAAGCTCTCTCTCTGGTAAGAACCTTGGGTTGGCTGTTTTATTGTAATATCGGGTAGAAAACCTTAGTAGAACTAGACATATATATTATCTGGAAAAGGGGATACGGTTATATGTTAGTTCTTGGAGGAGGTAACAAGGGGTATTACATTTATCATTAATACACAACGCAGAGCGGATTATTCTCCACGCATATCAATTGGTGGTATTGGTTTGAGAGAGGAGAAGTATATACAACATATTGGTGCCGTGACCCTTGGCCAGAAGAACTTTACAGAGTCTGCCTGGAGTGTGGTGAGTATAATTGTTATTATATTCTATTGCTGTGATTTGTTCGTTTGATATGACATGCAACATGGAGGGTGCAAAAGTTACTTATTCTGAAAATGTTAAGAAATGGCTTCTGAATTATATTAAGAGACATGGTGGTCCTTATGAAATCCCACAGGACTGTAAACAGTCATGGGATATGTTGCAGAAGTTTTTGGGAGAGACATTATTTGAAAAAAAGGTGTCAGAGAGTAAAAGAAAAGGTTGCATTGTGCAAGGACTACTCTCTTGTTGTTTAAGATTAGAAGAAATTGTGAAAGCAAAGGAAGATAAGTTGGCAGAGCTGAATGCTTCAATTAAAGTAAAATCTGAGAAGCATGATGAGATGTATAATGCGTTAAATAATAAGATTGTTGATCTTAGAGTGAAAACTGCTTTGGATTTTGCTGCCCGTTGGATAGCGGAGCAGTACAAATCAATGAAAGAGCAAAAAGAACTTTTGGAAGCAAAAGTTCTAGGTTTAAACATTGAACTTGAAAAGTGTAAGATTTTTGCACAGAATGCTGCAGCTTTATATGTAAGCAGCCAGCAGACTTTGCAGGAAAATGAGGAATTGCGTAGTGCAAATGAGCGGCTAACACAGAGGCTGAGGGATGCAGAGGGGGAGATCAGGACCCTGGCAGCCTGCAGTAAGAGGGAGGCTGATGGTGTGCATTGCACAGCTAATGGTAACAAGGTAAATGTACAGCTGTATAAAAGAAATGATGTTGTGGCTGCAGTCAAAGTGTTAAAAAATGATGATGTGAATGAAATAGATGGGCAAGGTTTAGATGAGAAGCACAATAATGGTAATCATAAACTGATCCGAAATCATAGCAAAATCATTGCAAAGCCTGTGTCTGTATTAAGCCCCTCGCTTCAGAGACAGTTGTATCAGAGCAGGCTACAACATAAATTTCAAGGACCCATAGGTAAAAGGGAAGCCTTTAAATGTTTTGCTTGTGGTAAAGTAGGACATTTTGCCAGAAATTGCCAATCTCACTCTGCTAAAGAACACCATGTTCAGGAAAGACCCATGGTTGATAGTTGGAGGCAGGGAGATAAGAGTTGTTTTAATTACACTAGGTGGGGATCTCAGGGAAGAGGTAATGATGTTAGGAAAGATTATATCAAGCCTTGGATTCCCTACCATGTTATTAAGGCACAGAAAGAAAGAGTTGAAAAACAGAATAAAACTAGCGTGGTCTTCTAGATTTGTTTTCATTTGTTGTTGTAACATATGATGCTAATCTATTTGTTTTAAAGTATTTGTTTTTCAGAAAAAGAAGAGATGATACTAAATGAAAAAAAAAAAAAAAAGAGGAAGAAAGAAAGGAAACAAACCTGTGGATCTGGACATTAACATGTGTGATTTCTTTCAGGAAATTTATATAAGAGGGAGGAAAGACGTCCAGAAGAAAAAGGAGAAATCAGAGTAACTTTAAGAGTAAAGGGGCAATCGCCAGAAGTTACATTTAAGGATAAGCATACCGTGGTTGGGGCTATAGGGGGATGGATAGTGGTACAGTGTAATATTTCAATGCCTAAGTCTAACCTTCCCTCTGAATTTGCAGTTTGGAGCTATCCAGGAGGGAGTGATATGCATAAGAGTACCAGTACATTTTGGGCCAATACCACAAAGGAAGTGAGAATAAAGATGCTGCTGGAAAGAAATTTTACATTAACCCAGGATGGTTCTGTGACATGCAACCCAAATCACAGTGGACTGCATACTATAGTAGACTCAGCAATTAAAGTACAACTTACTAACTCACAGGACTGCCCAACAACCACCCCCTGGCCAGAGCATGGATTATTCATACAACCAACACAAACGGTCGCTTATACAGATGTGTCTTATGTAACATTACCTTTATTGTTAAATTTTTCTTCATTTAATATACCAGAGAGCTGCCCAGAAATGTTGAAAGAATGGTTTAAAAAGGTGTTTCAAGCACATATTAATCTATTCTGGGATGCTACACAAGGGCTTCGTTTTAGAGAGAGAGAAAAAAGGGATCTGGGTACTGATATAATATCAGGATTCAGTTTGGGGACCTCAATTTGGAATAGAGGAGACATAGAGGATCTAAACTTAAAGAGGGACGTTTGGAATTTAACACTCTAGCCGAAACTGATCTATCAATACAGAACATTCACACAGTTGCTGCAGATTTGCAATGGATTAATATATCTGTAAATGCTCTGAGAGAATCAGTTGAGAATAATGATGTGTCCAAGGCTATGGTATGTGGTATAGTCGGAAATCTACTAGTTGAACACCTAAATTTAGGCCTCCAAGAAATAAAACAAGGGGAATGGCCCAGAATTGTGAATTCTACCCTAGTTTTTGATCTGGTTAGGGAATTTGGCATAGATTGCCAGAATGTAGTCCTTTCCAAAATTCAATAAGTGTAAAGTAGGGAAAAAGGTAATTCCATTACTAATTGACATTCCAGTTTGGACAGAACAGCCTGTACCTGTTTATAAGATGACTATGCTGGGTGAGTTAGACGTGGCTAATGGCACTAATGTTTTAAAACAACTCCTGCCACAAACCCGCTTGGTGGTAAAAGAAAACCAGTTATGGAAGATTATTAACCCCAGTTGCTGTGACAGACGTAAAAATGCTTGGCTTTGTTCCTGTGTACTAGAACCCCTAGTCCGGTCAGATGGATGCATAATGGAGAGCTCAGGGAGCTGCCCAGTTCACCTCCACAGAACTGTAAATGGATGGAAAGGGTGGCACATGGGCAGGGCCCTACGATCTGTGCACTGGGTGTATCTAAAATTCTCTGGCAACAAACTGTACCTTGTAATGTACCTGCTACAGGATGGTGTGTTAATCTCACCTATGGCTCCATGAAAGTGGGTAAGGAGGTCATAAGAGCTAACGTTCAACTCACACAGGTATCTGTGAACATGGTACAGGAGGAGCTGGGAAATTGGAATAAGATGATTCCCTCACTATTTAAAACAATCCCGCCACTTAACATAGATTTGGATACATTATTTAAAAGAAATAATAGAAGGGTTGTGCAATTACAGGATCTGGTGAAAGAAAATTTAGCCAGCACTAAAGAAATTACACACAGCTTTCAAGAGCCCTGGTGGAGCATCCCCTACAATGTATACACACACCCAGGATTAAGAACTGCTTCTGTAATATTTGTATTCCTGCAATTTGTATTAATTTGCTCCTTATTCATCCTATATTGCTTCTGGAGGAAAGAACTGAAAAAAACACACACCAAGCAGGAACGATTAGAGCTAGCATCAATTGTAGGGATATAAAATACCAGTATATTGGTTCTTGTAATACTGTTTGGGTTTGAGTTGGTATATGTCTTTATGAATAAGTTCCTATATGGATCTTATTCAAGTGGGGGAGTGTTGGGGTAAATACAAAGTATGTATATCTGTAATTAATAAGTGCTTGATTAAGTTTATGTGTGTGTATATGTATGTATGATAGCTGCAAGCCACTTAGGGGGGAAGTAACAGGAAAGACAGCTGTAAGAAGATATCACACCTACATACTATGTAGAGAAGGAAGGAAATGCATCACCTGGAGATAGGCATGGGAAACATAGCAAGTCAATAACATCACACGGTGGGGTCTTGGGAACACAGGACAGGGACCTCATTTACACATCAATAGAGAAATCCCTTAAAAAGACATTGTAGAAACACACAAAGGAGACTGGATTGGAGAGTCTCACCCTTGGCACATCACCCACACAGCATACACACTTAGCAGCAGATATTAGATAGATGGGATGTTTGTGATCGGTATGAATGATTGACATCTGTATATCACTGTAACTCTGGTTTTGTCTTTGCTGTAATTAATCTGGGCAGATTCTAATTAAAGCTCTCTCTCTGGTAAGAACCTTGGGTTGGCTGTTTTATTGTAATATCGGGTAGAAAACCTTAGTAGAACTAGACATATATATTATCTGGAAAAGGGGATACGGTTATATGTTAGTTCTTGGAGGAGGTAACAAGGGGTATTACATTTATCATTAATACACAACGCAGAGCGGATTATTCTCCACGCATATCAATTGGTGGTATTGGTTTGAGAGAGGAGAAGTATATACAACAACTAAGAGGGAGAAAATATATGAAAACTGAGCAGAAAGCTCTTAATTTGTATTTGCATTTTGTCCCCCCCCCCACACAATCTCATTCATAGGAATACATAGGAGTAACAATAGCCCTGAAATTCAACAATGGATACATGACAGTTTATGCTGATTTTATTTAAATGTCTTATAAATGTATTTTAAAATATTTCAACAACTATAGATTAGATTTAAAAAATTAAAATAAGATTAAATACGAATACATGAGCAATATTCATAGAAGGTTTTTTTTTCTTGTACAATCTGTACAAAAGTAACAAATCAATAATTCATTTTTAAAACCATGTCATTGGTAGTGTGCCATCATTTTCGTTTCCGTTTGTTTGCTTGTCACCTTTTTCTGTTTTGTTCCAACTGGAAATTAAAACAAAAACAGATTTATTACATACTGAACAGTTTTACATTTTAAATTAATTAACAATATTAATGAGAATATACTATATACTTAAAGGTTAATGTTTTCATTCATTTTATAATGAATTTAGAAAATTAGAATATAAATGGTAAAATCTGCTGGTGGTTTTAGTGGACATATGTGTAACGGGCACGGACTGGTCAGGATCGAAAGCTGAGGATCCACAGTGCAGAACCTAGGCAAAAAAAGAAGCCGAGGTCAGGGATTGGGGAAGTCTAGATAACCGAGAGACGAAGCCGAAGTCAGAACCGGAGCAAGCAGGACAACCGTCAAGGGAACCCAGGATCAAGGATTGGAGAGGACAGGATAATATAATAATCGCTGAACCGACATAGCGCAAAAATGGCAAAATTGCTCCGGGCTTTGAGGTACCAAAAACCCCTGAGATTGAAGGGGTAAATTGATGTCACTGGGCAAACCAGATCACATACTTCCACCGGGACTCAGCCCGTGGGGAGGCCTTGCACACAAGCCACCATAGCTTGTGCCCAGAGTTCGCCTTAACACAGAAGGCATTTTTTTTTTGCTGTTAACTCAGCTTGAAATAGCTACTGGCGGATCTTCCATGTGCAGTAGCGGCATGACGCGTATTCCCAGGCACCCAGCCAACAGGGAATCCTGCAGGTAGCCACCACTGCTACTGCTATTCGGGTTGGACCTCTCTCAGACAGACAACATTTGATATTATGAGCTTTGAAAACCAAATAAATGGGGCCATCTGCTTAAATATAAATAATTTCATAAAGGAGTGCCAAGTTGTAACTCAATACTCCTGAAACCAGGTCAGCACTAGCCACATGGCTAGTTAAAAAGAGGGGGGGGCATAACCAGCAGCTGACCTTAAATAGTGACAAATGAAAAAAAAATAGAATACCACAATCTGCAAATTAAACCAACCGGGCAGTTATGTTTTACTGTGCAAAATTAGTCAGGAGCTTCATGTGGAAAACATGATAAAATGTTTTAATAGAAAAGCACAATCATCCTTAGGAAAGCCAAGACTAAAGCGGTGCCATGTACTCACTACTGCTTTTGGCACAGCACTGCAATTTTAACATGCAGTGAACGGATTATAGAATGGAGGCAGAGGCACAATGTAAAGGTAATGCTAGAAGGTGAATTAAAGGCTAATAACTTATCCCACCAGTATAGAACTTAATGCATGTGCTAAATAAAAGGGAATTAACAGTGCAGTGACAATGGTCAGACCTTAGAAGAATTATTACATAAAGGGCAAGGAAACTAATCTTCCCACCAGAACTTAAGACGTGAAAACATGACAAACTAATCACTGCACTGCAGAGTGGGATTTAGTGTAACCAGAATAGGTAGCTCAACAATATAGAGGGTAGGACCAAATGAGAACTGGTATTGAGATAAGGTTGTGTACCCTTTACAACCTAAAGCAAATGAGTATAAAAACTATTACTGTTCTCTAATAAGGTCCCTGAATGGTAAGTTAGAATACAGCTGGTGTTGTGTGTGTGATGATATAGAATGTTTAAAAGTATCCAATCAGTAAAACTGTGTGTAGTGGTTTAGAAACATAGATACATTCATTAAAACAAATACAAAAAATAGGGTCAGCTGCAGGGCCCTTGCAGCTAGACTCTAAAATAAATTGCATAAAATAACTTTCCTATAAGGGTATCTCGTTATGATAAAATGGGGAGGGGAAAAAAAAACTGGTTATTAAAATAACACAATATGCTCAAGGCAGTAGATTATAACATCAAGAGATAATGTCTCTCGTGTGAAATATGTACAGATGTTGGTTTCTATAAATATATGAAAGACCGAGTGGATAACACAATAATATTGCTGTTTGTTATGTAAAGTACTTCAAATATAGTCCTCTGTGGAAAAAGAGTATTTCATATTATTCACAGTTTGTAGGTGATAACACTTATCAGTGTTCGGTGTGTCTTCTGTGACTTCCTTAGCGATCCTTTCTTTAAAACTGTTTTTAGATACCGTGCGTCTTTATTATGATTTTTCGGGAGAATTAAATATGGTGCTGTGCACCTCTCACCGATCTTCTTATGCTGTGTCCCGCAGAGCTCTCACACTTACCCTGTAGGCTTCATCAACCGTG
The DNA here is from genome assembly GCF_027358695.1 of Spea bombifrons. Taxonomy (NCBI): domain Eukaryota; kingdom Metazoa; phylum Chordata; class Amphibia; order Anura; family Pelobatidae; genus Spea; species Spea bombifrons. The sequence goes on from NC_071093.1 coordinate 24,516,185, forward strand.
CCTAGCCGCTGCCGAGTTAACGGATTGCTGGCAGTTGTGGACGCAGTGGGATTTACACTTAAAGTCTCAGTTCATATTCTTAAAGGTCTTTTGACCAATACAAAATCCACCATTTTCACATCACTTGCTAATTTAATGGAGGACTGTTAAGTATCAGCCATTACAATCTTGCTTTTTAAGAACACATTAACCCATTCCCAGCCATTCACATAACATTAAATTGGTTTATCCCTAGACTTAAAATAAAACCTTGCAATCCCACATGGCTGTCATTATACAGGATTATTTCATCCATGCTGCAAGGGGACAAATAAAAAAAATGAAATTGATTAATCCCCCCTCAGAAACATACCCGGCCATTATGTGCTGCCTTTAAACAGTTAGGAACTTGACAAAGTGCTGTATGGTTGATACAACCTGCTCTGTTAAGGACTCAGTAATTCCTTGTGGCAGATAACTGAGCTAATGCACGCCTGCTTTAGAGTTAAGCTGTAACCAAGCCATTGATTTCAAAGTGGCTGAGGGAAGCAGGTAAGTCTGTTGGCCGTCTCTGGAAAAGTGACAGTGACCGGGGTCACCCAGAGGCCACCCTTTCTCCCCTAGGGACTCCCGCCCCTACATTTACATACCCCAATAAAAAACACACATGCCCCAAGCATGCGCGCACACACACACACACACACACACACACACACACACATCATTTAGCTACGCTGATTCCCAGGGGCCTAGACAAGCCGCAGTCAAAACTGGAGACACATCGTCATATACAGAGCCCAGAGAAACAGGAAAAGAATCTCTTTGAAAGGCAATGAGTAGTCAGCTAAAGGGTCCTTAAATAACCCCAGACAGAAAACCCCGCCTCCTACTAATTGCAGGTAAAAGTAGAAAATGGGATAATGTCTCTTTAATTTGCAGGCCTCGCAGGTCGTAGTGGTCGGCCATCTTTGGTGTGGCACGCGCATGTGCGGTTGGCCGTGGATTACTCTCTCTGCCATCTTTGGTGTGGCACGCACACGCGCACTGCAGGGTACGGGACGCCGGTCGCCATCTTTGTTGGCTCGGAAGCATGCGGATTCTCTCCAGTGGCGGGGAGTATGGGAAGCTGTAGCAGCCACAGGTAAGTCCGTTACAATATGTAATTGAACAAATCCAAGTGTGTGTGTTTCTGTTTTTTCATGACCTTATAGATTTTCTTTAGAATTTAAGTACAATTTCATGTACTCAAAGAAATCTGTTAACTTTTACTGTATATGCAACACAGTTAAAGCCAGCTAAGGTTAAGATGGACCATTGAGTCTGTTTCGGTTTCAATATATACACTTTTAATATATATCGTTGTGAAAATAAGCTCTGACAGCTTTTTGAAACCTTGGCTTGTGGTACTGTAAAAACTGAAAGGGTTTACCCAAACAGCTACTCTAGCCCAGAAAGAAAAATCTTGGCAAAAATGCTTGTTGTAACGAGGAATTCTTGGATTTTTGTTATCAAAAAGGATGCACATACGTGACCCCGTGGTGAAATAGAGGCTGCTTGCTCTCCTTGTAAAAAAAAAAGCATCAGCACGCAGCGGCCGTGTGCGATGGCCGCCTAGTGATGAGAACAGCGTGAGGGGTGAGAGCTCCGCCCCTTCACACTCAGACTGCTGGAGTACCGGATGCTGTGTCACTGACATCCTGCTTACATAGAAAACGGCAGTCTGCAGCTACCAGAGTACGGAGGTCAAGATGAAAAAGCCTTAAAGTGGAAAAAGTAGAAGGTCAGTAAACAAATTTATTTTTTGTAAAAGCTGTATAATATTTTTTTGTATGTATGTAAGTGTGTCTGTTGGGGGACAAACAACATAATTAGGGCTGCAACTGACGATTATTTTAATAATCGATTAGTTGGCCGATTATTTTTTCGATTAATCGATTAAAAAAATGCAATTTTTTTTAACTTAAAATAATGTAATAAAAAAACGTACAATTTACACTTTCATCTCTTTATTGTAATGGCCTCTCTCTATTCACCTTCTTATTTTACTGACATAATAATAAAAGCTACAAGAACCCAAACACAGTGTTTCTCAAACTAGGTTTTAATACAAATTTTCATATTTAATAAAAACTATGAGAAAAAAGCCTTGTTTTTTTTCTTTTATTTACCATACTGCCCCCAGTTATGCACATCTGACCCCCAGCTTCCCATTCTGCCCCCATATATGCCTTCCAATATGCCACTCGCCCCCATTTATGCCTTATACCTCCCTATATGCCACTGTGCACCCTGATGGATTCACCATCTTTCCTTCCCTGCGGGGTCTTCGGTTAATGATGGCATCGATAAAGAGGAGAGTAGGGTTCGGTATGCATCATTTGATGGGGCATTGGAGCTGGTTCGGGCTGCGGGGCAATCTTGTTTGCTGGCTAAATCCGACATTGAGTCTGCATTCCGTTTGCTGCCCATCCACCCGGACTGCTTCCACTTGTTAGGCATGTATTTCCGTGGAGATTATTACTATGACATGTGTTTGCCCATGGGCTGCTCCATCTCCTGTTTTTATTTCGAAGTTTTTTCCTCATTTCTTGAATGGGTCATGTCTCGCAGGTGCGGCCTGAGTGGTGCTTTGCACTATTTAGACGATTTTCTGTTTGTGGGTCCCGCTGCTACTGATGTCTGCAGCCGTCTTCTTGGCACGTTTATGGAGGTTACTCAGGAGTTTGGTGTGCCTGTGGCCAGTGATAAGACCGAAGGCCCTTGCACTGGTCTGTCTTTTTTAGGCGTAGAGATAGATACCGATTCTATGGTCTTTCGTTTGCCACAAGCTAAACTACACACTCTTTCCCGTTTGTTAGACCGTTTTTTGGGGGCTGTCAAGATGAAGCTTAAACAGGTCCAGTCGTTGTTGGGTCACCTGGTGTTTGCTTGTAGAGTGATGCCCATGGGTCGAGCCTTTTGTAGGCGATTGTCGCTGGCTACTATTGGTATTAAGCATTCCTCTCATTTCATCAGAATCACTCATCAGATTAAGGAGGACTTGCAAGTGTGGTCGACCTTTTTAGCCCAATACAATGGCCAGACGTGTTGGCAACAGCCTGAGTGTTCCAACTCGGATTTGGAGCTGTCCGCTTCCGGGATACAGTTGCCCTTCTTCAGGATTCTCTGTCGGTTCAGTCTCGTCGGGCTTACGGTCGGGTGTGGAAAAGGTGGCTTCGCCTGGCCCAGTCAGAGCGTGGCTTTCTGGATGATGACGGTAGGAGGTGGGCAGTCCTGGTATATCTGTCCGAGCTCAGATCGGCTGGGGTCTCCGGGTCCACGGTTGAGCGTGATCTGTCCGCTCTATCCTTTTTGTTTCGGCTCATGGGCTGGCGTGATGTTGACAGCGAGTTCTTTATACGGAAGGTGGCTAAGGGCTGGAGGAGGGGTAAGCTCCCTGATACTCGTCGTCCTGTATCTTTTGCATTGCTTAAGGCTCTCCTTGGGCACACTCCGTCTCTGTGCAGTTCTCCCTATGAGTCCCTTCTATTTCAGGTGGCCTTTTCCCTTGCCTTTTTTGGTGCCTTCAGAGTGGGTGAGCTTGTGTCGTTCAGTAAGTATCGTCCTGGTGGCTTGTCTGTTGAGGATGTGTCTTTGGCCCCTACCTCGGTGTCTGTTTTGGTTAGAAGATCTAAGACGGATCAGCGGGGCCTTGGTGTTCCTAATGGCTTGTCAGTGTCCCCTGTCCTTATTGGCTGTACCTTGCAACTTTGTTGCAGGACCTAGGCGTTATAGGAAGGTGAAGGGGGATCATCTCCCTCTTTGCCTTCCTGGAGCTGCCACAGCACCTGTGATTGTCCCGCCCTCCCACCCATTGGTTCATCTCTCAGGTCAGGTTGTTTTTTTCTTGTTTTCTGTCTCTCTGTTTTTATTGTCACAGCGGCGGTGTTGTTCCCCCCCTGGCCAGCGCTTATGAGTTCGTTATCTGGAATTTGCCCTACGGGCTTGGGGAGACGTGTCCTGAAGACGGCTGATGGCATCGGATGGACTAGGACTCTTGGTGCACGTGGTACAATAACCGCCTATCGGGCCCAAAAGGTTCGGTAGCTGGCGGGTCGTTTAAGTATATAATTATGTAATTTATTGGTTTATGTTCTGCTGGTCAATAAAGGGGGGGAATGTAATAAAGCTGTGGCCTATGCCCTACCCACTACAATTGTGTCTTGTTTCTTATTTCGGGTATTGGGTGGGTATTTGCTTTGGGCTATAGGCCTAAGCAGTCATGGAATTCAAAGAAGTGACTAAAATTCTCAGGGACCGCAATATTAGTTTTAACTGGGTTTCCCAGTAAAATTGGTTGTAAGAGTGGGAAAGAGTGCGGAAGAAGTTAAGCAACAGTTAAATGATAATCCTATGAAAGATAGGACAGCACTTCACTAAGAGGAGGTTTGAAGGATTGTTTGTGTTTTTTTTTTCCTTCCTCTCCTCATATGACATAATTTTGAATAATGTTCATAATAAGGAATTATGTTGATTCCAATTATAATGTAAATTTGATGATAGATGTCATTTAATCAAAAAATTTATTGAGCTATATATCTAGAGGAGTGGAAGGATATAGGTCTATATTAATTATAAGATAATCACACAGAAATGGATATGCTAGTTATTTGGATATTTGACACAAGGGTATAATAATGGAATATGTTTATAATTAATTATAATAGACATTTTTGGAAGCAGTTCATTCAAATGGAATGGGTGGAGACACATATCACGAGTACCGTATATTCCGGCGTATAAGACGACTGGGCGTATAAGACGACCCCCAACTTTTACAGTTCAAATATAGAGTTTGGACTATACTTGCCGTATAAGACTACCCCTCTACCCAGCGTACAACAACCAGCCAATCACGGCAAGCGATGTACCTTACCGGTGATTTGCTGGTTGATTTGCTGACATATACATACATGCACTGCCCTTACACACACACACACATATATATAATATATATATCTATATATATATCTACACATATGCCTGTCCATACATACACATTTATACACTGCCCTCACCACACACCCCTGCCATTACACACACATGTATATGTATATATATATATATATATATATATTATATATATATACACACACACACACACGTATGTATATATATATATATATATATATATATATATATATATATATACACACACCAGTATATATATATATATATATATATATGTATATATATATATATATATACACACCAGTGTGTGTGTGTGTGTGTGTGTGTGTGTGTGTATATATATATATATATATATATATATATATATATATATTTCTCCCCCCTTTCTCCCTTTCTCCCCATCTCTTACCTTATCTCCTGTCTTCTTTCTTCCATCCAGTTGTGGGAGCCCGAGGTCTGGCACTTCAGACCTCGGCTTTCCTGCTCTCTAATCACTACGCGCCGGCTATTGATGCCGAGCGCCGGGACATGACGTCATCCCTGCGCTCGGCATCAATAGCCGGCGCCTAGTGATTAGAGAGCAGGGAAGCCGAGGTCTCAAGTGCCAGACCTGGGGCTTCCCTGCTCCCTCATCACTACGCACCGGCAATTGATGCCGGGCGCCGGGACATGACGGCATCCCTGCGCTCGGCATCAATTGCCGGCGCGTAGTGATTAGAGAGATTGGTGGCTTCGTGGGAACCTCCGGCTTGGTAAGTACCCGGCGTATAAGACGACCCCCCACTTTTAAGAAGATTTTTTGGGGTTAAAAAGTCGTCTTATACGCCAGAATATACGGTATGATAGTATTTTTTTTTTCTCTCCTCTCCTCATATGATATAATATCTGGAATAATTATAATAATGAATTATACTGATGATATCAATTATAATGGAAATCTGATGACAGATGTTATTTAATCAAAACTGATTGAGCCATATATCAGGAGGAGTGGAAAGATCTAGGTTCACATTAATTGTAAGATAACCACACAGTAATGAATAGGCTAATTAATTGGATATTTGACACAAGGGTATAATGATGGAATATATTGATGATTAATTATAATAGAAGCTTTCTGGAAGCTGATTATTCAAATGAAATGGGTTGAAACACTTGAGGAGTATAGATAGGATATGTTTTTTTTCCCTTCTCTCTCCTCTCTAAGATTTATAGTATATGTATCCTGTATCGCGTTCCGGAGTATTGAGCACAGAGGTCTCTACATTAATATGTAATTGTAAGGGTTGTATGAGTGTGTTCTGTAAGGTTTTTATGAATGAATGGTATATGAATGAGAGTGAATCTGCGTTTTCAATATGGGTAACCATACAAAGTATTAACGATAAATATGACAGGAAAAAGGACAGACCTGATTAAAATTACTGCACTGAATGTACAAGGTCTTAATCTCCCACACAAAAGATATTCCTTATATGATTATATAATTAAAGAACATATAGACGTGTGCTGCATCCAGGAAACACATTTGATAAGTAGGGATATATATAGATTAAACAACAAGAAATACTGTGATAGAATATTCATCTCTAATTCAGAAAAAAAAAAAGAGTTGCTATTCTGATATCTAATAATATTAAAATGGAGGTCATATATAAACAAAAGGACTTATCCGCTAGATATGCGTTTGTAGTGTGTTAATTAGATGATAGAATATTTTCCATATTAAACATCTACGTGCCAAATAACAAACCGATACATTTTTTTAACGCTACACTACAAAAAATTCAGAAATATATCCAAGGAACATTCATTTGTCTGGGAGACTTTAACCGCGTTATAGATAATGAATGGGATAGCACAAGTACTCGAAAATCAAATAGACATAATTAGATTAGAAAATCTAAAGCTTTCCAAGACACGCTAGGAAAAAATGAATTACATGATATATGGAGAACAATGAGACCACTAGACAAAGTCTTTTCGCAAAGACATGAAGTATTTACACGGATAGACTTAATATTAACTAATGCTAAGTGGCTGAAAGAATGTAATAAAAAAACGATAGGGAGTGTAGCATGGTCTGATCATGACCCTGTCTGCCTTGAAATTAATAAAAAGTACAAACGGAGTCTGTATCCTTGGAGGCTTAAGGATGCTTCCCTAGTAAGTAAAGATGGTTTAGAATTATCTGACTTAAATATCTCTTTGAATAATTTAAAAAGAAAAAGTGGAGAAAATCTTAATAATCAAAATATTTTAAATATGATGAAAATAAAAAAAAGAGATTGATGATCGTCTTATAAGGATAGCAAATTACAACTTAATTAAAATGAAACAAAAATACTATTACACAGGAAATAGAGCAGAGAAACTCCTCACTAATCAATTAAAAAAAGAACATTAAAAGCAAAAATATATAAAATTAAAAAGGGGAATGATTATGTATTTAGCCCTGAAGATATAGGGTGAGTCTTTGGTGAATTCTACTCTAATCTATATAATATACCAGATCAAAATCAAGATATGGAGCAAATTAGACAATATTTATCAGACTCCAAGTTGCCAAAAAATCCCAGAGAATTTAGCAGAGCATCTGGACACTCCTTTTTCAGAGACTGAAGTACATAGGGCGATAAATGCATTAAAAACACACAAAGCTCCAGGTCCGGATGGTTATACAGTACTGTTTTACAAAAAATGTATAAATCAATTGTTATCTTATTTGACCAACATATTTAATGATATTCGTACAACCAAGACATTCCCTAATGGAATGTTGGAAGCAACCATCCTTCCTATCCTTAAAACAGGGCAAGATGAGACGAACATATCAAATTATAGACCAATTTCTCTGATTAATATAGATACAAATATTAATTATGGGAAACTCCATGATCAATTAATATGTCAAACAGCAGAGTGGAAGGGGTTATTTATTTCCTGGAAGGGAAGGATGAACGTGATAAGAGCATACAAAATTCCCAAATGGTTTTATTTATTACGAATGATACCTATTAAACTTCCCTCCTTGTGGATCCAAATGTTCCAAAAAAACATTATAAAATTTATATGGGCAGACAAAAAGCCAAGAATATCCAAAAAAAAGTCCTTTATGCTAGTAAAAATAAGGGAGGATTGAACGTACCATGCTTAGAAAGATATGCCCAGGCTAGCATATTAACTCACATACTGAAGTTAAAATATAAAAACAGCTTTAAAGAACTGACAGGAATGGCGAATTTAGAATGCCTATTATGGAGGGGCGTGGTCTGGATGGCGATCTGAGCGGACGATAGGTGAAGGAGCTCCGCACTAACCCAGACAACTTGCATTCTATCTGCATTCATCCGTGGCTGTTTTTGCCCTGAAAACTCACCCGGGCTGCTCCACGCACATCGGGACACCGCTCGACAAAATCAGCGAAAATGCCAAACTTTTTCAAGCCAAAACTTCGAAAGAAGCACTCATCCCGTCTGTCGGGCGTACCTCGTGATCCTTAAGGAGGACTCTGATGCTTCCACGGGCCCTGCCTTATCCTCCCGCTCCAGGCCTCCGACGCCATCAGACACCCAACACGATGAACTGGCTCAAGACACACACGCACTCACCTCTCACACCATGAAATCGCTCTTACGAGAAATGCGGGAACAACTTCGCCAAGACTTTCAGGACATTGCAAACGCCATCCGCCGTGATCTTGATGGCTTGGGAGACCGCACGGACCACCTGGAGAGGCGCATGGAAGAATTCGCCGACGCTCACAACACCCTTGTGGAGGATCACACCACACTCAAGACAGAGCTGGCTAACCTCCAGACGAAAGTGATGGATCTGGAGGACCGCTCCATACGCCTGCGGGGCATCCCAGAGGACATAGGCCAGGAGGCCTTACATGATTTTGTCACAGACCTCTTCAAGCACCTCCTGGGCGAAGGTAATAATGCCGACATACGCCTTGACCGTTTGCACCGCGCCTCTAGGCCCAAGACACTCTCACAGAAATCTCCACGGGATGTTCTAACCAGGGTGCATTTTTATGACACCAAGGACAAGATAATACAAGCAGCCAGACGCAAACCAGACTTACCTTCCCGCTTTCAGAATATCATGCTGCTCACTGATCTCTCGCAGCTTACCCTCCAGCGACGCCGTTCCTCTGCCCAGGTGACGAGCCTCTTGCGATCAAGGCAGATCTCCTACAGATGGGGTCACCCCATCCACCTCATCATCGTCAAAGATGGCATCACGACGACTCTACACACCCCAGAGGACGGCATGACTCTCCTGCGCAAATGGGGGATTGACCCGGACACAGACCCCTCTCAACAACCTCCAACCATGCCGCCGGAGAAGATCTCCGCACAGAAAAAACTGAAGCGGGACTGGTCCACGAAAGCCTGAAGCAACGCTCTCTTGGACGGTAACCTGTGACACTTTACACACATGATGGGCCTTCTGTCGCACCCATGGTCTGGAGCCATTGCGCTCATAGTTATGTTTCATTTTTTTGTTTGGACTTTTACACGTTTATTTTATTCGCACTGCACACATAATGTCAACCTATTCGGTCGCTCCTAGTTCTGGGCTCCCCTCTTTTACGCGCCAGGTGCCCTCATGCTCAGGGTTTGGCTCACACAAGTTCATGACTATCCTTACTCAACCACTAGGGTACTTACTACGGGGCATTTATCATTTGCACCTCACACATCAACCTACATTTTTCCTTTTAGATGCCAGCTTCATACGCACTCTCATATCTCATACTCCACACACAGCCACTCACATTTCTGGCTGAGCGGACTCCTCTTTTTCGTATCTCCACCACACACATCCTCCCACCCCCGGTGCTATCTACAGCTTTAGCACACTCTCCCTTTACTATGTTTGGACATCTCGTCCTGGTTTTGCATTTTTATTGTTTTGTACACCTTTTCTTTATGTTTTTAAACTGCGATGTATATGACTTGCTCTGTTTCATATTGTGCCACCGCGTCTTGACTGGTCGGGTGTGGTCGGCTGGGCGGTTTCCCTCCACCGTCCATGTTTTAGGGCTCAGTGCCCCTGCGGGTCCTTTCTACCTTATTGCCCTTTTCACCACTGACCTATGGCTGACTTAAATATACTTTCTATCAACGCTAAAGGTCTTAATTCACCCCAAAAGAGATACTCACTATGGGCAGAGGCCAAGGCCCACAAGGCCAATATCATCTGTGTTCAAGAAATGCATTTCAAAAAGTCAAGCCAGATTTCTTTGTATTCTAAACACTTCACGTGGCAATATCACCCTACAATCAGCCAGAATGTGCTCCATAGGTTCAATATCCTGGTCCGATCACTCCCCGCTCCTACTATCCCTCAAACTTTCCCATCCCATCTCTGGAAAAGGTGACTGGCGCCTTAATGGCAGCCTGTTGCTTAATCAAGCACATAAAGAACAAATACAGACGCACCTCACACACACTACTTCCAGGACAACCTCGCCCCTGATTCCCCTGCGGACATATTATGGAACGCTCATAAGGCGGTCATACGCGGAAGATTCATCAGTCTAGCTTCACATCTCAAAAAACAATCAGGCATTACTAAAACCTCCCTACTTCTTCAACTTTATGACTGTGAATCCCTCCACAAAAGCCACCCGACTGACTCTCTCCTACATAAAATTAAGCAGATCAAATTTCAACTATCGGAAATTAATGCCCGCTCCACGGTTTATATGCTGCCGAAGCTCAAACAAAAATTCTATGCAAAAGGCAACAAAGCCGATTCCCTCCTGGCTAGGAAACTAAGACACACTCTCTCACTGTCCTGCCCCCTCTCACATCATTGACCACAATGGCCAGGCTATTCGTAACCCTTCCCAAATGGTGGAGACCCTCGCTGCCTACTACTCAAAATTGTATTATCTTAAACATGATGCCTCTCTCTCCCAGCCATCGCATGGGGAAATCCGCACTTATCTCGACTCCACGCCTTTGCCCTCTCTTACACCTGATCTCTCCGAATCCCTTGCCTTACCCATAGAACTACGCGAGATTGAGAGAGATGTTTGCCAACTCAAGAGAGGCTCGGCCCCGGGTCCAGATGGATTCACTGCTGTGTACTACCGTGCCTTCTTGCCTACTTTAGGTCCCCATCTTTTATCGCTCTTCCGCTCCTTCATGTCATCGGGCATCATTCACCCCGAAAACTTAAGGGCTCATGCCTTGCCTAAACCGGGTAAGCCGGCCACGATGTGCCCTAATTTTCGACTCATTTCCCTCCTCAACACAGTATGTATGCAAAGATTTTGGCCAACAGGTTAGCCCCTCTGCTCCCTTCCCTTCTCCATCCAGACCAGGTGGGTTTTGTTATGGGCCGCCAACCCTCTGACAACACCCGCAAATTTATAAACTCCCCTTGGGACCCAGCTAAACACAAACGCCCCAGCCTATTCATTTCCATGGCATTTTTTGACACGCACTCTTCATAAATTCGGCTTTCCCCCATTACTCATACAGACAATCATGGCACTTTATACTTCTCCCACGGCCTGCATATCGATGATGGGCTTCTTATCCTCACCGTTCCCCATCACCAACGGTACACGTCAGGGCTGCCCCTTATCCCCTCTGTTGTACACGCTCGCGCTGGAACCGCTCGCGGCCAGTATCCGTTCCGACCCCCTGATAACGGGTTTCCCTTTACCCAATGGCAACACTAGCAAATTGGGATTATTTGCAGATGACATTTTGGCCTCTGTCACCTCCCCGGAGCACTCCCTCCCCGCTCTTTTCTCTCAACTGTCCCTATATTCCAAGGTCTCCTATCACACTATTAATATCTCCAAAACTCAGGCAATGTGTCTCCATCTGGACCCCGGTCGCAAAGCTCACCTCTCTTCCAGGTATAAATTCGAATGGAGATCATCTCACCTCTCCTACCTAGGTATTAAATTGCCCAAATCTTTGCACAACCTCAACATTGTGAAAATTTGGGAATCTGTAAAACGCGACATCAGGTGGCGGGGCTTTGAACTGTCCTGGCTGGGTAGGGTAAGTGCCCTGAAAATGACAGCCCTCCCCAAAATACTATATGTGTTGCGGACAATCCCAGTCAAACCCCCCCAAGGTCTCTTGCACTCTATCCAAAAATTCTTTGTCGCTTTCACTTGTGTAAAAAGCAGATCCAGAATTGAATCTGGGTGTCCCTCATATAGAATCCTACCACGAAGCTTGCATACTATCACAGACATTCCCATTCCTTTCAAACATCCGCCCACCTACCTGGACTACCCAGGAAAATAACATTATTTCCCCATTCACGGTAGACCAACTCTTGTGGCTACATCGCAACAAGCGCCCGCGGCTCCCTTCTTTGCCCCCAACAACTAGACATACCCTTGACACATGGGACAGGGCAGCCAAGCGTTTTCCCTCCTTACATCAACTCACCCGCATCACCCCCCTGCGAACTCTGGAATTAATTCCAAATCTACAGCTCTCCCATTGGGTTCGCCCTGGTTTTTGCACATTGGGTGACCTTTATGTGAACGGTGTGCTGGCCCCCTTCTCGTATTTTACTTCCACGCACAACATTCCACGTCATTTTTACATACAATAGTCCCGGTAGAAGCCACCACACATCTGGTGGCAGAGCATCTGTAGTGCTGGCCCGGGGTTTATCAAAACTGGATATTGGATAAACAGATAAGGACGCAGAAGAACAAGTGTTTTCTTTCTTTACTGAACCTTTACATCTACTTCGAAGATGCCAAGGATACAGGGTTTAACAGAGGATTGAGTGGTGTTTTGGGAACTGGAATGAGTGGAGACTGGAGTGGAATAGGGAAGAACAGACCTGGGGCCCCTAGAGGGTATTTTGCAGTTTGGGGGTCTACTGTTTTTACTCCCTTGCGAGTTTTTGCTTCCTTGGAGTGATGGGAGCGGTAGTCCGAACCTCACAAACGACCTTGGAGTTATCAATCACAGGTGTGTCTGTTATATCTGCATCAGAAGCATCTGAAGTAACACTGTCCATATCATACCGTTCATTTGCTTCAGACATGGTCTGGTGATCATCCGCTAGGCTTCAGACGGTGCTGAATTTCAAGGTATAGCCAGGATCGCTAGGTTGAGGCAGGGTTTGCTCCCGTTTTGAGATGTTGCTGTTGTCACATGCAGGATCCTGGGCCGGGGGTTTGTCAGTGTGGGTTACAGAGGATTTAGCTGGTTTGAATGGGCAAGAGATATCCTATGGCCAGTCTCTCCACAATAAAAACAGAAGTTATCAAGTCTTTCTGTTTTTCTTCTTTGGTGAGTGGCTCTCACTTGATACTCTTCCTAGATACTTTCTTGCTTTTGGTCTCAGTCTTAGCCTTTTTGTCATCAATGTTGGACTCTAGCACAGCCCTTACAGACTTTTATATCTGGACAACACATTCAGCCAGCAATTCCAACTCTGTTGTAATCCTCGTGGACACACGGCTGGAAAGCCCTTAGACGGGGCACACGGCTGGAAAGCCCTCAGACGGGGCACACGGCTGGAAAGCCCTCAGACGGGGCACAAGGCTGGAAAGCCCTCAGGAAGGGCAGAAGTAGTTAGGCAAGCCAGGTTAGAACCATAAAGATGATATCAATACTGAATCAGAATCCAGGGAACAAATTCAAAAGCAAGCAGGGTCACAACGAGTTAATCAGAAACACAATGCTGTTTAGCAGGAGAACTAGGCCAGGCAGTAGGCAGATAAGCTGTATTGCAAAGGCCCAGAATGGAGGAATCAGCAGGTATTTAAGGGTAAGGGCTGCCCCTAGGTAAGCAGATGCAGCTGGTCAGGACATTAGCATATAGGTTAATGATGACTGTTCTGACAGGTGACCTCTAGAGGCTGCAACAGGCATTACAGTGAACAAATACAGAGTCCGTACTGAGAGGCTAGAATCCTGATGGTGTGTGATGGCCTTCTTATGGTGGTAGACAGTAACTCCCATCACTGATGGGATTTATTGTGTACCGACATCAGTGCCTGGTTCAGCATAAAGGGATGGGAGTTATGGTGCCCATCACTATATACTGAGCCAGATACCGATACTGTGGTACTGGGAATGCGCGGTCACGTGACATTGTGTCTACTCACGTACAGGAGTGACACGTATTTGTGACCTCGGGTGACCCTGTCTGACCTCCTGTGCCTCGTTCTCGGTACCTACAGCCTATCTTAACGTGGTACTTTCATTATTTCTTTACCCTTGGTTAGTTTGAGTCATGCTTTGTGTTGCTGCTCTTTTGAACACGTAAAATCATTGTGACCTAGATTGTTTGACCTGCTGTTAGTCTTCTGATTTGGCTTTATACTGTGATCTCCTGTTACCGACCCGGCTTGTTTGACCTGCTCTTAATCTCCTGATTTGGCTGTTATCTGTGCTCTCCTATTATCAGTGGCGACTCTAGAAACAATATATAGGGGGGGCACACAAGATACCACAGTCAAACTGGGGGGGCATTAGTAATTTCCACCATTAAATCATACCACTGAAAAAACACACACACACACACATACAAACCCTGTATTTGCAGGTATACATAAATAATGTATGGAAACATAGCATAGCAGATATGGATCTACAGAAGAACACACAAAAACCCAGCTTTGCAGGAATAGATCAATTGGAATTCACATAAAAACACGGCATTAAAGGTATATTTAAAACCCGCTAAATTACAGGGATAGATGACAGGTTGCACACCCAGATAACACATACGATTTGCCATCTTTGTCCCATATACACCCTGCCTGTGCCATCTTGGTCCCCAAGGCTCAAACATCCTGCTAGTGCCATCTTTGCCCTTCCACAATTATACATCTATGATACGCACAATCACAGTAACTCATGCTCTCCCTCATTCAGACAGTTCATCCACATATTAACGCATGCTCTCCCTCATTCAGACAATTCATCCACATATTAACGCATGCTCTCCCTCATTCAGACAAGTCATCCATTTTAAGAAACTACACCCCTTGGAGCTTCAAATGAGGGGTTACATGTATTTCTAGGACAAAAGTTGAGTGCACAAATAATGATGGAATATGTCGCTTTGGCTAGAAAATATGTTTTTTCTAACCATAACGACATGTTCATTTGTGTCTTGCGCACTCCAGGTTTGTACTAGAAACACATACAGCCCCTCATTAGATGCGCCAAGGCGTGTAGTTCTTGCAAATGTGTACTTTTTGTGCCATAATTTAACTTCCTACGTGAGCAGTAATGCCACGTCAAGGCTTCAACCCTAATTACTGATCATTCACACGCCTTTCATATCTCCATTCACTCACAGAAGCACACACCATACTTTCCATACATTCACTCACAGAAGCACACACCATTCTTTCCCCTTACAATCCCAAAGAAATGATGGTAAAGGGAGAAAAAAAAATCACTTTTACAGCAAAAATAAGTCTTGCAGTAAAAATGCAAGGCGCTGCAGGGATGAGATGGTTACTCACGTACCGCACAGGCTAAATGGCTGATTTTAATAATATTTGCAGTTCATCAGGATTTCAAAAATTTGCTTCCCTCAACCGTTGGCTAAATTTAACCCCATGATCAAAGGGATCGTGGGATTAAAAATTAGTATCGGCCATTTTTAAAAAGGGAATGTGACTTTTCATAGCTATATGATCGCTGTGGTAACATTGGCTACCACAGTGATCATTTAGCTAGAATACTTAAACTTTTTTTTTTTTTAAGTTAAACTACTTTATGTTTAAATAATTTAATTTGGGGGTCTCTAGGCAATTTTGATCTTTTTTTATCTGCCTGTAGAGACCCCCAAATCATTTTTTTTACATTTTTATTTTTTAACTTAGTATTTTTTATTCTTATTTATTATTCTACATATTTTGTGTAATTACCTTTCCAACTGTATATGTTGGGGGTCTGTAGCTGCTTAGATGCCTGAGATACAGGCATCTAAGCAGCATGCCCCCATACCTCTTTAACTGACAACTGTCAGTTGTTAATAAAGTTGCGCGGTGACGTCTTAGCGTCATTACGCGAGACATCACCGGCCGGATCGGGTGGCCCCGGTGATGCCCTTCAGTTTGAGGGGCAGATCGCCGGGGTAGGGGGTGATGGAGGTCCACAGACCTCCATCAAGGTAGGGTAGTGCCCCCCCTTGCCCCCCTGTAGCGACGCCACTGCCTATTATTGACCCTGCCTCTTTCCAGTCCTTCCCAGCTTGGTCTCCTGTGACCCACCTACTCTGCTCTACGGGATCCAGCATATTAAATGCATTCAGTGGCATCGCTACAGCGGGCAAGGTTATTCCTTGAGTTAATATGTGGATGAATTGTCTGAATGAGGGAGAGCATGAGTTAATATGTGGATGAATTGTCTGAATGAGGGAGAGCATGAGTTAATATGTGGATGAGTTGTCTGAGGGAGAGCATGCGTTCATGTCTGGATGAATTGTCTGAATGAGGGAGAGCATGAGTTAATATGTGGATGAATTGTCTGAATGAGGGAGAGCATGAGTTAATATGTGGATGAATTGTCTGAATGAGGGAGAGCATGAGTTAATATGTGGCTGAGTTGTCTGAGGGAGAGCATGCGTTAATGTGTGGATGAACTGTCTGAATGAGGGAGAGCATGAGTTAATATGTGGATGAGTTGTCTGAGGGAGAGCATGCGTTAATGTGTGGATGAATTGTCTGAATGAGGGAGAGCATGAGTTAATATGTGGATGAATTGTCTGAATGAGGGAGAGCATGAGTTAACGTGTGGATGAATTGTCTGAATGAAAGTGTGAATTAGTGAGTGACTGTAAAAGTGTTTGTGTGTACCATAGATGTATAATTGTGGAAGGGCAAAGATGGCACTAGCGAGATGTTTGAGCCTTGGGGGCCACAGGCAGGGTGTATATGGGACAAAGATGGCACAGGCCAGGCTGTTAGGGGACAAAGTTGACTTGTGCTGGGCTATTTGGGGACAAAGATGGCAAATCTTATGTGTGTTATCTGGGTGCTGGTCAGGTTCTGTGTGGGCAGTGTGGATGCCAGGGCTGGCTTTGGGGTGTGCAACCTGTGAGCTATGCCTGCAACTAGGGGGGGTTTAAATATACCTTTAATGCTGTGTTTTTATGTGAATTCCAATTGATCTGTACCTGCACACCTGGGTTTGTGTGTTATTCTGTAGATCCATATATATGCTATGTTTCCATACATTATTTATGTATACCTGCAAATACAGGGTTTGTATGTCTTGTTCAGTTGATTAATACCGGCAATGCTGTTTCCATGTATTTATTTGATCTATACCTGCAATGCTATGTTTCATATATTATTATTGTATACCTGCATATACAGGATTTGTATGTCTGATTCTGTTTATTTGATATATACCTTCAGGGCGAAGATCACATGTGAATTTCTATTGATCTATAGATGAAAAGCTGGGTTTGTGTGTTAATGTGTTGATCTATACCTGCTATCAGCAGCGTCTAATTCTATCTATCTATCTATCTATCTATCTATCTATCTATCAGCAGCATTTAATATATATATATCGGCAGCAGGGTCTAATATTAGGCCCTGAAATCATTTAGTGAAAAAGTTAAGGTATTAGTCATACTAAATTGTGGCTTGTTGAATGATCAAGTATTGTATTGTCCAATAACAAAGTATCATTCCATAGCACATTACTTTTGGCAAAAAAATTAAAATATTATATACCGTATTGGCTCGAATATTGGCCGCACTTTTTCCCCCCACTTTAAGTCTTTAAAGTGGGGGTGCGGCCTACGCCCGGGACATACAGTCCCGGGCGCCGGGCAGGCAGCGGGGTTAGGATACAGATCCCCCGCAGCGGTGCAGGGGACCTGCATCCTACTCTCTGATACGCTCAGACAGCCTCCCCTGCCAGCACTTTCCACGGGGGGGGTGTCGGCACGGGAGGTTGTCTAAGCGCATCGTGCGGACGGTCACCGGCTGCGGCGATGCAGGTAAACATGCCGGCACGTCTGCACGATGTGCTTTAACAATCTCCCTTGCAGGGAATTCCCACGGGGGGAGTCCCAGCAAGGGAGATTGTTAAAGCACATCGTGCAGATGTCCCGGCAATGGAGGTTGTTTACCCGCATC
Organism: Spea bombifrons; assembly: GCF_027358695.1. Classification (NCBI taxonomy): domain Eukaryota; kingdom Metazoa; phylum Chordata; class Amphibia; order Anura; family Pelobatidae; genus Spea; species Spea bombifrons. Next base: position 24,534,237 of record NC_071093.1, read on the forward strand.
GCCGCAGCCGGTGACCGCCCACACGATGCATTTTACCTCTGCCCCCAAGACTTACCAGAGCAGACTCCCGGGTGTCTTGCGGGGCTGAGTGCCGGCACCGGAAGTTGTTTACGCGTATTTCATAGATGTCCCCCGCCGGCCCCGCAAGACACCCGGGAGTCTGCTCTGGTAAGTCGGGGGGGGCAGAGTGGCAGCATATCTCGGGGGGGGGGGCAGTGGCAGCATATCTCGGGGGGGGACAGTGGCAGCATATCTCGGGGGGGGGAGTAGCAGCATATCTCGGGGGGACAGAGTGGCAGCATGTTTTTTTGGTGGTTTTTTAAAGAAAAAAATGTTAGGGTGCGACCTATATACAGGGGCGGCCAATACGGTATATATATGTATATATATATATATATAAATATATATATATATATAAAGTTTTTTCAGTGGTATGATTTTGCAATTATGCTGTATCACGGTCAATGTCTGGCACAGTATATTGAGATGGCAGTAATGATGTAAGAAGACATTCAGATAGCATGCAAGAGAGTAATTAAAATGAGTGTGGGAGAGTGAGAGTCAGAGAGAGTGTGTGTTAGGACCCAGCTAGTGGTACAACGCAGAAAGTATGAAATAGAAAAATTACAACTCACCAAGATGTTAGCAGAGGGGGACAACAAGCAGTAAGCTGAGAGAGTCCAAAAGCAGTCCGGGTCAATAAATCAGGCAGCAAGGGAATTCCAGATAAAGTCAGAGGGCTGGCACCTGGCAAAGCTCAAAGGGGCAGTCCAGAGGTCGGTAGGTAGGCAGCAGACAAAAATAGCAATCAAGAGGTCAAATCCAAAGAAGCAAGGCAAATACAGGTACAGGTACTGGTACTGGTACTAGTAAATCAGAAAGGGTCAGGAACACAGATAAAGGGACACATTGGAAGGTACTGAGTGTCTCTCTGAGCGCAATTTGTAGGGAGTCTGGAGGTCAGGCCCGGACTGGCCATCGGGCACACCGGGCTTTTGCCCGGTGGGCCGGGCCGCAGCAGGGCCGGATTGACTTAGGGGCTGATGGAGCTGCAGCTCCAGGCCCCTACCTTAAAAATAGGCCCAGTCAGGACCGGACTGACTGGGCCTATGCACCTGCCCCTTAAGCCCGCCGCAACTGCGACCGGGTCCGCCACTCTAAGGGTCCGGGAAGCCCCCACCAGGGCCGGCCTTACGGGTGTGTGGCCGCACAAGGTTTAAATTAAGACATCGGGGGGGATGTTAAATAAAGTTAACCCCCCCCCGATGTTTTAATTTAAGCCCTGTGCGGCCGCAGACCCCTAAGGCCGGCCCTGGTGGGGGCTTCCCGGCCCCTTAGAGTGGCGGACCCGGTCGCAGTTGCGGCGGGCTTAAGGGGCCCTGCGTTAATGCGGCCGCAGAGGCCGCATAGGCCCAGTCAGTCTGGTCCTGATTGGGCCTATTTTAAGGTGGGGGCCTGAAGCTGCAGCTCCATCAGCCCCTAAGTCAATCCGGCCCTGCCGCAGGCCCGGTCGCAGTTGCTGCTTGCTCCGGCAACAAGGTAAGTAGGGTGAGGAAGGGGGTGCAGTGAGAAGGGGCAGAGGGGGGTTAGATAGTGAGAAATGGGGAGAGGGGATAGATAGTGAAATGGAGGAACATAGTGAGAAGGGGCAGATAAGATGGGGAGAGGGGGTAGTGTGAATGTGTATGAGAATGAATGAATAAATGTGTGGATGAATTTTGTGAATGCGTATGACAATTAATGAATTCATGTGTGGATGAATTGCTTGAATGATTTGTGAGACTGCATTAATGAATGTGTTAATGGTTTGGGTGAATGACTGAGTAAATGCAAAGATGGTACATAAAGGGTGGGCTTTAACAATAAATAAATAAAAATGGGCTGCTCAGGCTTAAATGCCCGGGCCTATTTTTTGTCCCAGTCCGGGCCTGCTGGAGGTTATATAGGGCTGTTGGGTCTGACATCATGCATTAGGTCACAAGCCCCACCCCTCTGAACACCCCATCTTTGTCAGAGGGAGGCGTGGTACATGGCCACAAGCTCTGCCCCCTTGGCTGACACCACAGCCTTGTCTTCACCCTGATCCCCCCCCCCTGCGGGGATGCAGGGAACAGGGCATTAGGCATCTGAGGTGGTGATGGAAGCCAGACAGAAGAGGAGAGGCACGCTTCCCAATGCTCCCACGCTCCCCATGCCGGCGTGACATACTGGGACCGGGTTGTGAGCGCGAGGTATGACTAACAATGTGAGAAAGAGAGAGAGAGTGAGTGAATGTGGGCATCAAACAATTAAGTTTGCTCCTGAATTTAAAATGCCCCCCCGATTTTCATCTGAAACGATTGCCAAAAAGAAACTGAAAAATGAGTCTGAAATGTTTTTGGCCCATTTGTACATTTCTATTAGTTGTGTTCGGTTTGCCCTGCCTCTTTGGTAATGCTATATTATTTGATACTGATACATGTATAACAAATGATTGTTTTGTAATGACAGCACGTTGTGAAAATTGCTAGTTGAGTGTTTGCTGATAATTCATAGTAAATATATATATTTAAATAACCCTACAAAGTTTGTCATCTGTTACTGGTTCTAATTTAATTTACACCGTACAGGTATCAAAATGAATATTGTACTTTAATGTTATTGATGGTTTTATAATCAAATGCTCTCAACATGCGACTGTGATCGTTCATGATGAGCAAAATGGTTTCATAGTTACATAGTTACATAGTTATATAGGCTGAAAAAAGACATGCGTCCATCAAGTTCAGCCTTTCCTATATCTGTTAATTTGTTGCTGTTGATCCAAAAGAAGGCAAAAAAACCCCGGTTTCGCTCTTTCCAATTTTGCACTAACCAGGGAGAAAATTCCTTCTTGACCCCAAAATGGCTGTCAGATTTCTCCTTGGATCAATAAGCTGTTTCCCCATAATTACAGATTATATCCCTGAATATTATGTTTTTCCAGGGATTCATCCAGTTGCAGATTAAACGTCTGTACAGACTCCGATAAAACTACATCTGCAGGCAGAGAATTCCACATCCTTATTGTCCTTACTGTAAAAGACCCTTTCCTCTGCTTTAGTCTAAATCTCCTTTCTTCCAGTCTGAACGCATGACCACGTGTCCTATGCATAGTCCTGTTTATGAACAGATTTCCACACAATGGTTTGTATTGGCCCCGAATATATTTATATAATGTTATCATATCCCCTCTGAGGCGACGTTTTTCTAAACTAAACAGATTTAAATTAGTTAACCTTTCTTCATAACTATAGTGCTCCATTCCTTTTATTCATTTTGTAGCCCACCTCTGCACCCTTTGTAGTGCTATGATATCCTTCTTTAGAATAGGTGTCCAAAATTGCACAGCATATTCAAGGTGCGGCCTTACCATTGATTTATACAGAGGCAACATTATATCTTTATCCCGCGACTTGATGCCCCTTTTTATACATGACAATACCTTACTGGCCTTAGCAACCGCAGACTGACATTGCACATTGTTGCCTAGTTTGTTGTCTATAACAATTCCCAAATCCTTCTCATTTGTCATTACCCCTAATTCACTACCGTTTAGGGTGTAGGTTGCTTGTGCATTCGCTACCCCGAAGTGCATAACTTTACATTTATCTACATTGAATTTCATCTGCCATTTGTGTACCCAGTCCCCCAGTCTATCTAGATCCCTCTGCAGCACTGTAATATCCTGCTCGCCCTGTATAACTTTACCTAGTTTAGTGTCATCTGCAAACACAGAAACATGACTTTAAACGCCTACTGCCAGGTCATTTATAAATATGTTGAATAAAATTGGTCCCAGAACAGAACCCTGAGGGACACCACTTACTACTTTTGACCAGCTTGAAAATTTACCATTTATTACAACTCTCTGTTCTCTATCTCTAAGCCAATGTTCTACCCAAGAACAAGAATTTGCATCTAGACCAATTTCCTTCAGTTTGAATACTAACCTATTGTGTGGAACCATGTCAAACACCTTGGCAGAATCCAAGTAGATGACATCCACTGCAACACCCTGATCTATACTTCTACTTACTTCTTCATAGAATGCAATTAGTTTGACAGGACCTATGTTTCATATAACCATGCTGATTTTTGCTAATAATACTGTTCTTCCCAAGGAATTCTTGAATATTATCCCTAAACAGCCCTTCAAATGCTTTCCCAGCCACGGAAGTTAAGCTCACAGGTCTATAATTTCCGGGCACAGAGTTTGAACCCTTTTTGAAAATAGGAACCACATCTGCCTTCCTCCAATCCTCTGGTACAATTCCTGAAAGAAAAGAATCCCGAAAGATTAGAAACAGAGGTTCACTTATTTCCTGGCTCAGCTCCTTAAGTACTCGTGGGTGAATACCGTCAGGCCCCGGAGCTTTGTTAACATTAATTTTCTTTAGTTGCTGCAGCACCTTGTCCTGAGCCATCCACTCACAGTTTGACTGAAAATTTTTCTCAGTGGTCCTATGTATATCCATTGTCATAGGTTCCTCCTTAATATATACTGAGGAAAAATAGTCCTTTAAAGTTTCTGCTTTTTCCTGGTCCTCCTTAACCAACACTCCCCTCTCTGTTTTTAATGAACCTACGTTTTCATTTTTTGTTTTTTTTTAGAATTTATGTACTTAAAGAATTTTTGGGGGTTAGTTTTGCTCTCTTTGGCAATCACCCTCTCATTTTCTAGTTTAGCCCATTTAATCACCTTTTTGCATGCTTTATTGGCTTCCTTATATCTTATGGTTTTTCATAGATAGGGTTCTGTTTACATTTACCACTACTATTCCTATTACCAACCATTTTTTATTCAATATGATAATATTAAAACCACCAATGTAAAGTTATTAGAATACATTTTTTATTTTTGGTTTCTTGGCTGCTTGAAACAATGTTTGTTTTTTTTCCCCCCTCATCTCTCCCTTTCCCCATCTCCCCTCCCTTTCCAGCATTAGCTCCCTACCCCTTTATTTACCCAAAACATTAGCTTTATGCACCTTGAGTACTCATGAACAGTGGCGACTCTAGAAACAGTATATAGGGGGGGCACACAAGATAACACAGTCAAACTGGGGGGGCATTAATAATTTCCACCATTAAATCATACCACTGAAAAACACATACACATACACACACACATATATATATATATATATATATATATATATATATATATATATATATATATTGCCAAAAGTAATGTGCTATGGAATGATACTTTTGTTATTGGACAATACAATACTTGATCATTCAACATGGGAAGCCTGAAGCCACAATTTAGTACGACTAATCCTTGAAATTCTTTAAACAACACAATACCTACACTTTTGCACTAAATGATTTCAGGGCCTAATATTAGATCCTGCTGCTGATATATATATATATATTAGCCCCTGCTGCCCATATATATTAATATTAGCCCCAGTTGCCGATATATATTAATATTAGTCCCTGCTGCCGATATATATATATATAAATATATATATATATAAATATTAGACCCTGCTGCCGATAGCAGGTATAGATCAACACATTAACACACAAACCCAGCTTTGCATGTATAGATCAATTGCAATTCACTTGTGATCTCAGCACTGAAGGTATATATCAAATAAACAGAATCAGACATTCAAATCCTGTATTTGCAGGTATACAATAATAATATATGAAACGTAGCATTGCAGGTATAGATCAAATAAATACATGGAAACAGCATTGCAGGTATTAATCAACTGAACAAGACATACAAACCCTGTATTTGCAGGTACACATAAATAATGTATGGAAACATAGCATAGCAGATATGGATCTATAGAATAATACAGAAACCCAGCTTTGCAGGTAAAGATCAATTGGAATTCACATAAAAACACAGCATTAAAGGTATATTTAAAACCCCCTAAATTACAGACATAGATCACAGGTTGCACACCCCAAAGCAAGCCCTGTCGTCCACACTGCCCACATAGAACCTGGCCAGCGCCCAGATTACACACATAAGATTTGCCATCTTTGTCCCATATACACCCTGCCTGTGCCATCTCGGTCCCCAAGGCTCAAACATCCTGCTAGTGCCATCTTTGCCCTTCCACAATTATACATCTATGATACACACAATCACATTAACTCATGCTCTCCCCCATTCAGACAATTCATCCACACATTAACTCATGCTCTCCCTCATTCAGACAATTCATCCGTTTTAAGAAACTACGCCCCTTGGAGCTTCAAATGAGGGGTTACATGTATTTCTTGGACAAAAGTTGAGTGCACAAATAATGATGGAATATGTCGCTTTGACTAGAAAATATGTTTTTGCTATCCATAGCGACATGTTCATTTGTGTCTAGCGCACTCCAGGTTTGTACTAGAAACACATACAGCCCCTCATTAGATGCGCCAAGGGGTGTAGTTCTTGCAAATGTGTACTTTTTGTGCCATAATTTAACTTCCTACATGAGCAGTAATGCTATGTCAAGGCTTCAACCCTAATTACTGATCATTCACACGCCTTTCATATCTCCATTCACTCGCAGAAGCACACACCATACTTTCCATACATTCACTCACAGAAGCACACACCATTCTTTCCCCCTTACAATCCCAAAGAAATGATGGTAAAGGGAGAAAAAAAAATCACTTTTACAGGAAAAAAAAGGTTTGCAGTAAAAATGGAAGGCGCTGCAGGGATGAGATGGTTACTCACGTACCACACAGGCTAAATGGCTGATTTTAATAATATTTGCAGTTCATCAGGATTTCAAAAATTGCCTCCCTCTACCGTTGGCTAAATTTAACCCCATGATCAAAGGGATCATGGGATTAAAAATTAGTATCGGCCATTTTTAAAAAGGGAATGTGACTTTTTATAGCTATATGATCACTGTGGTAACATTGGCTACCACAGTGATCATTTAGCTAGAATACTTAAACTTTTTATTTTTTTTTAAAGTTTAACTACTTTATGTTTAAATCATTTTTTTTACTTTTTTTTTGTAACATAATTTTTTTAAATTCTTTTTTTACAAGCTATATACCGTTGGAAAGTTGAGATAATTAGCTTTCCAACTGTATATGTTGGGGGTCTGTAGCTGCTTAGATGCCTGAGATACAGGCATCTAAGCAGCATGCCCCCATACCGCTTTAACTGACAATTGTCAGTTATTAATAAAGTTGCGCGGTGACGTCATCGCGTTATTACGCGCGACGTCACCGGCCGGATCGGGTGGCCCCGGTGATGCCCTTCAGTGTGAGGGGCAGATCGCCGGGGTAGGTGGTGATGGGGGTCCACAGACCTCCATCAAGGTAAGATAGTGCTAGCGACGGCATAGTGCCGTCGTTAGCACCTGACTGGGACTGCTAGCGACGGCACCATGCCGTCGTTAGCAGTCAAGGGGACTGTCCTGGGTGGCGGGGGGGCAACAGGGGGGGGCAAGGAATATCCTAGGGGGGGCAATTGCCCCCCCTTGCCCCCCTGTAGCGACGCCACTGCTCATGAACAAAACACTCTTGGTTGGCATTCCATGCCACATGCCTATCAATGTTGTTCACTAGGTTATTGTTACTATTTGACAGCTGCTTTATACATATTAATGTTACACCCTGGATTATTGATACTACTTGGCAGCAGTATTATGCCTATCAGTGTTGTACACTGGATTATTGTTATTATCTGACAGCTGCATTATGCTTATCAATGTTCTACACCTGATTATTGTTACTTTCTGACAGCTGTATCATGCTTGGTTTGTAAACCCAATGCTGTTCTTGACTCCTATAAAAACAAAGAACCTGATTTATGTTATATTTGATTATATCCTCACTGAAATTACTGTAATATTTGGTTGTTCTAATTATCACATATAATTTAATTAGATTACTTAATATAGTGGATATATAAAGATGAGGAAAAAGGAAATGCAAACTCAATATATTCCCATATCCATGACATCATGTTCAGCAAGTAGACATATATTTTTCTCATTGGCCTAATAAATAATTTGTATTTCTATATCACCATAACTTCAATAATTAGCATTTTGGGTTTACGATGAACTGTTTTCATGTCTCTGGATTTAGGTTAATCTCCTGTTAGCTGCTTTTGGATATTACTTTTCTATTGATTATTTTTCATAGATTGTCACATCAGAAAAGTCACCTTTTCAGACTGCTCAGTTGATATTCTATTTTAATAATGTTTAGAAAAAAACCTTTAGTGAATCACTGATGTCCTTCATTGGCTTAAAAACAATCGGTGTTACTTAGAAACACCACTTGTTCACTTTTCCGCTTCCTGACAGGTATCTCTTCTTGTTATGGTGCGTTATTTTTTGTGACACTGTGCACTTATTCCCAGGCTTTAAAGTGCACATTTAATCTGAGAGGAGCAGTATTTAGATTTTCTTCAGATTGTTTCAAATAGAAATGTGATGATGATGCGAAGGATGATGCATGAAGATGTCTAAGATCTACTTTGAATAATCAATTTACAATATGTACAAGTATTTCCATAATTTCATTTTATATAATGTGAATATTGAAAAATAATTAAATGCTTACCCCTTCTTTCTTTTTATAATGGTATACGGCACATAGGAAATAAAAATCAGCAAAATAATTCCAAAAACTGTGCACATCACCAAGACAGCAACATAGACAGCTTCATCTAATGAGTGACAAAAAAAATATGTTTCATATGAATTATTTAACTAGCACATCTAAAATGTTAGGTATACATTCACACGCTTTCTTAAAAAAAATCACCAGAATCACTTTTTTCTTCATGTAGCTTTTTAAATAATAAAAAGCTTGAGGGGAGGATTCTGTTTGCTTGTGTTTTGTTTATATGATGTAAATTAACTAATTAACAATTAACAATGGTAGTTAATGCCTCAGCAATGAACTGTACAAATATAGATTTTACCAGTGAAACTCTGCACATAGAAACAAAGAATTTGATGGCAGAGGGGAACCATTCAGCTCAGTTGTCTACTTAATCAGTCCTTGCTCTTGTCTTAGATTAAGGATAGTTTTGTGCCTAGCATCACAATCATGCTAGGAGGCTGTTCCATTTTTCTAATACTCTTAGTAAAGTAAGACTTCTTTACATTACATCTGAACCTTTGGTTTTAAACTATGACCTTGTTCTCCAATTTCTCCTCCTTTGAAATAAACTTCCCATTTGCACATTGTTCAAACCCTTTAAGTACTTAAAGAAGGGGTGTAACTAGAAACCTCAGGGCCCCGGTGCGAGAATCTGTTAAGGGCCCCCCCACCCCCAACTCATCTATCCCTTTCTCACGATCTACCCACTCCCTCCCTACCCCCCCTTCTCACGATCTACCCACTCCCTCCCTACCCTCCTTCTCACGATCTACCCGCTCCCTCCCTACCCCCCCTTCTCACGATCTACCCACTCCCTCCCTACCCCCTTCTCACGATCTACCCACTCCCTCCCTACCCCCCCTTTGTAGGTCACTTACCGTCAACTCCTGTGTTGGGAGCGTGAGGCGTTTGTCTCGGGTGCCGGCGCTTCACTGCTGAGCGGCGGCATATGACGTCATATGCCGGCGTGAAGCGCCAGCACCCGAGACAAACGCCTCACGCTCCCAACACTGCACTCTGGGCAGCGCTGAGGCGGGCGGCGGCGGCAGCGGTGGCGGCTGCGGCGGCAGCAACGGCGGGGAGCGGAGACATCCTGGATTTCTGTCAGTCAGGGGGGCCCAAGAGTTGCCGAGCGGTCATTTTCAGCAACTGCTCGGCACCCCTTGGGCCCCCCTGACTGGCAGAACTCCAGGGCCCAGTCGCGACCCCTGCGACCCCGGTAGTTCCGCCACTGACTTAAAGCTATCACATCTTCTTTCTCTTCTTTCCTCCAAGCTATACATATCGAGATCCCTTAGTATCGATTGATACTTTACTGTAAACCATTTATCATTTTACTAGCCATCTGAATTATCTCCAATATCCTTCTGGAGATGAAGTCTTCCAAACTGTACACAATACTTTATGTGAGGTCTGAATAGAGATCTATGGCATAACCATGTACCTCTTCCTACTACTAATGCCTCTAGCTATACATCCCAGCACCATGCTTGCTTTTTTTGGAACTTTATTGCATTGCATGCTTACCTTTGAATTCTTATTTTGGCAGTGCGAGGTATGTAGTTTTAATAATATTAATAAAATGTGTATTTAAATAGTTATTTTGTTCTTGCCCATTTTTTCAAACTAATTGGATTAAGCATACTTTTATTACTTTCCAACTATTCGTGATACTTACTTTTCTGGTTATTGAACTGGTCTTGTTCAGATTCAACATTATCTTCAGGATGTATAAGCATATCCTGTGTAAATTTAAGAGACCCATTGTGGGGTTCAGGAATAACCCCAAGAAGTCTGCACATCAAAGGATATATGTGAATGCTGTCGAAAGGTTCAGTGACATAATTATTTTTAAAATCTGGCCCAAATGCACGAAATATCATCTTCATATCCATTTCATTGTTATCAAATCCATGATCTCCCTTATTTACATATAAGATCACTCTCTGTAATGGAGTAAAAAAAAACGTTTGCTGTGGAAACAGTTATGCAAAAAATAACATTTTGCAAATACTCTGGTTCAAATGTACAAGAGATTACATATAAAAAAGACTCTATGGCAAAGTTTAAAAAATGTTTTGTTTACCATAATAAAAAATGTAATGTTCCTGCTGATTAAGCTATTCCATTTGATACTATGAGGATAGGACCACTTGTAAGCATTGCACCAGAATCCTGTTTTTAAGCATAACCCATATGGTATGTAGCTAGTAGAAATCCATTCCTTCAAGGCAAATAGAGAGAGATTTTTTTACACAAGTTCAATACAATTTTGAACAGCTGAAGGGAGAGTAAGTTGGGCATCTGTGCGCTTATCACATAGGAAAAGGATCTGGCATGAGAAACAGTTACAGGGCCATATTTTTTTTTCTTGAAACCAGGATACATCAAAGCAGTGCTTCTAGGGAGACAATATGCTGCTGTTAAACCCTTAAGTGCCAATAACATGGTTAGCAGAAAGACAGCTGAGATCCCCCTCGAATCGAAGGCTCATGTATTTAATTGTCTTTTGTTAAAAAGGAAAGCAATGAACATTTACAGTTCAATGTGATTGCTTCCGCTAAAGATAAGAGAGTACTGCTGAATGGTCACAGACCGTGAACTTTCCAAGATATTTAAAAAAACAAAAAGATTACAATTTGCTGGCTTTAGGCAGTGATTGTTCTAAACACCAGGGGTGAGTGTAGTGTGCCTAGGGCACACTAAACTCCCAATCCTCAAAAAAAATGTAAATAATGGAATGGAACAACTAATCAAAAAATAGACAAGATGAACTTTTGTAAAGTAAGAATGATGAGGGTGATTTAATGCTTTCAAAGTAGACATGTTAATAGTTTATTTGTGTCATTTAACAAAATGTAAAACAAGTGAACAGAAGAAAAATCTAAACTAACGCAATACTTGGTGTGACTCCCCTTTGCTTTGAATGAAAGAGTGAGTGAATTAATGTATAAGTGTTTTGGGGTAGAAATGGGGCAGGCTGTTAAGGGGGCATATGTGCACAGGCAGGCTGTTTTATGGGCCGAGGTGGCAGAGGCAGACTGTTTAAGTGACAGAAGTGGTACAGGCAGGCTGTTTAGGGGTAGAGGTGGCACAGGCTGGCTGTTTGTGGGACAGAGATGGAACCGACAGGCTGTTTTGTGGCACAGACAAGCTGTTTGGGGACAAAGATGGCACTGACAAGCTGCTTGGGGCAAAGATGGCACGTACATGTTTGGGGGACAGATGGCGCAAACAAGCTGTTTGGGTGCTAATGTGGCACAGACAAGCTGTTTGGGGGCAATGGTGGCATTGTTGGGCATGTTGCTTGTGAAGTTGGGGTGCCCCAGGGCAATTTTCCCACCAGGGCCCTGTGGTTTCTAGTAACAGTGGTATGTGGGCACATGAGCTCGACCATGCAATCAAATATATAGGGCTGATGTCCAAATTTTTCCAGGGCTACTTTTCCAATATTTAAAAAGTTGACTCATCAGTCTAGAGCACCTGCTACAATTTTTCTGCACTCCAGGTCCTGTGTTTTCCTGAATAGTTGTGCTGCATGGCCTTGTTTCCACATCAAGGTTATGGCTTTTTCGCTCCAAGTCTTCCATGATGAGCACTTCTAACCAGACTTCTCCAGACAATAGATGGGTATACCAGGGTTCCACAGTTTTTTTGCCAGTGCACAGATGATGGTATTGCTAGACATCTCCTGATTGCAAAGTGAAGTAAGTATGGTGTATCTTTCATCTGCTGCGATGTGACCACAGGGTCTTTGGTCCTCAACATTGCCCGTTTATTTGTGCATCTTCAAAAAAAAAAAAAGCTTTGACAGAACATCTGGAAACCCCTCTCTGTCTTAATTTCTGCCTGGGAGAGGCCTTACTGGTGCTGTGCTCGGTCTTGCCATGGTGTATGACTTTTGACATTAAACTGTGTTCGACAACCTCCCCTTGTGAGTTTGGTTGTTCCTTATGCAGTTTTATACATCCTACACAGCTGTTACTGTTTCAGTTAACAATTGTGTTTCTATATATTAAAATCTACATATTAAATTTATGATAATTAGCGCCTGTTTTGTATTATTGTTTAATCATACACTTGACTATATGCCTACAAAATCCCTGAGTTTGTGAAAGTGTATCTAGAAGAATTGATGCTGTTTTAAAGACAAAGTATGGTCACACCAAATATTGATTTTATTTATGGCCCCTTTGCACGTCTATTTAGAAACTACTTTAACATGCATTCTTTATTTCAAAAACTGACAGACACACAAGACTCTCCCTTTAAGTGCACTGTTAATTAATACTGTGTGTCAACTCAAGCCGTCTATATTTGAGTTGAAAACCCATGGAAATCAATGCCATGTCTTAGAGAACATATGTTTTATACTTACCCCATTTACGCTATAGCCAAGATCACCATAAACCAAAATAGGTAATATTCGATTATGTTTAGAATAATGGAAATCTTCAGGAAATTCATTTTTTCTGTATACATTCAAATGAGGATGTACATTCTTAAGTTTATGATATACCTCTTGTTCCATGCCTTCCTTTGGCAAAATCATGCCAAAACCACCATAGTCCAGTATATCAAATTTCACCAAGTCTTTAAAATTTATGTATTTAGACAACATAATTTCTTCTACATCAGGGTCTTTTTTCACAGTGGTCATTCCATGATCTGATGTAATTATTACATTTAATTTTTTCTTTAGGTTGTTAGATTCAATTGAGTCTAGTAGGTATCCTATAGTTCTATCAATTTGTTTAATAATAATTCTTCTCTGTTCAGTTTCTGGTCCTACTAAATGCCCTACTTTGTCTGGTTCCCCATAGTAGAGGGTTACGAAATCTAAATGTTCTTCAGTAAGCCATTTCATTACTATGTCTATGTTCTCCCTCCATTCATTCTCATCGCTATCAGGATGATTAGGGGCTTCCACTAAGAATTTATGCACTGATTTTCCACTGTAATTTGCACCTCCGCCTGGATAATGAAAGGAACCGGCCTTCAAACCCTAAAAAGAAAGAAATAAATTGTTAGTTCCCTTAATTTGAATTTAATTTTGTTTAAAGGTGCTGTTTATTGTAAATATTGTAAAGTTATAAAAACATTATTTACCAGGTAAATGTTGCTTCATGTAAAGAGGAAGGGAAAACATATATGCTTTGCTTACTTTTCTCATTAATGCTCCTCGTCATCTAAACATCACTTTAAGCTTTAGTAAAAAGAAAACTCTCTTAAGCACATTCTTATTATTCAGTCCTGTCCCTTCCCTCTTTGTTGCCCAACTTCACTATAGGGTCGCTTCCTTTCACTGAGCCACTTCCTGGACAATGTTTGATAGCTTACTTTCAGGGCATGAACGTAAGAAAAAAATGCTTACTAGTTTTGCTAATTAGATAGACAAAAAGAAAAAATGAAAGACAATTGATACCAGGGAAGAACACAAGCAATCATGCTGTTTAGTTGCTCCACTCCAGGAATCCATACATCATTAAAAACACAGGCAATTATTGCTACGGTTGACTTTGGCAGTTATTGAAGGCTGTATGAGAATTGTCTTTATTCTCCTGATGGACTCCGGTGACTGCTTTCCAAAAATATATACTTTTATGGGAACATGTTCTCCTGGGAACTGCTAAGTTGCTTCATAGATAGCATAGGCCTAGCAATACAATATGATCCAATCTACGGACATATTCCAACTTGTGACCTGTAATGTACAGACAGCCAAAAAACATATGCATGTGGGGGTATTTATGTAATCCAGGAATGGTTACAAAGTCGGTACTGGGAAGCTGTTTGGGGACTAAGACAACACTGGTAAGCTATTTGGGGACACAAATGACACTGTTTAGCTACTTTGGGACAAAAATGCCAGAGAGTGCACAAAGATGGCAGATACAATCTGGGCACAAAGATAGCACTGGAAAGCCGTTTGGGCACCAATATTGCACTAAGAAGCTGTTTGGGCACAAATATGTCACTGCTTAACTGTTTGGGGGCAAAAAAATAGTATGGTTGGGCAATTTTGTTGACAAATCTGACATGGGTTGCGCAGCAGCTACTATCATGTCCGCCAACCACTGTTCAAAGTGAGCGCATGTTTTCTATGACTGGAGTCCACAGCGCTCACGCATGGCACCTCATCTGATGGAGCAGATTGCCTTTCTTAAATTCAATCTTCCCAGGATGGGTTACCCAGCTCTTAGCTTGGAAAGTTAATTTTCTTTCTCTAATGTTTAAGGTAGTTTCTCCCCCTGGTTGCTCGTGTTTGCAGTGTGGCAACATCTGCTACCTCCGCCGGTGTAGCCAATTTACGCTAGGACCTAGTGTCTGAGCTCTGGAAGTCGTTCCCAAACGTCTAGGACTGACAGTCTTTGGATGCTTTGCCCTGGGGTGAAACATGTGAGCGGGTCGCCAATTGCCCACTCATTCGCCTTTCCCAATCCTGCTCCTGGTGGTGGTGCCAGAATCTTTTGCCAGTTCGCTTCCTGGCTGAAATCATGCCTCAAATGTTCGTAATGTTCAAGGTAGTTTCTCCCCCTGGTTGCACTTGTTTGCGGTCTGGCAACGCCTGCTACCTCCGCCGGTGTAGCTAATTTACGCTAGGGCCTAGTGTCTGAGCTCTGGAAATCCGTTCCCAAACGTCAAGGACTGACAGTTGTTTGGATGCTTTGCCCTGGGGTGAAACAGGTGAGCGGGTCGCCAATTGCCCACTCATTTGCCTTTCCCAATGCTGCTGCTGCTGGTGGTGGTGCCAGCGTCTCTTCTCTGCCAGTTCGCTTCCTGGCTAGTGTCATGCCTCAAATGTCTCTAATGGTAAGGGTATTTTCTCCCCCTGGCTGCCTCTGTTTGCGGTGTGGCAATGCCTGCTACCTCCGCCAGTGTAGCCAATTTACGCTAGGGCCTAGTGTCTGAGCTTTGGAAGTCCGCTGCCAAACGTCTAGGACTGACAGGTGAGTGGGTCGCCAATTGCCCACTCATTCGCCTTTTCCTTTTCCATTTCCATTTCATTTTTTTCCGTCTGATACACAACCTACCAAACATAACACATAACACATATAACACAGTGACATAACACATAACATACACACGTACAATTCACAAATCACAAGGACCTTTCCTCCTGTTATTTGCCCTGGCCTTCACTTCTACACTCACTAGCATTAACGCTATAACTCACACTTCACCCTATAACATTTTTCCATGCACATATCTGCCAAGAGACCCAACTTTTTCAGGGACAGTCCTGCTTTTTACCAGTCCTGTCCAGTAAAAGTTGGTTTGTTACAAAGTATGCCATTGTAAATAGGTAGCAAATGTGAGGCATGTATTTAAAAGTGGTCTAAAATCGATTTAAAAATGTAAAATAATCCCTATTTTTTTTATCAAACATCTATGGATGTATGACTGAGTATGATAAATAAAGAAGGCCAAGTTTCGGGCAATGTGTATTGTGTACACCTCGGATAGCACCATGAAGGTACGTGTGTGCAACTTTATTGGTCGTTTCGGCAGGGGGCTGGCCTGCCATCAACGAATGAAGTGCATTCTGCAGTTCTGCAATTCATTTGTTGATGCCAGAGCAGCCCCCTTCCGGCGACCAATAGAGTTGCACACACGTACCTTCACGCGCAAACGCATCTGCTGCTCCGATGTGTTCTTAACCCCATATTAACCCCTGCTAGGCAACCGGAAGAAAACGAAGATAAAACGAGCACAAAGAATGTCCATGAATATTCGCCCGAAAAGAAGACAGGAACGGGTGAATATTCGCGGAATACGCAGATTTTTTTTGCCCCCGAAGACGAGCATGAAGACGAACACGAAGAGCCTCCTGGTGCCCAGGTCTAGTTTATACCAAGGAAGAACCAATGACGGAGCCCCTGCTGGCTAATTTTAAGGAACCGTTGCAGCAAACATGGGATTGGCTGACACTAGAAAAGTGCTCAAGCAATTAAATACTGTTAAGGTAGACAAGGCCCCTGGACCGGATGGTATACACCCAAGGGTACTGAAGGAGCTAAGCCTAATTCTGGCCCAACCATTACTGCTAATCTTTAGGGATTCTTTGAGCTGGGGCATAGTTCCATTAGATTGGCGCAAGGCAGATGTTGTGCCCATATTTAAAAAGGGATCAAAATCTCAACCGGGCAATTACAGGGCAGTAAGCTTAACATTGGTAGTGGGGAAATTATTTGAAGGGTTGCTAAAGGTATACATTCAAGATCATATCTTGATCCATAATCCAGTAGAAATCAACATGGATTTGTGAAAGACCGGTCTTGTCAAACCAACCTATTAGTATCCTATGAAGAAGTTAGTAAAAATATAGACCCGGGGTTGGCTGTAGATGTGATTTATCTGGACTTTGCTAAGGCATTTGATAGGGTTCCGCATAAAAGGCTACTCTATAAATTAACAGAATTAGGCTTGGGGTAAATGTCTGTATGTGGATCACAAGTTGGCTGAAAGATAGAGTGCAGAATGTTGTGAATGGATGTTTCTCAGCCTGTACGCAGGTATTAAGTGGAGTGCCTCAGGGATCTGTCCTCGGTCCTCTTCTTTTTAATTTATTTATAAATGATCTCCCAAGCTGCATTGAGAGCCATGTCACAGTTTTTGCTGATGACATAAAATTAGGCCGGGTAATTCAGACTAATCTTGATGTTTCTTCTTTGCAGGAAGATTTAGACAGAGTTGGGGACTGGGCGTGCAAGTGGCAGATGAGGTTCAATATAGAGAAATGCAAAGTTATGCATTATGGTAAAAACAATAAAAATGCAACCTATTCTTTAAATGGAATATCCTTGGGGGAAACATTATGGAATTAAAAAAAGTGCAAAGGAGGGTTACGAAATTAATAAGGGGATTGGGAGATACTAGTTATGAAGAGAGACTAAAAAAGTTAAAATTATATACGCTAGAAAAACAGCGTCTCAGAGGGGATATGATAACATTATATAAATATATGCAGGGCCAATATAAAGGGCTCTTCAGTGACCTGTTCATTAACAGAAATATACAAAGAACAAGAGGTCACCCTCTGAGACTGGAAGAGTGCAGGTTTCATAGACGACAAAGGGAGAGATTCTTTACAGTGAGGACAATAAAGGTATGGAATTCACTTCCAAGAGAGGTGGTGTTATCCAATACGTTAGATATCTTCAAAAGGGGCCTCAATATTTTCTTAGAAACGTATGACATACAGGGATATAAATAGAATAACATTAATATTTTAGAGCTTCTTGATCCAAGGAGAAATCTGATTGCCTCTTGGAGTCAAGAAGGATTTTATTTCCCCTGATGGCAGAATTCGAAGTAGCTTAATTAGGGTTTTTTGCCTTCTTTTGGATCAAGAATAGGAAGGTTAGGTAGAAGGGTTGAACTTGATGGACTTAGGTCTTTTTTCAACCTTATGAACTATGAAACTATGTAACTATGTAAAATGGGGAATAGTGAAATAGGAGAAAGAAGAAACAGAAAGAAAGTTCTCTTAGACGTGTTATTGGAATGAGCACTTACAATAACTGATGACATGCCAGGTATATCACCAAAAAATGGTCCTATAGAACCTGTGAGATACCTGTTACATCATGGGTTAAAATCACT
This sequence comes from Spea bombifrons, assembly GCF_027358695.1. NCBI lineage: Eukaryota > Metazoa > Chordata > Amphibia > Anura > Pelobatidae > Spea > Spea bombifrons. The sequence continues at coordinate 24,552,459 of NC_071093.1, forward strand.
CCCATTGATTGTGGGGTACAGCTATTGCTGTAACACCGGAGTGATCAGTCTTCAGCTGACCTGCACATTAGCATGCGTGTGATCACTTCCACAGTAAATACACGGGTAACGTCAGATGACAAAGTTTCCACCCTTCCTCTACTCCATTCCTTGCTTGTTGGTTTTGTTCTGTTAACAGGTAACATCCTTACCTGATTAGTTGCTAATTAGCCACCCCCTTTAGCGACAAAGGTTCAGTACCTCTCTGCCCTTGCGTGGTTTCTGACCTATTGTATCCTGAATTCTCGTGTATGACCCTGGCTTGGCTGACTTCCCTCTCCGTTTCCTGATCCTGATTTTGTTCCTGACTATTCTGGCTTCCCTACCTCGGCACGTCTGACTAGGAGCTTTGGCATCTGACTCTTGGCTTGCTCTGTGACTACGCTCCTGAGATATTATTTGTATTATTTTTTGCTATTTGTAAATAAAGATGTGGTTAAACTGCACTTCTCATACCCTTCTGGTTTATGGTAATCGTGGTTTCACTGTAATCGTGAGCTATATTGAGGTACAGAACATTAAGAAAACAATGTTTTCCTGTTCATTTTTTTTTTTTAATACTTTTTTTATATTTGATTAATGTGACCCTTTTTTGTTAGGTGGTTAGTTAATGTATTATTTATTAGGTTTTTTGTAAAAAAAAAAAAAAAAAAAAAAAAACTTCACACAAGCATGTAGGTAAAATATATAAATATACTTTTGGTATTTTTCCCCATTAACCCTAGCTAGGAATAATTTTTATACCTGTAAATTGTGATTTAGGCTGTACCCAGGTGTACCCAGTCAGGCCTCTTATAGATGACTGGTGGAAATTTGCCTGGTTGTACCTTTACATTCACCTCATTTTCATGCTCCATGTGTGAACCATGTCAGCAAAAAAGGAAGAACTGATGGAGCCAATTATGGTTGATTTGTTTCAGGTTTTCAGATTGTAACATAGTTACATAGTTACATAGGCTGAAAAAAGACATGCGTCCATCAAGTTCAGCCTTTCCTATATCTGTTGTTGTTGTTTGATCCAAAAGAAGGCAAAAAACCCCGGCTTCGCTCTTTCCAATTTTGCACTAACCAGGGAAAAAAATTCCTTCTTGACCCCAAAATCGCAGTCAGATTTCTCCTTGGATCAATAAGCTGTTTCCCCATAATTAAAGATTATATCCCCGAATATTATGTTTTTCCAGGTATCCATCCAGTTGCAGTTTAAACGTCTGTACAGACTCTGATAAAACTACCTCTGCAGGCAGAGAATTCCACATCCTTATTGTCCTTACTGTAAAAAACCCTTTCCTCTGCTTTAGTCTAAATCTCCTTTCTTCCAGTCTAAATGCATGACCACGTGTCCTATGCATAGTCCTGTTTATGAACAGATTTCCACACAATGGTTTGTATTGGCCCCGAATATATTTATATAACGTTATCATATCCCCTCTGAGGCGACGTTTTTCTAAACTAAACAGATTTAAATTAGTTAACCTTTCTTCATAACTATAGTGCTCCATTCCTTTTATTAATTTTGTAGCCCGCCTCTGCACCCTTTCTAGTGCTATGATATCCTTCTTTAGAAAAGGTGCCCAAAATTGCACAGCATACTCAAGGTGCGGCCTTACCATTGATTTATACAGAGGCAAAATTATATATTTATTCCGCGACTTGATGCCCCTTTTTATACACGACAATACCTTACTGGCCTTAGCAACCGCAGACTGACACTGCACATTGTTGCCAAATTTGTTGTCTATAACAATTCCCAAATCCTTCTCATTTGTCATTACCCCTAATTCACTACCGTTTAGGGTGTAGGTTGCTTGTGCATTCGCTACCCCGAAGTGCATAACTTTACATTTACCTACATTGAATTTCATCTGCCATTTGAGTGCCCAGTCCCCCAGTCTATCTAGATCCCTCTGCACAGGGCCGGACTGGGACTGAAAAGCAGCCCTGGAAAAATTTGGAGACCAGCCCCATATAGTTTATCTCACGGTGAAGCTCTTATACCCACACGCACCCCTTATACACACCCGAGTCACACTATGTGGCATTCTTTTTATCTCATTATTTGTATTAAAATGCCAGAAAGCAAAAGTGTTAAAAGGCCCTAATAAATGAAATACATTACACAGAATGGGATCAAAACATTTACTACCGCGAACATTTTTAGATGAAAGAGTTCCATTTTATTCAGTGGAACAAAACACTGATCACACTATTCTTCACGATATTCTGGTAAGAAACTTTTATTTCTTTATTAATTCATGTAGACTATTTTTTTTTTCCATATTTAATAAAAGCTATGATTGAGACATGTTTGGTTTTTATTTCCTTTCATTTGACAACCTACCCCCGAGTTATGCACCTCTGTCCCCAGGCTTGCCACTCTGCCCCTGATATGCCTTCTAACCCCCTATATGCCACTCTGCCTCCAGAAATGCCTTATACCCCCTATATGCCACTCTGTCCCATGATATGCCTTCTAACCCCCTATATGCCACTCTGCCTCCAGAAATGCCTTATACCCCCTATATGCCACTCTGTCCCATGATTGCCTATCTCTCTCAAAGTTGCAATTTGCTTCTCCAGATCTCTAATATGAGATTCCAGAGAAGCCACTTGCTCACACCTGCCACAGAGGTATGGACCCTGGACAGTGGCGTCGCTACAGGGGGGCAAGGGGGGGCAATTGCCCCCCCTAGGATATTCCTTGCCCCCCCGCCACCCAGGACAGTCCCCTTGACTGCTAACGACGGCATGGTGCCGTCGCTAGCAGTCCCAGTCAGGTGCTAACAACGGCACTATGCCGTCGCTAGCACTATCTTACCTTGATGGAGGTCTGTGGACCCCCATCACCACCTACCCCGGCGATCTGCCCCTCACACTGAAGGGCATCACCGGGGCCACCCGATCCGGCCGGTGACGTCGCGCGTAATAACGCGATGACGTCACCGCGCAACTTTATTAATAACTGACAATTGTCAGTTAAAGCGGTATGGGGGCATGCTGCTTAGATGCCTGTATCTCAGGCATCTAAGCAGCTACAGACCCCCAACATATACCGTTGGAAAGCTAATTATCTCAACTTTCCAACGGTATATAGCTTGTAAAAAAAGAATTTAAAAAAATTATGTTACAAAAAAAAAGTAAAAAAAATGATTTAAACATAAAGTAGTTAAACTTTAAAAAAAAATAAAAAGTTTAAGTATTCTAGCTAAATGATCACTGTGGTAGCCAATGTTACCACAGTGATCATATAGCTATAAAAAGTCACATTCCCTTTTTAAAAATGGCTGATACTAATTTTTAATCCCATGATCCCTTTGATCATGGGGTTAAATTTAGCCAACGGTAGAGGGAGGCAATTTTTGAAATCCTGATGAACTGCAAATATTATTAAAATCAGCCATTTAGCCTGTGTGGTACGTGAGTAACCATCTCATCCCTGCAGCGCCTTCCATTTTTACTGCAAACCTTTTTTTTCCTGTAAAAGTGATTTTTTTTTTCTCCCTTTACCATCATTTCTTTGGGATTGTAAGGGGAAAGAATGGTGTGTGCTTCTGTGAGTGAATGTATGGAAAGTATGGTGTGTGCTTCTGCGAGTGAATGGAGATATGAAAGGCGTGTGAATGATCAGTAATTAGGGTTGAAGCCTTGACATAGCATTACTGCTCATGTAGGAAGTTAAATTATGGCACAAAAAGTACACATTTGCAAGAACTACACCCCTTGGCGCATCTAATGAGGGGCTGTATGTGTTTCTAGTACAAACCTGGAGTGCGCTAGACACAAATGAACATGTCGCTATGGATAGCAAAAACATATTTTCTAGTCAAAGCGACATATTCCATCATTATTTGTGCACTCAACTTTTGTCCTAGAAATACATGTAACCCCTCATTTGAAGCTCCAAGGGGCGTAGTTTCTTAAAACGGATGAATTGTCTGAATGAGGGAGAGCATGAGTTAATGTGTGGATGAATTGTCTGAATGGGGGAGAGCATGAGTTAATGTGATTGTGTGTATCATAGATGTATAATTGTGGAAGGGCAAAGATGGCACTAGCAGGATGTTTGAGCCTTGGGGACCGAGATGGCACAGGCAGGGTGTATATGGGACAAAGATGGCAAATCTTATGTGTGTAATCTGGGCGCTGGCCAGGTTCTATGTGGGCAGTGTGGACGCCAGGGCTTGCTTTGGGGTGTGCAACCTGTGATCTATGTCTGTAATTTAGGGGGTTTTAAATATACCTTTAATGCTGTGTTTTTATGTGAATTCCAATTGATCTTTACCTGCAAAGCTGGGTTTCTGTATTATTCTATAGATCCATATCTGCTATGCTATGTTTCCATACATTATTTATGTGTACCTGCAAATACAGGGTTTGTATGTCTTGTTCAGTTGATTAATACCTGCAATGCTGTTTCCATGTATTTATTTGATCTATACCTGCAATGCTACGTTTCATATATTATTATTGTATACCTGCAAATACAGGATTTGAATGTCTGATTCTGTTTATTTGATATATACCTTCAGTGCTGAGATCACAAGTGAATTGCAATTGATCTATACATGCAAAGCTGGGTTTGTGTGTTAATGTGTTGATCTATACCTGCTATCGGCAGCAGGGTCTAATATTTATATATATATATTTATATATATAGATATATATATATATATATATATATATCGGCAGCAGGGACTAATATTAATATATATCGGCAACTGGGGCTAATATTAATATATATGGGCAGCAGGGGCTAATATATATATATCAGCAGCAGGATCTAATATTAGGCCCTGAAATCATTTAGTGCAAAAGTGTAGGTATTGTGTTGTTTAAAGAATTTCAAGGATTAGTCGTACTAAATTGTGGCTTCAGGCTTCCCATGTTGAATGATCAAGTATTGTATTGTCCAATAACAAAAGTATCATTCCATAGCACATTACTTTTGGCAATATATATATATATATATATATATATATATATGTGTGTGTGTGTGTGTATGTGTTTTTCAGTGGTATGATTTAATGGTGGAAATTATTAATGCCCCCCCAGTTTGACTGTGTTATCTTGTGTGCCCCCCCTATATACTGTTTCTAGAGTCGCCACTGACCCTGGACGGATTCATCCAGGAATGCATACATGAAACAAGATGTGCATTGAGTCAGATCATCAATCTTGCTAACTCCCATAACCATACTCATAATCAAGTATAAGAAAAAAAAATAAAATAAATGAGAACCTACAAAATAACAGTTAAACAAGAACACCCGTCAAAATAAACAGTTAAAAGTAAAAATATAAAGCAGTATTAATACAGTACCTTGTGGAACCCCTGTTTCTCTTTCCAACTCCTGTTTCTTTTTAACTCCTACTTAAAATAGCCTACTTGAAAAAGAGACTATCTCAATGCAGAAGCAACTCAAGTGAGCAAGCTCTGTGAGTTACTTGGGGCTTTATATAGATAACTCCACACAGGTGAAGCTAGGTAACCACTCCCCTCAATTAACTGAGAAAGAAACACCAAAAATAAAGCACCCAAAACCTATCTTTACATCTTAGCCTATGCTGCTCATCTTAGCAGTGAACTCACCTTGGGTACCTTTGGTAAAATATCAAGCTAATTATATTCATATGAATGAATGAGTGAGTAACCGAGTAAATTAATGTATAATTGTTTTGGAGCATAAATGGCACAGGCAGAAAAAAACACCAAAAATAAAGCACCCAAAACCTATCTTTACATCTTAGCCTATGCTGCTCATCTTAGCAGTGAACTCACCTTGGGTACCTTTGGTAAAATATCAAGCTAATTATATTCATATGAATGAATGAGTGAGTAACCGAGTAAATTAATGTATAATTGTTTTGGAGCATAAATGGCACAGGCAGGCTGTTTGGGGGCATAGATAGCACAAACATGTTTGTGGGGACATATGTCACAGACAAGCTGGGGGTAAAGGTGGCCCTGTGGAGCATGTTACTTATGAATTTGGGGTGCCGTTGGGCAATTTTTGCACCAGGGCACTGTGGTTTCTAGTTACATCCCTGGTGTGGGCGCATGAGCTTACATCTATCAGACTACTGTATGTTTTCCAATCTTTGAATAATCTTTCTCACTATAGACTGGTAGACTTTAAATTGTTTGTATGTAGCCTTGCAATTTTTCACAGATTGATGAGCAGCAACAATTACTTTTCTAAGATCATTGCTGATATCTTTCCTACTTGGCATTTTGTTAACACACACATGAATGCTCCAGACTAGCCCCAGAATGATCCAAACTGCTAAAATTTCAGTTATAGAGGTGGTCACATTTGCTGATGATCAGTTAATCATCCTAATTCATATGGAAGAAGTAAGGGGAGTTTTTTCTCACATGGCTTCACCATGGCTTTATTTGTGTTGAATTTGTGTGATAGCACAGGCAGAAACTCTATTGTATAAACTAATCCCATTAACAGGATTGCTGCCAGGGGGTAATTCAATAGCTAATGGGGATGAAAGGTTTGGTTGTATATGTGCATCTGTTTATCTATGTTAACCCCTTAAGGACCAGGCTGTGTTTTACCTTTTGTACCATTGGGACCGAGGCTGTTTTAACACTTTTGCGGTGTTCGTGTTTAGATGTAATTTTCTCTTCACTCATTTAGTGAACCCACACAAATTATATGTTGTTTTTTTCAGCACAAGAAGGGCTTTCTTCAGATACCATTGTTTTAATCATATTATCTAATTTCCCATAAAAAAATAATAAAATATGATGAAAAATGTAAAAAAAAACACATTTTCTGACTTTTACCCCAAAAATCTTTTACTCATCCAAAAAAGCTAATGAAAAAACCTACTAAATATATTCTACTATTTGTCCTGAGTTTAGAAATACCCGATGTTTTTATGTTTTTTTGCTTTTTTCTGCACGTTATGGAGCATTAAGTACAAGTAGCGTTTTGCTATTTCAAAACCATTTTTTCCAAATCTGGTAATTCTTCCCCCCATGTGCCATTTCGGGTATCTTTGAAGCCGGCCAATGCAATTTACCCCATCAAATCATATATTTTTGAAAACTAGACACCCCAAGGTATTTCAAATGCTACAATTTTAACTCTTTCCATGCACTAATTCTACCATCAGCCTTTGTCAAACTTTGTGGTAGTAATTTATTTTGTGTTTTTTTATCGCTAAAATTGCTCTTCAGGTATGGATTTACAGCTCCTGGTATACATCACTTTCAAACAACACCCCAATATGTGTTCAGCAACATCTCCCGAGTACAGTGATACCCCTCATGCATGGGTTTGTTGGGTTGTTTGGGAGGTAAAACACCACATTTAGGAAGTGCACATTTTTTAACTTGGAACTTTTACATCTGGTCATTCTGCCCCCATGTCCTAATAGGGCCATCTTTGAAGCCGGCTAATTCAATTTACCCCATCAAACCATATATTTTTGAAAACAAGACACCCCAAGGTATTTCAAATGCTAGTATTTTAACCCTTTCCATGCATGAGATTCTACCACTAGCCTTTGCCACACTTTGTGTTAGTATTTTTTTGGTATTTTTTTTTACACAAATTGTACTTTGGGTATAAATTTATAGCTCCAGGTATACGTCACTATCAAACAACACCCTAATATGTGTTCAACAACATCTCTCGAGTACAGTGATACCACCCATGCATGGGTTTGACTGCTGTTTGGGGTTAAAAGGCCACATTTGGGAAGTGCGCTTTTTTTCCCCTATTTTGGTCAGTCTGTGTCTATGCCCTATCTTTGAGCCTGGCCACTACAATTTACCTCATAAAACCATATATTTTTGAAAACTAGACACCCCAAGGTACTTAAAATGGTAGTATTTAACCCTTTCCATGCATCAGATTCTACCACCAGCCTTTGCCACACTTTGTGGTAGTATTTTTTTTTGTATTTTTTTCACACAAATTGTACTTTGGGTATAAATTTATAGCTCTAGGTATACGTCACTATCAAACAACACCCTAATATGTGTTCAGGAACATCTCCCGAGTTCAGTCATACCCCACATGTATGGGTTTGTCTGGTGTTTGGGGTTAAAATGCCACATTTTGGAAGTGCGCTTTTTTCCCCCCCATTTCGCTCAGTCTGTGCCTATGCCCTATCTTTGAGCCCGGCCACTCCAATTTACCCCATCAAACCATTCATTTTTTTAAATTAGACACCCCTTGGGTATTTGAAATGCTTTTATTTAAAATTTTCCATGTCAGGATTTTTGGGAAGATACAGCGCTAATTTTAGCACTTGCTCATAATAATAAACTTTATTTTTTTATTTTATTTTTTTTACTCTTTTTGGACTTTTTTTTTTATATTTTGCTGGAACTGGATAGTTCCTCTAAAGCATAATAATTTTTAAATGTTACCATGTTTTTTTAAGCTTTTTCTTTTTTTCCTTTTTTTTTTTAATATATATTTTTTTTTTTTAATATTTTACTAATCACATAGTGATTAGAAAGCTGGGCTCCATTGACTTGTATGGTTGAATGCAGTACCTGTATTCAACCTGCAAGTGGAGCCAGAGTTCACTAGAGGGTCTGGAGACCGTCTAGCCAACTTTTAAAACTTTATTATTCTTTTTCCCGGGCCGCCGCCATCTTGCGGATGGCGAAGACAACGTGCAGCTGCGGCTGTGACCGCTCTCCGGAGCGGTCACAGCCCACCCGGAGGTAAGTGTTTGGTGTCGCTGCATGCCTCCTGATCGAGGCATTCCAGCGACACCATTGACGTTTAGGAGGTGATCGTTGATCGCCTCCTAAACGCTTTTAAAACGGGCGTCCGCCGCCATACAATGTATGGCGGCTGTTGACGCCCCGGGGAGGGGCCAGACATGGCCCATCATGCCGATCTAGGTGTTGCTGAATGCCTCGACATCGAGGCATTACAGCAACACCGTTTAAGCTTAGAAAGTGATCGTTGATCACTTTCTAAGCTTGTTTAAGTCTCATGACGTGTCAGACACGTCATAGGTCGTTAAGTGACCGTTTTGCATGACGTGCCTGACCCGGCAATGGACGTTAAGGGGTTAATGCAATTCTGTGGATATATATAAGGGGCAGGCTGGGCAGGGGGGCATTGGCCATGTTTTCCAGGACACACATAGCTTGTACATTCTGCTGACCAGCCCAGATAAAATGCTGCCCTTCAGTATGGGGGACTTATAGACTCAGGAACAAACTAGTCAGATATACATCCCCCATACTGCAGGGCAGCATTTTATCTATGCTGGCAGCATCATTACAAAAGGGTAGCAACTGGGGCTATTACACAAAAGGGGGCAAAAACACTAAAAGGGGGGTCAATGGCAAAGCAGTCTGGAAAAAACTTTTTTTTTTTTAGATTGTTGTAGCTTAGCCCTTCTGGTGGGTGTCAGAGCCTGTCCTGGTGTGTGTGTCTGGGTGTTGGTGTGGCAGAGCCTGCCCTGGTGTGTGTGTGTGTGTTTGGGTGTCGGTGTGGCAGAGCCTGTCCTGGTGTGTGTGTTTGGGTGTCGGTGTGGCAGAGCCTGTCCTGGTGTGTGTTTGGGTGTCGGTGTGGCAGAGCCTGTCCTGGTGTGTGTGTGTGTGTGTGTGGCAGAGCCTGTCCTGGTGTGTGTGTGTGGCAGAGCCTGTCGTGGTGTGTGTGTTTGGGTGTCGGTGTGGCAGAGCCTGTCCTGGTGTGTGTGTTTGGTGGGTCGGTGTGGCAGAGCCTGTCCTGGTGTGTGTGTTTGGTGTGTCAGTGTGGCAGAGCCTGTACTGGTGTGTGTGTTTTGGTGTCGGTGTGACAGAGCCTGTCCTGGTGTGTATTTGATCATCTTTTTCCTGGCACTTTACTTTCTGTAGGAATACATTGAACTATAGTCACTTTAAAGGACAACATTTTTTAGGCCCAGAAATCAGTGAGCGGAAAAGTGAAGGTTTTGTGTTATTTAATCTATTTCAATCTGCATATTTTATTAGAAAGGATTAGTTGTATTAAATTGTGGCTTCAGGTGTCCCGTGTATGATCACATTAAATCAACATGTGTTAGAAAATCAGGAAAAGATGGTCATGGATGGTGGGCTGATTTGGTGGCGCAATGGGCCACTTGACTAGACTTGCCCACAATCATGGTGGTTGTGACTACTTTTGTGATCTAAGACAAAGATCCATCTATTAGCCTCCTGAGGCTAGAGGCTATCCTGAGGGGCAGGAGAAGGGTTAATAGGGTATCCATAGTCCTAACTAAGCATCCCATTACAAAGGGGTTAATTTCTTATTATATTATTAAATTGTTTATTTATTCTACCTACCTACATTTGCATACCTACTTTACCTGAATTTGACAGGACAGAATTGAAAAAGGGACTGTCCCAGAAATTTTGGGACAGTTGACAGGTATGTAGATGGAAGAAAGTGGGTTAAAAACTTAGACTTAAAGGGTTAAGTGTAGACTAGTGAGTGAAGAAGTAAAGGGCAAATAACAGGATTGATCCTTGTGAATTGTTTGGTTGTGTGTATTTTGGTTGTTTGGTTGTGAATCAGAAGGGAAAAAAAGGAATTGAAGGAAAAAGCATAATTTGCAAAAAAAGATGATTGAAAAATGGTAAAGGTGAATGAGTGGATAATTGGCGACCCACTCACCTGTTTCGCCCCCAGGGCAAATCATCCAAACGCTGTGTGTCCAAGAGGTTTGTCAGCGGACTTCCAGAGCTTAAACACCAGGCCCTATCGTATGCTGGCTACTGCGGCGGGGGTAGCAGCTGTGTCCACACCACAAACAGATGCTGCCAGGGGTGAGAAACTACTTTTACCATTTGGGACAATTTGGGCATCACATTTTAGCCATGAAGAAAACTGGCAGGTAAAAGGCACTGGCACCACCACCAGCAGTAGCAACATTGAAAAATGAAAAGGTGAATGAGTGGGCTAGCCTGTTTCACCCCCTGGGCAAAGCATCCAAACACTGTCAGTCCTTCCAGAGCTGAAACACTTGGCCCTAGTGTACGGAGGTGGCAGGCATTGCCACACCACAAACAGATGCAGCCAGGGGGGAGAAACTACCTTTACTTTTGGAAAAATTAGCTTTCCATGCTAAGAGTAGGGTACCATAACTTGGGCAGATTGAATTTAAAAAAGGCAATCTGCTCCATCAGATGAAGTGCCATGCTTCTTGCATCATAGAAAACACGCGCTCGCTTTGAACAGCTGCTGTGCAACCCATGATAGTGCAGGCCACACACTCTTCTTTTTATCCCAGTAGCTAAGAGGGTCAACATTAGGCGTAGACAGAACTTCACAGAGGTAAAGTTTGACCATTTCAGCAGCACTACTCTCCTTTCTGCTGCTAGCTCTGTCAGTGGGTCCGACTATACTCCCAAGTGCCTCTTCCCAATATGCAGCTCCTCCACTCAGCTGTGTTTTGCTGCTTGTGGCACTGCTGCTAATGCTGCTACTTCGAGTAGCAGACATCACCTCTTCCTCCTCCTGCACCTCTTCCTCTTCAGACAGCATTACCCCTTTTCGGTCATCATGCACCCTTTGGATCAATTGCTCCTGGTAGCTGCTAAGAACATTCAATTTGAGTGCTCGCTTTCCCTTAATCCTTGGCTCACAAAGGCATACTAGCATCATTTCAGGACTTTCTTCCATTTGTTTGCAAAGGAGAACTTTAATGCTTCAGCTTCCTGACTATGGCTGCTACATCAGGATGTAAAGTGCCACCTTAAACAGCCTCATAGTTTTCAAGGAACACATCCATCTTGATGTCTAGATCAGATAACACTGGGATTACCTGGCCCAGACTTGCAGTGCTCAAGCTTTAACTGTCAGTGACATCCCTGAATGGTTTAAGGACTGCCGCTAGCTCAGCGATCACTGTCCAGTCTACCCCTAGGCAAGGACAGAAGCTCTCAAGCCCACTAAGCTAAAGTGGTTATCTGTATATCATATTTTTTAATAAATATTAATTTATGTAATATTAATAGATTATAAATAAGTACATTGTAATTACACTATGAGCTTTAATAACTTTAAAGCAGATACAGAAAATGTAGCTAAATTATTTTCTTTCTTTCTAGTATTCTAGTAGTACTACAGCTACCCTGAAGCTTTGCTTAGCACAGTTGTTGTCTGATGGACTGAGGTGAGCAAAACAAATGAAAAATATAATTAAAATTGACTTTGTCTCGACTCTCTTGCTTTTGCTAACACAAAGCACAAACTAAAGCACTGCGGCACCAGTACTAGTAAGATTAGCTTAACTTTAAAATAAAAATTAAATAAATTATTAAATATTAGGTATTTCTTATATTAATATAATAAATAATTAATTATAAACTTATAACTTAACCTTAAGTGTAGTAGTGGACTGGTTAATCTTTTGTGGGATAAATTAACTCTACCTGACAGAATGCCTCAAGCACACTAAGCACAATATGTACATCTGTGAGTAAAGAACCTCAGCCTTCTCATTGTGGCTAAAGGCGACATAGTAGAACACTTCACTGCATCATTGAAAGCCTTGAGATGATAAAGCTGCATGCAGAAGACAGCGAGCAAGAGATGCCACATGTTTGCTAAAGGAAGTACAACATTGGGAATTATCACATTTAAATGACTGAAGTAGCCAGTGAGCAAGTAAAGGCTAAAGCAATACACAGCAGGCTGATACAGACGAGCTGGTTATTACCTGCCTCAAGTGAGCGCAGGTAATAGCCAGCACCCAGACATTAGAAGAAGCCAATGTACACGCTCACTGAAAGAGGTAAAGCTCTACAAGACGTCAAACTAAAATTATCTTAAAACAGATTTTGAACAGAAATATAGAAGATGGAAATATCACACCAATGGGTTAAGAATAGAGAGACTGCAGAATTGATTATTGACGTTATGAGCATCATTAATGGCACTCAGTCTGAGTTAGATCATATTTATGGTGATATAAGAAGTATCACAAGCCCTGAACTTGAAAGAAAAGTGTACAAAAATGTAATCACTGGCACTCCAAATGAAAGGGCTCAACGCTTTCTCAATGAAGATCCGGAAGATATACCATGGCCTGACTCAGAGTCAGTGTTTGAAACCACTGTGTCCAGCATCATCTCATTGAAGGAACTAAAAAGGCACAATGCAGCACAAGCAAGGCTGCAAGTGTACGCTGAAAGTATCAAACGTGAAGATGAAGAACAGCTTTCTGCTTCTGTTCCTCAACACACAAAGGAAGGTGTGCTCCAATTTCTCTTCCCCCACCATTCCTGCTCACTTAAGTCAACCCCTTTATCCCCCTCAAAGGTTCAATTCGCCTAAGATCCTGTCTCTTAATCAGCTATATTTACTACCTCCCATGAAGCTTCTAATGGCCTTGTGAAAGCACTCGCTGAAGCAATTACAGCCAATAGGATTCCAATCCCAGAACCTGCTGTTTTCTTTGGAGACCCTCTGAAGTATAATGACTGGAAGTTGTCTTTCTAGACATTAATTGACCGCAATAACTTGCCAACCCAAGAAAAGCTTTTCTTTGTATGCAAGTATGTAAGTGGCCCAGCAAAGAGAGCTATTGAAGGCTACTTCTTAGTTGGAACACAAACCACTTATCATGCCGCCTGGGACATTCTTGATGACAGGTTTGGACAGGTGTTAAAACTAGGAAAGTCATTTTGTGACAAAATACAAGCATGGCATAAAATTGCCACCAAAGACAGCAAAGATCTCTGTGAATTTGTAGATTTCCTGAGCAGTGTTGTATCAGTCATGCCTTATGTTCATGTTTTACAAGCTCTAAATGACTGCGTTGAAAATAAAAGGATAGCAGCCAAGCTAAAAGAGTGGTTGCGTTCACATTGGGACAGAGCTGTCACAAAGTTCCTAGATAAATACAAAGTATTCTCGATTTCAAATTCTATGCAGCCCCATCACCTCACTGCAAGCAATAAATCCAACAGATCAAGAGAGATCTAAGCAAACCATCACAACTCAAGCGCCAAAACATTCATTACTAGTTCTAGGAAGAAGACTAGCACCCTGTGTGCCTTTTGTAAGAAACATGGCCAAACTCTTCATAAGTGCTGTATGATTATGGAAAGACCAGTTAAAGAAAGAGTGAAGTTTTATTTAAAATAATGTAATGAACAAACTGGGTGTTCAAAAAAAAAAAAAAAAAAAAAAAAACCCAGCAGAAAAAAATTTACACTTTCATCTCTTTATCACAATGGCATTTCTCTATTCACCTTCTTATTTTACTGACATAATAATAAAAGCTACAAGAACCCGGAGATGCGTGATGACGTAGCACGCGAACGTATCACGTGAGACGCCGGCGGCTGGTGCCGAACATGAACAGACCGAGGGTTTGATACTTACCCCTTAGCGTGCTGTATCCCTTATTTCGGTCGAGGAGCGGACGGAAGGACGGAGGACTGGTGGAGGAGAAAGATATTTACCCGGAGAGATTACTGCAGATTTTTTGATTTTTACGGGAATCGTTCCGTTTGTGGAATTGTGCTGCTCTACGCCTTCAGTTCGCGGTCTTTTTGGAGCACGGAGCGTGGTCCTTGGAACCTGGAGCTGACACGTGGAGTGGCTGTGACGACGCAGAATATTCTCCGGTGGAGCGCCGCTGGAGTGTCGTTTGTCCTGACTGTGCCGGAGTCTCTCTGGAGGATTGTCTTTACTAGGGGTCGTGTTTCCTTCTCTCTCAACTTTTGGAAGAGTTCCTCAAAGCTAAGTGACCCCCGCAATATATTCATATACATTGTTCTATTGCTTTGGATGGTTTAAATGGACAAATCTTATTTTTAGTTATTACCCTTATGAATACTTCATATGACTGAACATCTAATTGATGCATATTTGATTGCTGAATACGCTGAAAAGAAATATTTATATAACATTATTCATAAACCAGCTATATCTTTTAAGTTTTAAATATAAAAGAGAGAAAGCGGTGTGGAGAGAGGAAGCTTTATAGGCATTAAGACACAACAGCAACTTTAAGACTACACGATGCCACCTAAGAAAGAGAGGGAGAGGGAGAGAGAAAAAGAGAAAGAAAAGGACAAAAGACTAGGTGTTGAGAACTTATTACTCTCCCAAACCAGACTCTAATACATCTAAACCTCTCCACATATCTTCCTCAATTCTAAATGACTCCTCTCCTGAGGTTCAAATGGAGGCCTCACAGATGGAATCAATTCTTCCGCCCAAAATCACAAATATAAACGATCTATATTCAAAGTTAAGTGCAGAAATGAAATTTAATACTGACTCTTTGAAACAAGAAATGGCTCGTATCTCAGACAAATTGTCATCTCAATCAAATATTATACAGACCCTTCAACTTGAAATAGACTCCCTCAAAAAAGAAAATAAGGATCTTAGACTGAATATGCAAACAACTTGAAGATAGATCCAGAAGTAATAATGTAAGAATAAGGGGAATCCCCGAAGAAATTTCTAACGCACATTTAGAATCTTATCTAAATGATTTATTAGCAACTTATCTTCAAAAAGACCGTACAGGGACTACACCGTTTGAAAGTTTACATAGACTGACTAAACCAAAGAATTTAATAAATCCAGATGTACCAAGAGACGTGATGGTTCGCTTCCACAATTTTTATGTTAAAAATCAATTTATATCTGAATTTCGTAAAAAACATACTCAAGATCCTACTTATGAAGATTTAAAACTTCTCCCAGACCTTTCGTTCGCATCAAGGATTTTTAGAAGAAAATTTTGAGATTGAATTCAGAAGCTCAGGGAAGCAAATATTAAATATAAATGGGGTTCTCCCTCTAAGATTATATTATTTCATCAATCAAGGACTTTACCTTTGACTGACCCTACACAAGTGGAAGAATTTCTATCTTCACTATCTCAACCTACAATTGTAGGAATTAAGTAGGAAGAACATGCCAAACTATGTTTACTATATTGGGATTGTAATATTAATTGTAGTATCAATTGTTATTTATATAACTAATTTTTTTTTTTTTTTTTTTACAATTTTATTTTTTTTTTCTCTTATCTATATACACATAAGTGATCACCTTAGGGACTCTCTATACATTATAAGCGATCACATTAGTGATTTATTCGCTTCACTTACACATAATTCACCAACGATTATAGATTTACACCCTCTTTTGCTGTTATTAATATTTAATTTCACGAGGACCTTTTCTTACACATCTTCATACACATTAAATATGATCATTTTGGTGAGCTATTTGTTTCACTTACATACAATTTACCAACGACCACAGAATTACACCCTCTTTTGCTTTTATTAATTATTTTTTTTTTTTTTCTCTCCTCATTTATACACACATTATAAGTGATCACCTTAGGGATTTTTTCTATTTCCATACACATTATAAGCGATCACATCATTGATTTATTCGCTTCACCTACATACAATTTATCAACGATTATAGGCTTACACCTTCTTTTGTTGTTATTAATATTTAATCTCACGAGGACCTCTCCTTGCACATCTTCATACACATTAAATGATCACCTTAGTGAGTTATTTGTTTCACTTATATACAATCAATTACTTTGTAAAATTTTTTTTTTTTTTTTAGACTAAATACTTTTCTCTCGAGGTTCTAATTCGGCACCTACGCTTGTTTTGGCCCTATATGGATTCAGGGCAAATGTTGCATGATATATTTTCATGTACAAATTGTATGAATGGTTGTGTGTATGTTGGTATAAGTTTAGACGGAAATTTAGTTTTTAGAGGTGGAAAGGATTGGATTGCAATTCAATTAGATGACACTTAGACTGATGTCTATTAATTGCCAAGGCCTGAACTCCCCACATAAAAGGGCGTTTTTATACGACACTTTGAAGCGAGAACATATTGATATATGCTTCTCACAGGAAACTCATTGGAAAAAGGGATCTCTGACTTGTTGGTTTTATAAAAGATATCCATTTGTCTTCGATTCAAGTTTATATTACAAGAAAAAAAGAGGAATAGCAATTTTTATAAGTGATAAAATTAAGTTTGAAAAATTGCATTATGAGAGTGACCATGAAGGTCGTTATGGGATATTAATTTGTAAGGTGAACGAGTCAATTTTTACTTTAGTTAACATATATGCTCCCAATACATCTACTGTTAAAGGTCTTTGATCGGGTTCATGAAATATCCAAAGGTTTTCCCGTAATCGGAGGTGATATGAACTGTATTCAGGATGTTAAACTAGATAAAGGTTTAAGATTTGGTTTATACCCCGACAAAAAATTGAAATTGTTAAGTAAATCTTTTTCAATATGTCTTGCCCGTAATAATTTATACGACATCTGGAGAGTAAAAAATCCTTCTGTGAAAGATTTTACTTTTTACTCATCGGTTCATCAATCCTATTCCAGAATTGATTCATTCTTTACAGATAGTAAATCAATAGAATATTGTAACTCTGCATCTATTGGCAATCAAACTTGGTCGGATCATGCTCCAGTTATTATAGAAATTAAAAATAAACATGAATTTAGAATAAGATCCAACTGGAGACTTAATGAATCACTATTATTGTCTCCAACATTTAAAGAAAATGTTTTTGATTTAGCTAAAGAGTTTATAGAAATGAATGACAACGGTGAAGTTTCTGATACAACTTTATGGTGCACATTTAAATGTGCTATGCGAGGACTCCTTATAAAACATGGAGCGGAGGTGAAGAAATTAAAGGGTTTAACCTAGGGCTGCAACTAACGATTATTTTAATAATCGATTAGTTGGCCGATTATTTTTTCGATTAATCGATTAATCGGATAAAAAAATTATATTTAATAATTTAATGAAATGCCCTGCACCCACCCACACTCTGCCCCATCAGTTTCCCACCCGGCAATCAATCAATCTCTCTCTCTCTCTCTCTCTCTCTCTCTCTCTCTCTCTCTCTCTCTCTCTCTCTCTCTCTCTCTCTCCGTGCCTCCGCTACCGAATCGTTCCACTTACAACGTTCAACCGCAAAACTTTATTCAAATCTTCATCGTTCACGCGCGTCACATCCGTCATTACGTAACTTCAAGCAGACGGACACTACAGAGCTCTGCCGCAGAAACGGGGGAACGCTGGCGGAGGTAAGTGAAAGGAGCCGAGCGCTCCAACGACGAATCCATCACTCGATTAATCGATAACGGAAATCGTCGACAACGATTCCCGTTATCGATTTTATCGATTCGTTGTTTCAGGTCTAGTTTAACCCTATCAGATCTTAATATTAAATTAGCGGAACTGGAAGCCAGTAATAAACAAAATCCGTCGGTTCTTATTTCTGGATAGATTAGATCCATTCAATCTAAGATTAAAGAAAATCTAATTGAGAAGACAAATAGATGTTTATTAAGACTCAAACAAAACTGGTATTACAGTAGTAATAGAACAAGCAAAAATTTGACAAACAAAATTAAAAATCGAACGGAAAGAAACAGAATAAATAAAATTATTTTAAACAAGAAAATTTATTCAACTCCAAAACAAATCGGAGAAGCTTTTAGGTCATATTATGCTTCACTATATAATTTACCAGATATAACTAAAAATAATTCACAGATAAATTCCTTTTTGGATGGGTTGAACCTTCCTAAGCTTTCTGTAATGAAATTGACAAAACTAAATTCTCCCATTCAACTTTCAGAAATAAAGAATACGATACGTAATCTACCTAAATCTAAAGCTCCAGGACCAGACGGTTTCTCCGCCCCTTTTTTTCAACTTTTGGAAAAAATTATTTCTCCACTTTTGTTAAGAATATTTACTGTAATACCAACTAAGAAAAAATTTCCAAGTGAAATGCTTCAGGCTATGATAACCCCAATCCCCAAATTAGGCAAGGATCTAACTAAAGTTACGAATTATCATCCTATCGCACTAATAAATTTAGATATTAAAATTTTTTCCAAAATACTAGCAGAGAGATTAAAAGAGGTAATATCTGACTTAATACACCCGGATCAAACAGGTTTCCTTAAGGGGAGAAACGGGGTAGATAATACGCGTAGAATATTAAACCTTAGGTTATTAAACCTGAATTACAAAATACTAAACTACCCGCTACGCTAATAGCCTTAGATGCTGAAAAGGCCTTCAATAGAGTCAGCTGGTCCTTTTTAGAAGGCACTCTAAAAGCATTTGGCTTGTCTGGAGACTTCCTTTATAATACACTAGCTCTTTATAAAAATCCACAACTTTAATATCAATAATGGTGATGTCCATTAGCTCCCTTGCTTTATATTCTCTCAATTGAACCTTTGGCAGTAATAATTCGCCATTCCACAAAAATACACGGATTAATAACAGGTCCATTGGAACATAACATTGCATTATATGCTGATGACATTCTTCTCATACTTACTTCTCCCGAATCTTCAATTCCAGAAGTGATAGAGCGTATAAACGAATATAGTCTTTATTCTAATTATAAATTAAATATAGACAAGACACAAATTATTAACTTCAACATGGAATTATCTCAAATACAAAATCTAAAAACTAAGATACCATTTTCTGGAACACAGACATATATCAATTATTTAGGAATAAAAATTTATAACAATCTTTATTTATTAAAACAATAATTATCTCAGCCTCCTTGATGATTTGAAAACTCATCTATTGATTTGGCAAAGATTAGAAATTTCATGGCTCGGCAGGTTAAACATATTAAAATCGTACGTTACACCTAGACTAATTTACCTGTTTAGAACAATTCCACTTTCAGTTCCCGTGAAAATTTTAAACCAATTTGAAAAATTGTTTTCTTCATTTGTTTGGTTAAATCAAAAGCCAAGAATATCTCGCTTCATATTAAAAAAAAATCTTTCACAGACCGGACTTAAATTCCCTAACATACGAAATTTGCATGAAATTTGTATGTTCAGTCATTTTTTAGCTTGGGATTTTAAAAGGAAGTTTGATCTCCCGTGGCATAAATATGAATTATGGAAATGTCGTAATTTTGACCAATTTCACTTTTATTGGCTTAACTATAGCAGTATAAAAGATTTAGATACGTCTAATCCAATAATATTAAATATTTTGAAGAATATGTTCACCTTTAAAGAAAATTTTGCTCCTAAAGATTCATGGTCATCTTATACACCTGTAGGTATGCTGCAATTTATCATTAAAGATATTGATCTTAAAATGTGGTACTTACACGGTATTCATAAAATTGAAGACATTTGGTCTCCCTCTAGATTAAATTCCTTTGAAGAATTGCAAACTAAATTTTTACTCCCAAATAATGAATTTTTTTCATATTTAAGAATTGTAAGTTTTATCAAATCTAAGACTTGGCATTTGCCAACTACTCTAGATAGATTTATAGGAAAATACTCTAATAATAACCTAATCTCAAAATTGGGAACTATTTTAGAACAGACATACATTATTGAAAAACCTATTACTATACAGAAATGGGAAACAGATTTTGATATCTCTTATTCGGTAGAAGTTTGGAATTCTGCATGGAATATTTTAAGGAAGACAATCCATTGTATTAATCTACACGAACAATTTTATAAATTATTGCATAGGTGGTACTATGTTCCTACAACTTTACACAAAATGGTCAGCTTAAACTCCAACAAATGCTGGAGATGTAAATCAGAACTCGGTACCGCAGCCCATATCTGGTGGTATTGCGATAGTTTAACTACAATAAAATTTGAAATTACAAACTTATTTAATAAGATGTTTGGACAACAATGGTCTTTAACTCCCCAATCTTTCCTTTTCCATATAGATATTCCAGTTAAAAATAAATTCAATCTAGAACTAGCAATCAATATCTTTGCAGCAGCTAAAATCTGTTTGGCATGGAACTGGAAGTCTGATGCAGTCCCGGCTCAGTCGAATATTTGTGACTAAATAGAGTACCAACATAAAATGGAGAAAAATTTTTTCTATCTACACAATAATATAAAAAAATACGATAAAATTTGGTTACTTTGGCAGGAATTTCTTTCTTCTTCCACAAAATAATTTTTCATCCTTGGCAATTAAGTTATAACCTTAGTTCATCCAATTTTCCTTTCCTTTCTACCCTCTACACTATTTAGCCTGCTCAATCAGGCTATAGACCCATTTGCCGTTCTATGTATGAATGTTAAATTCGATTTGTTATTATGATTTTATAATTATAATCTGGTTATGGAACAATGTATCGGATTTTGGTTGTTTGTTGGAATGTTATATTTGTTGTGATATTACTGTTATAATAATAAAAAATATATAAAAAAAATAAAAAATAAAAAAAAAAGCTACAAGAACCCAAACACAGTGTTTCTCAAACTAGTTTTTAATACTTAAAGTTATAAGTAAATATGAATTCATATGTTAACTATTTTTTCATATTTGATAAAAAACTATGAGAAAAAAGCCTTGTTTATATTTTCTTTTATTTGCCAAACTGCCCCCAGTTATGCACATCTGACCCCCAGCTTGCCACTCTGCCCCTGATATGCCTTATACCTCCTATATGCCAAAGATTCCACTGTGCCCCGATATGCCTTATACTCTTTATATGCCAGTGATATGCAACTGAGCCCCCTGATATACCTTATACCCCCAGATATGTCTTATGCCCCCCTGATATGCCAAATATTGATATGCCTTATACCTCCTATATGCCACTGTGCCCCCTGATATGCCTTATAACTTCCAATATGCCACTCTGCCCCTCAGATATGCCTTATACCTTCCAATATGTCACTCAACCCCCATTTATGCCTTATACCTCCCTACATGCCACTGTGCGCCCTGATATGCCACTGCGCCCCCCATAAATGCCCTACACCACCCTAAAATTCATTATACTCCCTGAATCACCACTTTGCCTCCCCCAGATATGCCATTCTGAAATTCATTGTACCCTCCCATACACCACTCTACCTCCCCCTATACATCACTCTAACTTCCCCAGATATGCCACTCTGCCTCCCTGAAAATCATTATGCCCCCCATACACCACTATAACTCACCCATAAACCACACTCCCTCACCCCCTCCCATACATCACTCTGCCTCCTCTGCCTCCTCCCCCCTCCCATACACCACTCTGCCTCCTCCCCCTTCCCATACACCACTCTGCCTCCCCCCCCATACACCACTCTGCCTCTCTCCCCGACTCCTTGGTGTCTTGTGAACCTCCGTTGCTGACATAGAAGCCCCAGCGGAAGTGAAGGGGAGTAACGGAGGCTGTCTGTGCGCATCGCGTAGACCCCCACCAGCTGACAAAGAGGATGATCCTCTGCAGGAGACCTGGATTCTCCTTTCTGTCAGCCGGTGGGGGTCTGCACGATGCGTACAGCCTCCGTTACTCCCCTTCACTTCCCTCCCCGCGGAAGTGGAGGGGAGAGGCGGAAGTTGTCTGTGGGCATCGCACGGACACTCACTGGCTGACAGTGAGGGGAATCCAGGTCCCCTGCAGCGCTGCATGGGATCTGGATTCTAGTGTTATAATCCGATCTCTGAGGTCGGATTATAGAAGGAGAGGAGTTTTTCAGAGCATTTGCTCTGAAAAAAACCTCTTTTTATAATCAATAAAAATCAATTCGACTAATAGATAATGAAAATTGTTGACAACGATTTTCATTATCGATTATTACCGATTTTATCGATTAGTTGTTGCAGCCCTACACTCATACCTCATCAAAACCAAATAAAGAGATCCTAGTGTATGCCTTACTTGACACTCAGTCAAGTCTGAAATAAGAATCAAACTATCAACAACCTATACCAGGGACTACATACCTGCCAACAGATCATATATACCCACACGGCATGGAATTGGCCACATCTAGAACATCTTGCTGAAGAAATGTGTCCTGAACTTGATTGTGAAGTAGGGTTGTTAATAGGCTATAACTGTCCTCTAGCTTTAATGCTCATGGAGTTCTCAGCGGTAACTAAGACTAGCCATTTGTTTAGAGATCTGTGTTGGGTTGGAGCATTATTGGATATATAGTAGCTCGGACAGTGGCTGTGAGTCATAGGATTATTCATTAGGTGCTTAGTTATTGAGTTGACTAGCTGGTTTTGTTCTGGTTTTGTTCTGCTCAGTCCCAATTCCTCTTGCAATCTACCTACTCTGCTCAAAGTACTTCTTGGCATCTGACATTGGCTTGTTTACTAGACTTAGTCTATCTCTCCTATCTTGACCTAACTTGTTCCCTGTTTTGCACCTCTGCCACCTGTCCTGATCCTGGCTCCTTTACCTGACTTTCGCTTTTGCCTTTGGCCCTTACTTTTCGGACTCCCACAAATACCTGTTGGCCTCCTAGCTCTCCACCCTGTTCTATGCTCCCAGCATGTCCCGACAATGGCTCTTGCTTAGTAAACGCAAAACAAATTGCAGAGTTGAACTGGTTCGCTGGACAAAGTTTCCTAGATCTAAAGAAGACATTAAGGTGGGAAAGAGTGATCGGAGACCTGAGATAAAAATGACACAGGTACATAGGACCAAGACAAAGGAAGAGAGGTCTCTATTTAATCGCCTACAAGGGTTTTCGGATTGGAAGAGGGTAGTGAAAGCCATAGCAAGACTCAAACGTTGTGCAAAGTGTGTAGAAGGTCTGAATGAAAGATCCAGTGAATCAACAATGCTTGAAGAAAGAAAGGATGCTGAACAATTCATAATTCATATATAAGAAGATGTGTTCAGTGATGAAATCAAGTCTCTAAAACAAGGAAAATAAGTTAATTCAAAGCAGTTGAACAAGTTGTACAAACTAAGTCCATTTGTTTATGATCATGATATTCTAAGGGTGGGAGGAATATTGACACAGACAACTCTCCATCCCCACATCAAACACCCAGCCATCCCTCCAAAGTGGCATCACGTATCTTGTGTACTCATAAAGCACTTCCACGAAAGGGTGCATCATCAAAGTCATGGAATGACCATCAAGGAAATCCATTCCAACGCATTTAAATCCTAGGATATAGTAGTGACGTATCATCTCTTATAACAAATAAATAATAATGGTGAGAGCGCTAAGGAGGTTTGGAATTCCTCTTGGAGCTGGTAGTATATTACGATATATGTATAAAAATGGCAGGAATTGAAGCTGTCCTTCATAAGGAGAGCAAGGTCAAATATCTTTTTAATCGCTCGTCCCCATTTATTGCAACACTAGATAGCACTACCAGATTGTCACTGTTTCAAACGTTCAATACCACGGAGGGGTATTGTCTTCAGGTCCTAAAAGGTATTCGCCCCATACCGGGGTTCTGATCTCGTTGCGGGACAGGACGTGTCTGTGTTGTGGCCCGATGTTCTGTGATTGAGGAAGTGATATTACCTACACTGTATGTGTTATTGGAATTGTGCATTACTTGTCCATGTACACATCTAGTCTGTCACCATGTCTATATGTAACTTTGTTCTTATGCTGTATGCTTTGTCTTCGCTGTGTAATAAGGAAGTTTAAAAAAAAAATGTCAGGAATTATATTAAAAATACAATTAAAGTAAAATAAACATAAAAATATATGTGGAAATAAATACAATTGGTTATACATATAAATATCAGATAAAATAACAATAAAACACATGTATGAATTGTTTCCTCTTTTGTTGAAACATAATTTGGTAAATGAACCTGATGCGTTTCGCTGTCTAAATACGGCTTCCTCGGAGGAAATGTAGCTTTGCTTGGAAATGTAGCTGCTGTGGCCTTCTCATAAGTGGATAGTTAAGAGTTACACTGGACTATCCAGACATCCAAGCTTCATGCTTGCATCCAACTACTCCTCTGGCAATCACTAACGTCTGCTATATCTTCTTCACTTACAGGTATGACAATTCCATATTTCATCTGAACCCCTCATCTCCTGCTGTAACCCCTGTTTCCACTTGGTATGACAATCCCATATTTCATCTGAACCCCTCATCTTCTGCTGTAACCCCTGTTTCCACTTGGTATGACAATCCCATATTTCATCTGAGCCCCTCATCTCCTGCTGTAACCCCTGTTTCCACTTTGTATGTCTTTATCTTGTCTGTCTCCATACCCTGCTACTCTCAAAGGGTTAAATTTGGTGTCCTCTAGTCTAGCCTAATTGCAGTTGCAAGCCAAGGTGTAAAACATCTCCCTCCTGTATGCAATCACCTTATCTGACCACTTATGAGGCAACCCTATAAATTCCTAGGCCTCACTTGGAAACAAGCTTGATTGGAAATGTAGCTGCTGTGGCCTCTTCATAAGTGGATAGTTAAGAGTTACACTGGAGTTAAACGGGAGGGAACTACAAACGACACACCGAGTACCATTGCAGAAAGCAGGTAAACCAAATAAGCACTTGCTTGCCTCACCTCCATCCCTACTATGAACCCGTACATGTTACTATGTCCTTTTCCCACAAATCCCATTTGTTATCTGTCTGTATCCGACTCCTTATGTGCTCAGGTGACATTGAATGTAACCCTGGCCCTACTATCCCCACCTGCATCCGTCCCCGCACCTTCTGAACTAACACAAATTACCGCAATCTTAAATCAGTCCAGTGTAACCCAAGCACCCCTTTCTCCTGTGCTCTCTGGAGTGCACGCTCTGTGTGCAACAAACTAACTGCTGTCCATGACCTTTTCATCTCTAACCACCTTAGTCCTCAGACACTACCTCTCCTGCTGCTCTCTCTTATGGTGGCCTTCACTCCCAGACCTGGAGACAAACAGGGAGGTGGTGTTGGTATTCTCCTCTCTCCTCGCTGCACCTTTCAATGTCTACAACCTATTCCCTCTCTCTCTCTTTCTCGTTTTTCGAAGTACACTCTGTCTGCCTTTTCTCCCCGATTGCTCTTCACATTGCAGTGATCTACCGGCCTCCTGGCCCCACCTCACACTTCTTTGATCACTTTGCTGCTTGGCTTTCCCACTTTCTTTCCTCCACCATCCCTACGCTAATCCTAGGGGACTTCAATATACCTACTGATGACCCATCCTCACCTGCTGCTTGCAAACTACTTTCACTCTCCTCCTCCCTCGGACTCTCACAATGGACTAACTCCCTGACGCACTGTGGCGGTCATCAAATCGATCTAGTGTTCTCCCACCTTTGTTCCACATCTCATTTCTCCAACTCTGATCACAGCCTGCTTATATTTCATTTCAACATACCACACACACCCTCGCTACCCAAGAAACCACCCCAAACCTACCGTAACATCCGCAACATCAACACTCCACAGCTTACACTACAGCCACTCCTCTCATGTATATCCTCCTCCTTCTGTCCTGCTACAGCTCAGTATAACCATACACAAGCCTCAGCCCTAGATATGATTGCCCCTGTAATTCACCACTTTTAACACCCTTCTCAGGGCCACAGCACCACCCTTGCCCTCCAACTTCTCTGCCCAAGACCTTACCACCTACTTCAAAAACAAAATTGACACCGTCAGGGATAACATCCTCCCCCGATGACCTTCCGGGTGACGTCAGCAGTGACGGGACATGGAAGGGAATGCACGATCGGGCGATTGGGCATTTAAGAATGTAACAGTTTTCCGGCGTTAGCACGGGAAGCTGTTACATGAGATCGGGCAGCAGAAAGCCAGCGATGCTGGCTTCTGCTGACAGGGTGGAGTCCAGGCTGTTTGACAGCCTGATCTCCCGTGTAGCAGCAGGGATGTGTCCCTGCCACTTCAAGAAAGGCAGGACGTACCTGTGCGTCCATATGTGTTTCTTTAGATGTGGTTTATGGATGTACCGGTACGTCTATAGGGGAAATTCTGGACTGCTGGAAGGTATGCGGATGGAAGAAAGTGGGCCAAAAACTCAAAATAAGCATAGACTAAGAGTTATTGGGTAAATGTTATATGGTTATACAAAATGCAACACTCAGCATGATGTCACAAGAGTGAGCTGACTGGACCAACAAAGATCAGCTCACTCATCAATGTCCCTCCTCCTGTTTCAAGAAATGGCAGACATGATGCGTAAATGAAGACGAAGGCGATGAAACAAAGATTCTTCGTGTTGTGCGTCTTCGTGTACCTTCGTTATCTGCCGCCATATTAGTTTATTCTGTATTTGGTTTGAATAACGAAAACACAACATTCATGTTCGTTTTCATGTTCTCCTGAATACAAATGCACAAATCTCTATTATAAAATTTTGCACTTGTATGACAATACAACTTTAAACAGCTACATAACTGTATATAACCTGGTTTTGTGCAGTGATCCACAGAGGTAATACTCCGTTATCCCACCATTCAGACACGTTTTGTGTTTTCTTATATGTCAGCTTTTGAAGAGTGTCAGGGTTAAACATCAGATTGTGTATTACACCATGATCTTCTATCCAGCGTCCTGTAATATTTAGAAAAATAAATCACTATAAATTATAGAATTTATGACAATGCCATTATAAACAAATTGGCTATTTGGAATGCAAACTAAAGTTATAGAATTTTCAGGATTGATCTACAATTAAGACATTATTTTTTCATAAATATATATTTATTCCCTGTCAAATATTGTATTGATATAGTTTCATCATCAGTTTTATATCATTGTATTACCTTAGAAACCTTATTTGACTGAATGACACATTCAAAGGTATGTTTTTTAAAAATTTAGTCTGGCTGATCTGACATGTATACCTTTAAACAGGCTTTTCATATATTTGCTGACAATGTGTATTGTTTGTATGTATTTATTAGACATATGCAAATGGGCAAAAAAATATTCGGAGACCTTTTTTGGTTAGTTTTTGGCCCATTCATTTTTGGACAGCAAATTCCGTTTCCTGCCCATTAGTTTCGGATGAAAATCGGGGGGCATTTTAGATGCTCACATTTTCTCTC
Source organism: Spea bombifrons (assembly GCF_027358695.1). Taxonomy (NCBI): domain Eukaryota; kingdom Metazoa; phylum Chordata; class Amphibia; order Anura; family Pelobatidae; genus Spea; species Spea bombifrons. The sequence goes on from NC_071093.1 coordinate 24,580,310, forward strand.
ACTCATTCTCTCATACTCTCATTTGCACAAGGTTATCTTAGGGCAAAGTGGCAGAATTTCTGGTGGCTTCCTCTCCCGCAATCATTTAGTCGGGGTTGAGGAGGTCACCGGAAGCTCCTCCATTTTGCTCAAAGTTCACAAGGGTTATCTTAGGACAAAACGATGGAGCTTCCAGTGACATCCTCTACTTTGACCCTTAAAGTTTGCCGGGAGGTCATGTCCGCAGAGATGCAGAAGAAGAAAAGGGAAGAATGAAGAGAGAAATGGGAAAAAGAACAAGAAGACGGAGAACAAAAAGATGTGAAACATGAAAGTGGAGCTGCGAGACACAGAAGCAGTCGGTAAAGAAGGTAGGGAGCCAACAGTGAGAGTGTGGGAATGTGTCACGAACCGGGGAAGCAGGTCTGATAGGAGCCCAGGTGCAGGGGATACGAGGGGCTCTGTCTGTACCCCACGATGCATAATGGCTTGGGGTTGGTACAGACAGGCGCAGGAAATAACTCAAAGACAGAGGATGCGGATTAAGAGTTGTTTTGCATATGATGGTACAATATATATACAAAGAAAGTCTCTTGGCAGGAAGCCCTCTGGTTGGGGCACACACGGCAGGAAGCCCTCTCGTTGGGGCACACACGGCAGGAAGCCCTCTAGCTGGGGCACACACGGCAGGAAGCCCTCTAGCTGGGGCACACACGGCAGGAAGCCCACTTGCAGGGTACTCGACTTGGGAGTTCAGAAAGTGGGGCGCTGGCCGCAACTAAGGAACAAAGCAGGAACAAAGCAGGAACAAAGCAGGAACAAAGCAGGAACAAAGCAGGAACAAAGCAGGAACAAAGCAGGAACCAAACAGGCAGTCCTCTAACTTCAATGTCAAGGCCCAGACTGCAGGGCTGGGCAGGTTTATAAAGGCTGACTTGATCAGGTAAGCAACTGCAGCTGGACCTGATAATTAGTTTGAGTGGTTCTGAATGGCAAGGGCGGCCACTAGTGGCTGAAAACGTAAAATGAGCAATACAAAGTTTAACCAAGTCCATTCAGCGAAGGGTGAACGTTACATACCCCCACCGCAAGGAGCAACCTCCGGATGCTCACAGACCTGTGGTCTCATCATCTTTCTTTGTGTCTGGGTCTTGGTCTCTGTGTCCACCACCAATTCCAGTACTGCAGGTATCCCCGCGGACTCCTTGTATTGGCCTTGACATTCTGTCATGAACCGAGGACACAGGTTGATAAGGAGCCCAGGTGCAGGGGATACGAGGGGCTCTGTCTGTACCCCACGATGCATGATGGCTTGGGGTCGGTACAGACAGGCGTCGGAAATAAACCACAGACAGAAGATCAGGTTCCAGAGTTGTATTGTATATGGTGGTACAACAATATTTACAGAGAAAGTCACTCGACAGGAAGCCCACTTGCGGGGCACACGGCAGGAAGCCCACTTGCGGGGCACACGGCAGGAAGCCCACTTGCGGGGCACACGGCAGGAAGCCCACTTGCGGGGCACACGGCAGGAAGCCCACTTGCGGGGCACACGGCAGGAAGCCCACTTGCGGGGCACACGGCTGGAAGCCCACTTGCGGGGCACACGGCTGGAAGCCCACTTGCGGGGCACACGGCTGGAAGCCCACTTGCGGGGCACACGGCTGGAAGCCCACTTGCGGGGCACACGGCTGGAAGCCCACTTGCGGGGCACACGGCACGACTAGAAGCCCTCTTGCGGGGCACACGACTAGAAGCCCTCTTCCGGGGCACACGGCACGGCTAGAAGCCCTCTTCCAGGGCACACGGCAGGTTGCCCACTTGCACTGCACACGGCAGGTTGCCCACTTGCAGGGCACTCAACCAGGGTAGTCCGCTAGTGGGCAGTCATCCTGGGAGTCGCGATGCAGGGCACTCCTCTTGGGAGTCCACTAGTGGGGCGCTGGCCGCAACTCAGGAACACGGCAGGTTGCCCACTTGCAGGGCACACGGCAGGTTGCCCACTTGCAGGGTACTCTACTTGGGAGTCCACTTAGTGGGGCGCAGGCCGCAACTCAGGAACACGGCAGGTTTCTGGAACACGGCAGGTTTCTGGAACACGGCAGGTTTCTGGAACACGGCAGGTTTCTGGAACACGGCAGGTTTCTGGAACAAGGCAGGTTTCTGGAACAAGGCAGGTTTCTGGAACAAGGCAGGTTTCTGGAACAAGGCAGGTTTCTGGAACAAGGCAGGTTTCTGGAACAAGGCAGGTTTCTGGAACAAGGCAGGAACCAAACAGGTAGTCCTCTGACTTCAATGTCAAGGCCCAGACTGCAGGGCTGGGCAGGTTTATAAAAGCTGACTTGATCAGGTAAGCAACTGCAGCTGGACCTGATAATTAGTTTGAGTGGTTCTGAATGGCAAGGGCGGCCACTAGTGGCTGAAAACGTAAAATGAGCAATACAAAGTTTAACCAAGTCCATTCAGCGAAGGGTGAACGTTACAGAATGAAAGATTTCAAGTGCAATTTCAGAGCTTTTTGCTTTGTTTTCATCTGTTGTATAAGGGGTTTGGCCTCATTTTCGGTGATTTGTACAAATTGACAAAATTCACAAGTCTAGTATTTATTAAGGATCACTATTCTAGACCTGGTCAAGGTAAGCTCCGCAGCTACACTCTAAAGCTGTATGTTCTATATTATGTGTGGCATGCCCCACTTGAGGATGTGCAACATGCTGGGGCGGGCCATTGCCCCTTGCACAGGCTCACTCACAGGGGTAAAGTTCAGTGGAGGTCACATAATACAGCATTATGTAACCCAACAGTAGGAGTGCAGTATCATTGTGTTAGTCTTTCCTGGTTATTTTTTATCTTTGAAACCATTAACCATCTTGGTAGCTCTCTTCTGGACTGTCTCCATAATATCAATATCATTCAGAAAATGAGATCTCCAGCACTGTACACAATACTCTAGGTGAGATCTGACCAGAAATCTGTAAAGTGGCATAACCACCTCCTTCTTCCTACCATTAATAGCTCTTTGTGACACTATATTGCATTGGCTTATTAAGTCCTCAGAAGTACCGTATTTGCTCGATTATAAGACGACCCTGATTATAAGACGACCCCCCAAAATCTAAATATTAATTTAGGAAAAAAACAAAAAGCCTGAATATAAGACTACCCTATAGGAAAAAAAGTTTTACTAGTAAATATTAATTCATGTAAACAATTTTTTCATATTTAATAAAATCTAGGGTTGAGAAAAATATATATTTTTGTATTTCCTTTTATTTGCCAACCTGCCTTCAGTGGCATATAGGGGGTTAAAAGGCATTTCTGGAGGTATATATATATATATATATATATATATATATATATAAAACTACTAACAGCAATCAAACTCCTATCAAGCCAAGGCAGCCAGTACATGCTGGAACCTGGGGATGATAGGAGTTTGAGTACAGCCTCCCTATGCCATGCTACCACCCCCCCTTACACATCCATGCACACACTCATTCACAAACATTTAAATACTCATTCATTCCATTAATCACACATACACACACGCTCAAACCCCCCACCCCCTTACCTGAACTGCAGATCTCCCACTCGCAGACTTCTGCAGGGGCCCGGCTGTGCGAGCAACTTCCCTGGCCCCGCCCCCAGAGGAAGGAGGGGGAGGCAGAATTATGTGACACTCTGCTAGCTTCCTGCTGCTAATAGAAGAGACGCTGCTCGGGACCAAAGCACCGGTAAGCAGCCTGGCCCCAGCAGACATTTTTTTGAGGTCTAATTAGAAGACGACCTCAATTATAAGACGAGGGGTATTTTTCAGAGCATTTGCTCTGAAAAAAACCTTGTCTTATAATCGAGCAAATACGGTAATTACTCCCAACTCGTCTCTTCTGTTGTTGCTGACAGAACAGTGGCCAAATGCTATAATTTAATTTTTGATCTTTACATCCTGTTTTACATTTATAAACATTAAACTGCAGCTGCCACATTTCTGACCATTCTTGTAATTTCTAATTTCCATATGGCTTGTTCTACTTGATTGATCTAATTGATCTAATTTCCTTATTGATCTAATTTCATTAAACATATTACTTAGTTGTGGTGAGAGTTGTTTAATCAGTTTTTTTTTTAAATATTGCTGCATACTGTTTAACTTGACTCTCAGATTTTTCATAATCTACATTCTAATACATATTTTCTAGTTTGTTCTCGATCTTGACCTCGGACAAGTTTGAATAAAATTCACCGAATGCCCTCCTTATCTCTTCTGGACTATATAAATGATCATTCCCATCTATAATTTTATATATTCTAGCTTTTACATTTTGTTTTTTTAATTGATTAGTAAGCATTTTATCTGCTCTATTTCCGACATAATAACATTTCTGTTTCATCTTAATTAAGTTATTATTAGCTTTACTAATGAGGTGTTATTATTACATTACATTACATTACATTTATTTATAAAGCACCGGCAGATTCCGCAGCGCTGTTAGTCAGTAGAACAATTTCACATACAAAAACACATACAACAAACTGGTGCAAAGTAGAGGAGGGCCCTGCTCTTGCGAGCTTACAATCTAGTTGCAGGTTGAGGGGGAAGTGAGACAATAGGAGAGGACTGCTTGGATGGGGATGAGTTGATCTGGTTCCAATGATGTGTTGAAGCTGTTGATTGTTCAGATGGCTTGATTATGATGGTTGGGAGTACTGGGAAGGTATGTTGTACGCTTCCCTGAACAGGTGGGTTTTCAGAGAGCTTTTGAAATTTGCGTATGAGGCAGAAAGTCTGAACGGAACGGGGAAGGAAATTCCACAGGAGAGGTGTGGGTGAAATCCTGCTTTCTGCAGTGGTACTTGGTATGTCGTTTCACTCCAGTTTAACTCCAGTGGAACTCTTAACTGCCCGCTTATGAAGAGTCCACGTGGGGTAAACTACGTTTCCAATCAAGCTTGTTTCCAAGTGAGGCCTAGGAATTTATAGGGCTGCCTCACAAGTGGTCAGATAAGGATTGCATACAGGAGGCATATGTTTCACACCTTGGCTAACAAATGCAATGGAGCTACACTAGAGGGCACCAAATTTAACCCTTTAAGAGCAGCAGGGAATGGAGACATGCAGGATAAAGACATCCCGGGTGGAAAACAGGGGTAACAGCAGGAAATGAGGGGTTCAGGTAAAAAGTGTGATAGTCATACCAGGTGGAAAAAAGGGGTAACAGCAGGAAATAGGGGGTTCAGGTGAAAGGTGTGATAGTCATACCTGTAAGAGAAGGAGATATGGCAGACATTAGTAATTGCCAGAGGAGTACTTGGATGAAAGCATGAAGACCAGGGATGGATGTCTGGATAGTCCAGTGTAACTCTTAACTGCCCACTTATGAAGAGTCCACTTGGGGTAAGGCCACAACAGCTACTTTTCCAAGCAATTCTTCAATTTCTTTTTTAATTTGGATCATTCTAGAGATAAAAATATCGTCCGGGAACTCACTACATTTTCTTTTTAGGTTGCTCAATGAAATATATGTCAGATAGCTATTTCCTTCCTTTTATTCTGTTTGGGCCTCTTTCTTAATTAGCATCACGCATTCATATGCTCCCCTACAATTCCCAAAGTAGTGTCTTCAGTCAGATTTTCTTGGAAAAATTGTTCAGTCATCTGAGACAGAGCTTCAATAATATCTTAGTATCCCTAAACTTTAGTTAAGATTAAATCTATCCTAGAAAATTATTTATGTCAACATGAGAAAAACGTCTCATCTTTATCTAACGGTCTTATGGTTCTCCATATGTCGTATAACTCATATTTTCCCAATGTTTCTCGAAATGCTCTTGAGAGGGCATTCTGACCACAGCTGCTAGATAGTTCCCTACTAGTTCTGTCCCCTTCATGATCAATAACGCAATTAAAATCTCCCAGGCATAGGAAAGTTCCCTGAATATATTTCTGAATCTTTTGTAATGTACCATTTAAAAATGTATTTGGAGCACATATGTTTAATATTGAAAATAATTAAACCAGTGTTCCCTCTAAACTGTGCATTTGTGCGCGCGCATATAGCTTTCAGAGGGAGCGCACACAAACCAAAATTGTGCGCACAACCAGTAGCATACCGAAGGGGGGGATGGTCCGCTACTGGTTGTGCGCACGGCACCCCTCCAGAGACGGACAGTAATGTCCGCCGGTAGAGGAGCAAGCTCGGTTGGGGAGATCAAGGATCTCCCTCTAACCGTCTAAAAAAAAATCATCTGTTAATGCAGACCTCCGATCCTGCTCCCTTGCGATGCGCGCGGCAACTGATGCTGTGCATCGGGATTTGATGTAATATCCAGGCGCACAGCACTGAAGCCACGCCCGCCGCCTCCACTGCACTGGAAGGAGAAGACACAGAAGAGGAAGAACGAAGAGGAGCAAAAGTGACAGTGACAGAGAAAAGGTAGGAAAACATTATGTGAGAGTGAATTAGTAAGTGTGTGAGAGTGATGGGTGTTATGCTGTAGTTTAAACCAAATGTTTGTGAATGAGTGTGTGTGTGTGGGGGGGATAGCATGGATGTGTAAGCGTGTGTGGGGGGATAGCATGGCATAGGGAGGCTGTAATCATATTCCTATCATGCTCAGGTTCCAACATGTACTGGCTGCTGAGCATGATAGGAGTGGGATTGCTGTTAGCAATTATATATATTTTTTGTTCAATTTTATTTATTAAAAGTAAGTAACACACCAAAATTGGACCAAAAAATTCGATAACAATATTAATATATATATATATGATTGCTAACAGCAATCCCACTCCTATCATGCCCAAGCAACCAGGTACATGCTAGAGCCTGGGCATGATAGGAGTGTGATTGCTGTTAATCATATATATGATTATATATATATATATATATCTATATATATATATATATATAGACAAAAAAATCAATAACAATATGTATATATATATATATATATATTGTTATTGATTTTTTTGTGTAATTTTGGTGTGTTACTTTTAATAGAAAAAAAAATTGTTTTTGTTTTTAAAGGTGTGTGGGGGGGTCATTTTCGGTTTCAGTCAAGTGAATGCAAAATTTTCAGGTCCAGAATTTTCATTTCGGTGCATATATATATATATATATATATATATATATATATATATATATATAGTATATATGTATGTAGTGATAGGTGTTATGCTGTACCACCGTCATTGCGTGCCTCAGTATATAGTGATAGATGTTCTGCTGTACCACTGTCAGTGTTTGCCTCAGTATATAATGATAGTAGTTATGCTGTACCACGGTCAATGTTTGCCTCAGTATAAAGTGATAGCAGTTATGCTGTACCACTGTCAATGTTTGCCTTACTATATAATGTTAGCAGTTATGCTGTACCACCGTCAATGTTTGCCTCAGTATATAATGCAGCAGTTATGCTGTAACACCGTCAATGTCTGCCTCAGTATATAGTGATAGGTGTTATGTTGTACCACCATCAATGTCTGCCTTAGTAAATAATGATAACAGGTATGCTGTACCCCTGTCAATGTTTGCCTAACGATAGAAGCTATGCAGTTTTAAAGTGTGTGTGTCCCACGTACAGGATCCGCCCCAGGTGCCAAATACTCTAGGTACGCCCCTGCGGACAACAGTTTTTCCCATTTTTTTTTTATCCTTTATGCGGCCTGGAGCCTAATTTACTTGTGCAGTGAGAATTGCACCTTTAAAATAACATTACAGTAAGTAATACTGTTGTGTAACTAATACTACATTATCACACTATAATGTAGTGTTATTAACCATGAGCGAGCTGTACCAAAAATATAGAATAACAATTTAAATGTAACATTTGGCTCTGGGAAAATTTTTGCACAAGAGAAATTTTCTGCGCACACCACCTAAGAAAAATTAGAGGGAACATTGACTTTGACCCATATTATTAGAGGTTTTATTAGTCTGGGCAGCATGTAGAGGTCTACGCGATTTGCGGAGACAACTTCCGCTGCAGCGGAAGTTGTCTACGCGAATCGCATAGAGCTCTACACGCTGCCTGGACTAAGCACCGGGGACACAGATGCAGGGGGCCTGGATCCTTCCCCTCAACTTACCGGTGCTTCTGAGTCCCCGGTGCTTAGTCCGGGCAGCGTGTAGAGCTCTACGCGATTCGCGTAGACAACTTCCGCTGCAGCGGAACTTGTCTACATGAATCGCGTAGAGCTCTACATGCTGCCCGGACTAAGCACCGGGGACTCAGATGACCTGGGGACCTGGATCCTCCTGTGTTATGCCTCCCCCCAATTTACCGGTGCTTCTGAGTCCCCGGTGCATAGTCCGGGCAGCATGTAGGCAATTCTGAATGCAGAGTGGCAAGCCTGGGGGCAGATGTGCATAACTGGGGGGGCAGGTTGTATATAAATATATGGCATATAGAGGGTTTAAAGGCGTATCATGGGGCACAGTGGCATTTAGGGTGTATAAGGCATTTCTGGGGCAGAGTGACAAGCCTGGGGGCCAGATGTGCATAACTGGGGAGGCAGGTTGTAAAAAAAGGAAATAAAAACAAAATATTTTTCTCAATCATAGATTTTATTAACAAACAATTGTTCACATAGTTTACATGAATTAACATTTACTGGTAAAACTTTTTTCCTATAGGGTCGTCTTATATTCAGGCTTTTCCTTTTTTTCCTAAATTAATATTCAGATTTTGGGGGGTCGTCTTATAATTAAATAATCATACAAAGAATAGCGCTTCTGGGGGAAATTAAGACCCTGTACATTCAACATAATGAACTTAATCAACTCCTTCATTTTCCATAAAAATATTACTACTTGTGATAGTCGAGCTCCTCTGAATTTGAAACACCCTGACACACCCACTCATACAAAACTTATACAGTAGATTTTATGGAATCCTTTATGTCACGTTCTGCCCAGGCTACGGAGCTGCATATCTGTCTTGTTTCAGTTTCCCTGTTTTGCTTTGATCCATTCCTGGATTTCCTTTTGCTTTGTTCTGATCTTCCATTCCTTGCTTCTGCTTCAGCTCTTTGCTTCAGCTCTGTTTCCTTTATAAGGTGTGCCCCACCTATGTGTTCTGTTTGTCTCAGTCTTCAGTCTAAAGGTATGTCTCAGTGCTATGTGTTTGGTTTACATGTTTGGTTTGTTTCGTACCACTGTCAGCAGGGATTAGCGTTAGGACCCACCGTCAATGGAGTACTTTGGCGTAGTGGTGGGCTAAGCATACTGTGGCCATATCATGTGACGGAATCTCCAATTGTTATCAATCAGTCTTAGGCTAGTTTCTGTGTTCATGTCTGTGTGTCTCTTATGTACCTTTGCCCTTCTTCCTTGAATCATCTGAGGATTCCGGTTCCTCTCTCCTCTCCCCATGTCCCAGTTAATATGTCCTATCCTTGCTTAAAGGAAGAAGCGTCCGAGGGTTCCGGCTCCTCACTCCTTCCCCTGTGTTCCTTGCCTTGTTCCCTGTCCTTTGTTGTGCCCTGTATCATGTATATCTTGTCTAGTAATGTTTATTCCTTGTCTGGTTCACTGTAGTGCCCTGTAACATGTATGTCTTGTCTGGTTATGTTTCGTGCCTGGTCTCCCTGTCCCTTGCTTGTTATGTTTCTGCTATACCCTTTGCTTAGCTTTCATACTCCCTGCCTGCAGCATCCTGCACGTATTCTAGTGATATGTTTCATGCCTGCTCCAGGGTGCCTACAGGATTTCGCTTTGTTCTGGACTACATCCGCTGCCATATCAGGGCGCTGGTGTTTGGCTGCACAACCCTAGGTGCTCATCACCTGGGTGAGTGTGGTCACCCTGCAACCAGGCCCTGTCCAACTCCACTACTGCATTGTGACTCCTGCACACAATCTTTGGGCGCGCTGGGTCCTTTCAGTCATCTGTTTGGACCCAGTCCGTGACACTTTATACTATGTATATTCCGGAGAGAAACCCATTGAATCTCCGAAATCATAGTACTGTCACATCAAAATGGGGAACTATGCAAGACAAGTATATTACAAAGAAAGGAGTAAAGGAAAAAAATGAAAAGTGTAAAAATAATCAGGTAGATAATTCATCAGTTAACAGATTCAAAGTTCCATATCCTCTAAGTGGTCGTTGTCATTAATTCAATGACTAACGAATATTTCATTTTAACAAAGTAGCATCTTCAATATATATTAATCATTAATAAACAATAATAAAATATACTCAAACTCATGCTTTTCCACAGTAACTAATACACCATAACCATATACAATTTAAACCTGATAAGTTTAAAAAAAGAAAAGAAAAGAGAAAAGTGTAATAAATTCTTTGCCAAATTAACAAAATCAAGTGTTACAGTGATCCAACAATTTTGTAAATTCGTTAACTTCATTATAATCAATCATTCCATATATAACTATTAATATAATACCAAAAATAAGAAGTGTTCATGTGGACATCAAGTAAACATTGCCATAATTCATATAGTGAGTATATTTAATCAATAAAAAAACTAAAAAAATGTGTAGTGTATTCTCTACCAAATAAACAAGAAATCAAGTGTTACAGTGATCCATCAATTTCATAAATTAATTAATTTTGTTATAATCATAATCATTCTTTATATAACTATTAATATAGTACCAAAAGTAAGAAATGTTCATGTGGAGTAAACTAGTAAACATTACCACGTTACCATCATTCATATAGTGGGTATATTTAATAAAAAAAGATTTCCTACTCCATCAAAAAAAATGGGCTACCCTATGTTTTTCGTCGTTCAGCTGGATTATTGTTTAACCATTGCCTTGCTTTTTTCACAGAAGTCAGGTTGAATGTATGTTTTCCAACCCTAATGATCAATTTGACTGGAAAACCCCACATATACCGTATTGGCTCGGATATAGGCCGCCCCCATATATAGGCCGCACCCTAAAAGTTGGGTGCTTTTTTAAAGAAAAAGTTTTTTTTTAAAAAAAGCACCAAAAAAACATGCTGCCACTCTGCCCCCCCCGAGATATGCTGCCACTCCCCCCCCGAGATATGCTGCCACTATCCTCCCCCCCGAGATATGCTGCCACTGTCCCCCTCCCCACCCCGAGAGATATGCTGCCACTGTCCTCCTCCCCCGAGAGATCTGCTGCGACTGTCCTCCTCCTCCCCCCCGAGATATGCTGCCACTGTCCTCCTCCTCCCCCCGAGATATGCTGCCACTGTCCTCCCCCCCGAGATATGCCGCCACTGTCCTCCTCCCCCCACCGAGATATGCTGCCACTGTCCTCCTCCCCCCACCGAGATATGCTGCCACTGTCCTCCTCCTCCCCCGAGATATGCTGCCACTGTCCTCCCCACCCCCCGAGATATGCTGCCACTGTCCTCCCCCCCCCGAGATATGCTGCCACTCTGGCCCCCCCGACTTACCAGAGCAGACTCCCGGGTGTCTTGCGGGGCTGGCGAGGGACATCTACGCAATACGCGCTGAGTGCCGGCACCGGAAGTTGTATACGCGTATTGCGTAGATGTCCCCGCCGGCCCCGCAAGACACCCGGGAGTCTGCTCTGGTAAGTCTTGGGGGCAGAGGTAAAACGCATCGTGCGGACGGTCACCGGCTGCGGCGATGTGGGTAAACAACCTCCGCTGTCGGGACATCTGCACGATGTGCTTTAACAATCTCCCTTGCCGGGACTCCCCCCTAGGGAATTCCCGGCAAGGGAGATTGTTAAAGCACATCGTGCAGACGTGCCGGCAGCGGAGGCTGTTTACCCGCATCGCCGCAGCCGGTGACCGTCCACACGATGCGCTTAGACAACCTCCCATGCCGGCACCCCCCCCTGTGGAAAGTGCTGGCAGGGGAGGCTGTCTGAGCGTATCGGAGAGTAGGATACAGGTCCCCTGCATCGCTGCGGGGGATCTGTATCCTAACCCCACTGCCTGCCCGGCGCCCCGGGACTGCATGTCCCGGGCGTCGGGCGCTAGACCCCGAATATAGGCCGCACCCCCACTTTAAAGACTTAAAGTGGGGGGGAAAAGTGCGGCCTATATTCGAGCCAATACGGTAATTAATATTTTGGTCCCTTAATACTTTGGTCACTTCTTTATATTGCCTACTCTTCTGTCTAGTGTCTAATAGTATCTTAAAAAATAATAGATGTTTAAACTTATCTACTTTAGGGACATAATCACCAAAAGCCTTTAAAACTTTTTGACTCATAAAGAAAGTGGAAAAACATTATGTCTCTTGGTTTCAATTGTTCTATATTTTTCAGCTTTACAGTTCTCTACACCCGTTCTGATATTAATACAGATGAATCGGGAAGACAATCTCTCAGCCCTGGTGCGCAAACATCCCAGCTGATAACTAAGGAATATCTACAGCAATGCATGGAAACCCAGCTCTGCTCATTTAAAGAAGAACTTATGTAATTACATAGTGAATGGAAAGAAGAATTTAGAAGAGTAGGTGAACGCGCTAAATTAAATGGGCAAAAAAATGAATATTTAGAATTTGAGATAAGAGAAGAACTCAGTCAGAAGGATAATAAAATAACGATCCTAGAACAAAAATGGTCGACACTGAAGATGGAATACGCAGATAAAAATCTAAGAATTTGCAGCATATCTGAGGAAATAAAACAAGATTCTATTAGAAAATTTCTAATGGACTTATTTAAGGACATGGGCATCCTAGTTGAAAGAGAAGATGTCATAGAATCATTCAACGCATCCATTGATTCACTCCATCCAGACATCGATGCCGGCAGGATCTATAACCCCAAGAGCATAGCAGATCAGTTTGCTGTTTTTTACGAATCCCTTTATAAATTGAAGCCCCATCTGCATACTCCACAACCAAAGGACTCTGCGATTCCCACCTTTCTTAGGTCTCATACCCAAACTGTCAGAAGACCACTGGGAAGAGCTAACTAAGCCTCCCACAGTTGAAGAGGTGGCTTTGACTATAACTGCTTTCAAACCTCACAAAGCATCAGGTCTGGCCGGTTTTCCTAATTCATATTATCAGAAATATAAACATATTTTGGCTACTCATCTCTGCAACCCCTTCACACATTTAATGGATACCTCGCTGCCCCCTCGGAGATGGCGGAGGCACATGTAACTACAGTACCCAAACCAGAAAATACGCCAACTTTTGAATACAGATACTAAATTAATGATTTTGACGGACCGTCTTAATTTTTTTTTACCAGGATTAATTCAAAATGATCAAATTGGCTTTATCAAGGGGCGTCAACCCTCAGACAATACACGTCAGATCACAAACGTCATTCACCTAGCGAGTTCTCAACAGCGGCCATGCCTCCTCCTCTCCTTAGATGTAGAGAAAGCTTTCGACCGGCTATTGGGGTTTTCTAATGGCCACCCTATGAAAATTCCACTTTGTCAAGACCATTTGATATTTCTAACGGCACGAGGCAGGGATGCCCTCTCTCTCCACTATTGTTTGCGTTAGCAATGGAACCCCTTGCGATTGCAGTACGGTCAAAGGTGGATATCAAGGGCTTTGTGTCTCACTCGTACGAAACGACGATCACTTTATACGCAGATGATGTTCTGCTAACTATTACAGATCCTGTGACATCTATACCAGCCTTATATTCACTTCTCGAGGACTTTAACAGTATCTCGTACTACAAGATCAATTGTGGTAAAACACAAGCACTTACCGTATTTGCTCGATTATAAGTCAAGGTTTTTTTCAGAGCAAATGCTCTGAAAAATACCTCTCGTCTTATAATCAGACCTCGTCTTATAAACAGATCCTCCTGTCTCCTCCCCACCCCGCCGCCCCACTTACTGGTGCTTCTGAGTCCCCGGTGTGCAGCCGGGGCAGTGTGTAGATGTCTACATCATTCGCGTAGACAACTTACGCTGCAGCGGAAGGAGGTGTGGCTAGCAGCGGGGGTTGTCTGCGTCCATCGCGCAGACCTTCCCCGGCTGTCAGAGTTCTCTCTGACAGTCGGGGAAGGTCTGCATGATGGACGCAGACAACCCCCGCTGCTAGCCACACCTCCTTCCAGCTGCAGCGTAAGTAGACATCTACACGCTGCCCCGGCTACATGACAGGGGAATCAGAAGCACCGGTAAGTTTGGGGGGGGGCAGGTGAGTGATAAATGGGGGGCATAAGGCATTTCTGGAGGCAGAGTGCTCGGTGAAATGCCTTTTAACCCCCTTAATGCCACTCTGCCCCCAGAAATGCCTTTTTAACGCTCTATACGCCACTCTGCCTCCTGAAATGCCTTAAACCTCCCTATATGCCACTCTGCCCCATAATATGCCTTTTAACCCCCTTAATGCCAGAGTGGCATATAGGGGTATAAGGCATATCATGGGGGCACAGTGGCATATATGGTTAAATGGCATATCATGGGGCACAGTGGCATATAGGGGGTATAAGGCATTTCAGGAGGCAGTGCATAACTGTATATATTTTTTTTATATATTTTTTATATTTATATAACTATAAATACTTTTCTCAATCATAGCTTTTATTTAAAAAAAAAGTTTACATGAATTAACATTTACTGGTAAAACTTTTTTCCTATAGGGTCATCTTATATTAAGGCTTTTTCTTTTTTTCCTAAATAAATATTCAGATTTAAGATTACCGCAAATACGGTAATTTAGGCTTCCCAGCGATCCTTTCGATATGAATGGAGGTCTGATTTTCTCACGTCCCTGGGAATTAGACACACTCTAGCTAAGGTTAACTACCATCATATTTGGTGAACCATTAAGGACGATATTAATAGGTGGTCCAAATTGGAGTTGTCATGGACTGGGAGGATTGTCTCCTTCAAAATGAATTCACTGCCGAAATTGCTATATTTGTTTAGAACGCTGTCCACTTTCATTTGAGCCAAGAAGAAAGCTTGGCTACCACTCCGAATTTTGCAACGCCCAAGGATGTCAGGTGGTCTGGGGGTTTCTGATGTTAAAAAGTATTATTTGGCTAATCTTGCGCAAACTCTCCTGCTCTTTGCGGATTCGGCACAGGTGGCATGGGTAGATATGGAAAAGATTTTCGCGCAGCCTTTTTTTTTTTTTTTTTTTTTCTTTATGGATCTTCTCTGGCTCCCAAGACCTATTAGACCAGCCCTTCCACATCTTTTGCCAACAATTAAACTGTCCCTGTGTCATGACTACCCCCACACTGGCACTTACCGCGGAAGTTTTTCCACCCAGAACACTACTACCAAAGGAGAAGCCCCTGGCAGCAGCATTCCAGGATTTAGATGATCCCAACAGCAAGGAGGCCAGGTAGAGGTAGGTATTATAGGAATGGAGTTGGATCAACAAGGTACACGACAAACGAATAGTCAGGAGAGCCGAGTCGGTACACAAAAAAGGGTAGTCATACAAGCCGGGGTCCGGGGTCCAGGTCCAGAGAGGGTAGTCAGACAAGCAAAATTCGGTACAGGATCAGAATGGGCAGCAGCACAAAATCAGCAGGCAAAGAGACGTCAGGCAAGCAAAGGGTAAAAAAATAACAGGAATCCAATCACAGCACTATCAAACGCAAAGACCATAAGAGGGTAACCGGATAGAGCATTTCCGGATTTTTAAATCCGGTGCCAGACCTAAACCCCGCCCCCTAGATGGGCATCACTACTGTAGCTCCAGCCGGCCGTCCAGACCGCGCCTCCAGCCACACGCCTCGTCTACGCCGAGAGGACCATAGCTGTGCCGGGAGCGGGTAAGTAACTGTCTCTGGAGGGCTCTACCACGGTGGGCAGGCTGCTGCAGCGTGGTAGATCGACCTCCAGAGAAAGCCTTGCGTGTCTGGTGTCTGGGTGTCCAATCGCCGAAATCCGACACAGACGTTCCAGGCCCCGGTGCCCGTCGTACAGCATCAGCCTGCATGTGTCTGCCGGGACCCAAGGTGATAACCCCACACCCCGATGCCCGTCGCGTCCAGCATTAGCTTGCCCGTGCTTGCTGAGACTGTGACACCCTGGTCCTGTGGGATAAACACAGATCACTCCTTCGTTTCCCATCAACGATATCTGAGTTTATGCGACCTCTTCTACCTCATGTCTCTGTGGTCTGAAGAATGAATATTCCCTTCCCACTGGAGATTTCTTTAAATTTTTGCAATTCCGCAATGTCCTCCTAAAATATTGGAAGCCAGCTTCCACTGGATCACCTTCCTCCCAGATTATCAAACTATGCCTTCAGGCTCCGAAAGTGCCTAAGGCCATCTCTGTTACTCAGTGTTACTGGACTGCAGATCGGATATTAAGCTTCCTTTACATGGAAGCATAGGAAGATAAACTGAACTGCTCTTTTGACGTATAGGTGTGGTTTACAGCCTTGGAAATGATGAGGGGGGTAGGGCTGCAACTAACGATTATTTTAATAATCGATTAGTTGGCCGATTATTTTTTCGATTAATCGTATAAAAAAATACATTATTTTAAATTGAAGAAAAATTGCAATAAAAAATGTACAATTTACACTTTCATCTCTTTAGTGCAATGGCCTCTCTCTATTCACCTTTTTATTTTACTGACATAATAATAAAAGCTACAAGAACCCAAACACAGTGTTTCTCAAACTAGGTTTTAATACAAAGTTATTAGTAAATATTAATTCATATGTTAACTATTTTTCACATTTAATAAAAACTGAGAAAAAAGCCTTGTTTAAATTTATTTTTATTTACCAAACTGCCCCCAGTTATGCACATCTGACCCCCAGCTTGCCACTCTGCCCCATATATGCCTTATACCTCTTATATGCCAGATTCCACTGTGCCCCCTGATATGCCACTGTGCCCCTGATATGCCTTATACTCCTTATATGCCAGTGATATGCAACTGAGCCCCCTGATATACCTTTTACCCCCTGATATGCCTAATATCGATATGCCTTATACCCCCTATATGCCCTGAAATTCATAATACCCCCCATACACCACTATAACTCACCCATACACCACTCTGGCTCCTCCCTCTCCCATACACCACTCTGGCTCCTCCCCCTCCCATACACCACTCTGGCTCCTCCCTCTCCCATACACCACTCTGCCTCCTCCCCCTCCCACACACCACTCTGGCTCCTCCCCCTCCCATACACCACTCTGGCTCCTCCCCCCTCTCATACTGCACTCTGCCTCCTCCCCCCTCCCATACACCACTCTGCCTCCTCCCCCTCCCATACATCACTTTGGCTCCTCCCCTCCCATACATCACTTTGCCTCCTCCCCCTCCCATATACCACTCTGCCTCCTCCCCCCTCCCATACTCCACTCTGCCTCCTCCCCCTCCCATACTCCACTCTGCCTCCTCCCCCTCCCATACTCCACTCTGCCTCCTCCCCTCCCATACATCACTTTGGCTCCTCCCTCTCCCATACTCCACTCTGCCTCCTCCCATACACCACTCTGGCTCCTTCCCCTCCCATACACCACTCTGGCTCCTCCCATACTCCACTCTGCCTCCTCCCCCTCCCATATTTCACTTTGGCTCCTCCCCCTCCCATACATCACTTTGCCTTCTCCCCCCTTCCATACTCCACTCTGGCTCCTCCCCACTCCCATACTTCACTCTGCCTCCTGTGAACCTCCGTTGCTGACAAGACACCAGGGAGCCGGGTAGAGAGGCAGAGTGGCGTATGGGAGGGGGAGGAGCCAGAGTGGTGTATGGGAGGGTGGCTCCCATACACCCCTCTGACTCCTCCCCCTCCCATACATCACTCTGCCTCTCTACCCAGCTCCGTTACTGACAGGCACTTTCACTGCAGCTTCATAGGATGATTCTCTGTCAGCCGGTGGGGGTCTGCATCGCACAGACAGACTCCGTTACTCACCTTCACTTACACTGAGGCTTCTATGAAGCTGCAGGGAAAGTGCCTGTCAGTAATGGAGCTGGGTACAGAGGCAGAGTGATGTATGGGAGGGGGAGGAGGCAGATGGGAGGGGGGAGAGAGACGGAAGTGAGAGACCGGCCGACAGTGAGGAGAATCCAGGTCCCCTGCAGCGTTGCGGGGGATCTGGATTCTAGTGTTATAATCCGATCTCTGTTTGAGGTCTGATTATATAAGGAGAGGAGTTTTTCAGAGCATTTGCTCAGGGTCAGAGGCTTAGATGTAAAGTAAGGAAGTTCTACTTCACTCAGAGGCTAGTAGATAAATGGAACAGTCTCACAGCAGACGTGGTGGAGGCTAATACAGTGAGGGCATATAAACCAGCATGGGATAGACTTAAAGCTTTACTCACTATAGGACCTGACCAAAGACTGATAAGTGTTTAAATCCCTTACATCAGTAAAAATAGGCAGACTAGATGGGCAGAACGATTCTTATTTGTCATCAAATTCTTTGTTAATATTCATGCTTTACTCGCACTCTTGCTCTCACTTGTTCTCTCACACAATCTGTTCCTGCACCAAGGGGCGGCATGTGCCTGCCTGCCCAGGCCCAATGCCCTACTACTACTGCTTGTTAAACAGCTTAATGTGAGCTTGCAAACTTTGAAGTTGCAATATTTTGGGGTAAACAATATACTAGTGCATTGAGATTTTTACAAATTGCAAATTTACAGAATTTTGGCAAATTAGTACGAAGCAGATGAAAACAAAGCAAAAAGCTCCACATTTTCATCTGCAGATTGGAGGATTTGGGAGATGACGTCACCGCAAGTGCCACCATATTGACCTTAGTTTATGTCACAGCAGCACTGCCATCTTGTTGGAAGTTGCCAGAATATGCCCGCTGAGATGCAGACAAAGACAGAAGATACCAGATTAAGGGTTGGTGATAGAATAAAGAAGATAGAAGATGAAGAATATGTGGAAGAAGATGAAGAACATGTGGAAGAAGTTGAAGTGATCAGCAGAAGCAGTAGGGAGACATTTAGAGAGTGACAATGTGAGAGAGTAAGTGAGAGTGTGAGAAAGTGAGAGTGATTGTGGGCTCCGGGGAATGGATTTGGTTCCCAAATGAAAAATGCATTTTGGCTGAATTGAATGGGAAGGGAACAAAAATTGTTGCACAAAAACGAATGGGCCAAACAATAATGAAAAAAAAATGTCCAAGTCATTTTTGGTCCATTGCACATGTCTAATTGCAAAGATCATGGAGTGTTACCCTCCACTTTTCATATTTCATCAGAAATGGTTAGTATAAACAGCACATGTTAAAGAAGACATTTTTGTAAAAAACAATAATGTACCATATTTTTCCCCAGTTCTCAAATTTAAGTGTATAGGATGATATGCTTTTAGACGATTACAGGCAATATGTCCTATCTCCTGGAAGCTAAAACATTTGATTTGTCACTCAATTTGGTGAGCATGATGGAAGCCTGAAGAACCACATCTCGGTACAGTCAAATTCTCTAGAGTTCCTTACAGAACCTTGCCCTCTCAGTTCTCTTGAGGATTCTGGTGGATTTTGAAACCAGGCAAGGTCCTTAATGCTGCAGTTAATTAGCAACCAGATAACTCCCCACACAAGGCCATGCGTGGGAGAGTGCTCCAAGGGTACCGCACCCATGTGCCCTGAATAGTAGAGGAGTAAGACAGAAGAACAATAAAAGTCAAGATAAGAAGCGGAGCAGTGGCAAAAAAAGGAGACAGGGACTTGGATGCAGTCAGCAGAGAAGGTAAGGAGACATGGAGAGAGTGTGAGTAACAGCATGTGACAGTGGAAAAGCAATGAAATGCAGAAAAAAGGATGATGATTATGATGTTGATGGGAGTTATGCTGACCGTATTTGCACCATTATAAGACAACCCCTCAAAATTTGAATACTAATTTAGGAAAAAAAAGAAAAAGCCTGAATATAAGACTACCCTATAGGAAAAATGTTAAATAATAAAGATTAATTCACATGTAAACTATTTTTTCATATTCAATAAAAACTGTGATTGAGAAAAATGCATTTTATTTCCAATTTGCCCCCCCCCAGTTATTCACATCTGCCTCCAGGTTTGCCACTTTTACTCCCAGATATGCCCTATACCCCCTTATATGCCACTCTGCCCCCCAGAAATACCTTATACCCCCTATATGCCACTCTGCCTCCCAGATATTCCTTTTACCCTCTATATTCCACTCTGTCCCCCAGATATGCCCTATACCCCCTATATACCACTCTGCCTCCCAGATATGCCTTATACCCCTTATATGCCATTCTGCATCCCTGATATGCCACTCTACTCCCCCCTAATATGCCTTATACCCCCTATATGCCACTCTCCCTCCCTGATATGCCACTCTGCCCCACAGACTTACCAGTGCATCCCAAGACTTATCCACTGTGCTTCAGACTCCCAGGTGTCTAGTGGGGGAAGCCGGTGGATGTCTGCGCAATGTGTGTAGATAACCTCGGTTGCTACCCGGCGGGGCTTCTATGACTGAGCACCGGAAGGTCATGTGCTCCATCATAGAAATGCCAGCGGACGTGCAGGTTGTCTGCGAGTATCGCACAGATGTCCACCTGCTGTCAGGGAGGAGAATCCAGGTCCCCTGCAGCCCTGTGAGGGATCTGGATGTTAGTCTTATAGCCAGACCTCTATTTGAGGTCCGATTATAAGACGAGGGGTATTTTTCAGAGTATTTTCTCTGAAAAAAACCTCTTCTTATATTCAAGCGAATACAGTAGTGATGGGAGTATGCTGTACCACTGTCAATATCTAGCTCAGTATATAGAGTTAGGAGTTATTTTGTACCACAGTCTGTGTCTGGCTTGCTATATAATGTTGGAGTCCTGCTACACCACTGTGTACACCACTATGCATCTGGATCACTGTATAATCATAGGAGATTTTCTCTATCCCTGTTAGTGTCTAGATCAGTATGTAATGATGGGAGTTATGCTGTATTACCGTCTGTGTCTGGCTCACTATGTAATGCACCACATATGTCAGGATCACTGTGCACTTTTACTCACCATGAGCTGCACTGTATCATATAACTGTCTGTCTTGTCCCCAATATAACTATCATATAACTGTCTGTCTTGTCCCCAATGTCCCATTAAGCTAATGCAAAACACTTGCTCAGGCCCCGACCTACACAAAATGTGAATAAATTACAGGGTTTAGGGAAATTTGTTTTCCTGCTATTTTTAATTCTCTTTTATACTCATATCATAACATTTTTATTCATTTATTTATCTACTTTCCTCAAAACAATCTCTGTAAATATATAGTGGGGACACAACTTTCCATTTTTGTTGCAACCTCAAAAGGAGCTAGCTATGGATCTGTCCATTTAAACTTGAAGCACTGGATGTCACTGACACATTAAGTGTAATGCTATTTTGGGGGGGTGGCACTGACAATCAGTGTTGGAACACAAATGGCACAGGTGTTTAGGCACTGTCAGGAATCCATACAGATGACTGTAATGACCCAGAGCGCCCAAAGATGGAGTTCAGGAGTTATTACGCAGTAGCGGAGATGGACAGGGCCTGCGCCCTGACATAGCAGCAGATGTTATCAAAGCAGAGCAGAACTTGGAGATATCCTGCAGGCACCCTGGAGCAGGCATGAGACATAGCACCAGAATCATGTGCAGGATGCTGCAGGCTGGCAGTAGGGAAGCTAAGCAGAGTATCAACAGAAACGTTGCACGCAATGAGGACAGAGCAAGGAGCATAACCAGACAAGACATAAATGATACAGGGCACAACAAGGGACAGGGAACAAGGCAAAGAACACAGGGGAAGGAGTGAGGAGCCAGAATCCTCGGACGCTTCTCCTTCAAGCAAGGATAGGACATCTTAACTGGGATATGGGGAGAGGAGAGAGGAACTGAAATCCTCAGATGATTCAGGGAAAAGGAGGGCAAAGGTACATAAGAGACAGACAAACATGAATACAGGAACTAGCCTAGGACCATAGGACTGGAGATTCCGTCACATCATATGGCCATAGAATGCTTAGTCCACCACTACTCCAAAGTACTCCAATATTCGGTGGGTCCTAACACTAAACCCTGCTTACTGAACCACTAATAAGCTGAAACCAAACATTGAATCTAAACACATATCAGAGAGACATACCTGTAGACTGCAGACTGAGACAAACATTATGGGTGGGACACACCTTATAAAGGGAACAGAGCTGAAGCAAAGAGCAGAACTAGAAGCAAGGAATGGAAGATCAGAACAGAGCATAAAATAATCCAGGAATGGATTGTAGCAAAACAGAGAAACTGTAGCAAGACAGAGATATGCAGCTCCGCAGCCTAGGTAGAGCGTGACAGGCACAAACATGACATTGACAAGCTCTTTTAAGGCAAAGATGGCACAGAAATACAGCACTCCCAAAGTGTTTGGAAACAAAAATACCACAGACTAAACATTTGGGCAGAAAGACAGTGCTGACAATTTGGGAACACACATGACACTAACATATTTTAGGGGGCTCAAGATGGTACTGACAAGCTGTTTGGAAACATAAATGGTACAGACAAGCCAACTAGGCTCAAAGATGGTGCTGACAAGTTGTTTGGGAACAAAAATGGCACCAACAAATTGTTTGGGGCTCAAGATAGTTCTGACAAGCTGTTTAGAGACAAACTGGGCACAAGATGGAACTGGAAAGAGGTGGAAGCAGTTGCCATAGAAAATGGATGTGGTTGTTAATGAGAGAAGTTAGTAATATAACCAAACCCACCTGGAGGTGCCAAAAATATTCTTGCACCTAGGCGTCAACCCTGTCTCCATAAGAATTCTGTATCAGAAGATGCTTACAATCCTGAAACTTGAAAAAATGCATGGACGCATGTCGTCGCAAACAGTTTGCAGTTTGTTATTTGTCAGTTGTCTTAATTTGACTGATAAGTCGACTTTTATTAAGTATCCCTACGAACTAAATTTCTGTGTTTAAAATCTATGTATCTCACTGCAGTTAAAAAGTCAACACAAATCTTCAAATATTCCTTTCCCTTCTAACAGACATAGAACATTTAAAAACGCCCATAAACATAATTGCAAAGGGTGTGTGAAAATGCAGTTTTACTTTTAGTATGTACAGTAGGTTAGAAGAGACTGGTGGGGAACAAAAGTTGCACAGAACGCGTTAGAATGACCATTGGGAAATAACCAGGAATGGCCATTGTGAAATAATCAGGTTGCATCCTTTTTCAAAAATAAAATACGTTTTGTGAGGATTTTTTAAAATCTTTGAGCTATTAAAGCTACCTTTTCAGTAACTCACATTTGAAGTAACATAACTTGCAAAATGTGATGCACACTTTGCCTGTAAATGTAAAGAGTATTAAAATACTAGGCAAATGAGGTGTATCTAAAAATCAATATGAGATATTTTCATGCTAATTTTATTAATTAAATTCTATTTATCCTTTGATCGTTGCTTCAATGTCTTTCTTTTTGGTTTGCGTGGTTTACCAAAAATAAAGAGTAAATCAAACATTCTGTTGAAAAGTTTCATGTATAAGCTTTTTTATCTTCTGACTTGTGTTTTACACACAAATATATGTGCACATTTACAAAATATTATTTAGCATGCATTCATCTTACAAACTTTGCATTTTAATACAATTTTTATTTTGTATTTTGCAATTCAGACTTACCAGTGATTGTTGTGAAGTGTGACGGAGATGTCATTGTTACAAATGGTGGGCTCACATATTTTGCTTTCACACCTATTTCTGCAAGGAAGTCCAGGTATGGTGTATCAACATCTTGATCATAGTTCCAACGAAATCCATCAAAGGAAATAACAAGAAGTTTATTACTGTATTGTTTCCTGTCTTTGTATATTGGTTTACAATGAATTGTCTTTAAAAAAATGTAAAATATTAAGATAGAACTAAATATTTTCATGTTGCTGTTTTTTGTGAAAGTTTCTCGAATTGTAGAAAGATTATGTTGTGTGTGTTTCTGTAACATATGCCTGTATCTTATCAGTTGCTTTACGGAGCAGAGGTCGTTGAAGATAGTAATATCATGTGAACATATTTTAAGGTGTGTTTCTTTAGATACATTATATTTTTATGGCATATAAAAACTCATATTTATCAACAGTCTACTCCAGTCCTTTTTATATGCCATATGCATATTTGAGTTAATTTTGCATCAAAATATATGCTAAGCTCCCACTTAAATCATAAGATGACGGGGCCAGAATAGACCTAGTACATAGGCCACCAGAGCAGTGCTGCTGGTAAGTCAATGCACAGGGAGTTTTAAATCAGTTATCTGGGGCCATCTCTGCCAAATACAGTCATACTTCCCTCTTGAGTTAGATTCCTTAAGAAAAAATTATTTTTCTACATTGCATTGTAAATTTATTTGCAGTTTGATCTCTTGCCAACTTGGGAGATCCTAATTTCTCCAATATCTAGCAAGGCAGATTTTAAAGGCCAATAGTATATTAATCCACAAAATCTGATCATTCCCGTTAATATCAGGAGGATCTATATGGAAAAAAACGTTTGAGGGGAAAGCTCTAAGTGAGATCAAAACAGCCTCAGAAAAAGGTCAGATATTTTTGTCTTAAACTGAGTTAGCCTTTGACAATCCCACCATATATGTTTATGGGATCCTGTTTTAACTTGGCACCACCAACACATATCTCCATTAGTTGGTGGAAATTTAACTATATTTGTGGGAACCATGTACCATCTATATATAAGTTTGAAAAAAAGTTCTTGAAGGTTTATACAGTGGGTTGCTTTTTTAGTAATCTGCCATGCATTATACCAAGACTGTAAGGAGATAGTAATCCCCAATTCTTTCTCCCATTGTTTATGTGCTTTAGACTTGTCAAAAGTCTTATTATCTTTGAAGAATTTCAGAATCTTAGATAATATTCTTCTAGGTGGGTTTAATGTTAAGAAATGTTTAAGTCTGATATATTTAAAGATCTCACTTGGAGTGCATATCTGTCAGTCAAAGAGGAGAAGGAAGCAATTTGCCCTTCTATATAGAGGTCACCTATCTTCTTTATTCCTAGCATTCTCCAATTGTCCAAAAAGAGATCGGTTACATAAAATGGAAGAACCTCTAGGGGACAGTTTTTTGTAAATGAGATCCCTGTTTCTAACTTTTTTTTAATTTTGTAGAAGGTAGACAAAATATCAGTAATTATTAAGCTAGGAAAGTTTTTCTTCTTAAATTGGGATTGAGGTAGCCAAAACAGTAGACAAGGGTCAAGATTTTTAGAGTTATATTTCTCTATATTGTACCAACCCAGGGTACTTTTCTCTTTTGTAACACCCCAGGCCATCATAAATGCTATTTGGGAACCTTCATAGAGTTCCTTTATATCGGGATAACCTAAGCCCCCAGATTTGGTGCCTCTTTTGAGAAGTTCCGATGGTAGTGTTACCATTTTTGCCGCCCAGACAAAATGAGAGAGTACATTTTTCCAGTTTATAATAATATCTTTCGAGATTTGAAAAGGAATTAGTCGAAAAAGATATAACATTTTAGGAATGATGTAAGCTTTAAGAATATTGATGCGACCCATCCAGGAGGTCTCAAGTTTCCCCCAATTTGTTAAAGAGGATTTTACCTCTAAAAGAAGTTTCTTATGGTTTATAGCAACAATATCTGCCAGTACAGCTCCAATTTTAATCCCCAAATAATCGATCTGATCCATCTGGTCCTCGTTCTGGACGTACCTTTGAATTAAACATATCTGAGACTCAGGTAGATAAAATGAAATCATCTGGGTCTTTGATAAGTCAAGTTTATAATTGGAGTAGTATCCACATTTATCTACTCCTTCTAAGAGGGCAGGGACAGATAGCAGAGGTGTGGACAATGTTAATAAGACATCGTCTGCGTATAGAATAATGCAATATTCATATCTACCAATATTTATACCATGAATGTTAAGAGAATTTCTAACATAAGCGGCAAGAGGCTCGAATGTTAGGGCATATAGCAGAGGAGCCAATGGGCAGCCCTGTCTAGTGCCATTGTGGATAAAAAATGTATCCGAGTCCAGGGAAGGGCCCCTCATCTTTGCCACTGGAGATGTATATAAGGCCATAGTAAAGTCATAAAAAGGGCCTGTTATGCCAAATGCTCGGAGTGTTTCAGCCAGAAACCTCCAATTAACCCTATCAAATGCCTTTTGGGCATCCAGGGCTACAATCACCGAAGGAACTTTATATCTGTGTATATATTCCATAATGTTAAAAATTCTACGTGTATTTTCGTCACCCGCCCTGCCAGGCATGAATCCTGCATGGTCTGGATGGATCAGGTCTCGAATTACTTGTGCCAGTCTAGAAGCTAATATTTTAGAATATATCTTCACGTCCAAATCAATAAGAGATATTGGCCTATAGTTAAAAACCAATGAGGGGTCCTTCCCTGGCTTCAGAATTGGCGATATGCTAGCCTCTAGCATCTCTCTTGGGAAGTCTCTACCTGTAATGATTGAGTTAATTGATTTTGTTAGAGTGGGGGAGATCACTGGGTTCAAAAGCCCGGTGCTTTCCTCCTTTTCAAATCACGGATTGCGATGGTAGTCTCCTGAACTGTAATGGTTGATTTAATTGCACCAATTTTTCTACAGAGTTTTGGAAGACCAAAGGTCCCTAAAAATTGTGCCATGTCAATAGTAGAGGTCTTAGGTTCAGGTAGATTGTATAGAGTTTCATAGTATGATGGTGATATGCAAGTTGCTCCATTACGCATTATTTTTTTAATGCTAGTTGATTGATGTTGTGTCTTTAATCTATTGGTAAGGTCTTTTCCCACTCTGTTATTACCGCAATGCCAACGAGATTTCAATCTTTGCATTATTGTTTCAGCCGTAAATGTAAGTTTAATAACTATCGATTCTTTGATGGTCTTTATCTGTCTCGAAAAGTCTCTAGATGGGTATTGTTTATTTAAACTCTCAAGTTTTGCCAATTCAATATATAAGTCTGCAAGATCTTTACCTCTCTGTTTTTTTATCCATGCACCTTTCTTTATTAAATATCCCCTGAGGACACATTTCATGGTACACCACAGATTTAAGTCTGAGGTCTCCTTTTGCTCCAAAAAAGATATTTGGCTTTGGCCCTAGCTTTCAGACGTACATCTGATTTACACTTCGTCAATGTCTTAGTATCTTTTTCAGTGTCAGTTATACAGTTCAAATCACCTGCTATAATTAACAGGCCTTTGGAAATCTTTTCTGTTGCTTCCATAGCTACGTTAAGGAATCTTATCGATCCTTCTGATGGAGCATATAAGCTAACCAGAGTGTAGATAACATTGTTTATGCTACAAACAAGTATAATCCTTCTTCCCTCCTGATCCCCTTCATGGTGTATATATTCAAATTTATTTTTGGTTTGCGATCAGTATTGCTACTCCTCGCTTTTTTTTTATCTAGGAGGGAAGATATATAAACATATCGGTATCTACAATATTTCCAAACTGATTTTTCTATTATTTGATTCCAATGTGTCTCTTGAATAAACGCAATATCTATCCCCTCTCTAGTTAACGTGTGGTATAAATAGGATCTCTTATAGGAAGAGTTCAGACCCTGTGCATTGATTGTCATGATCTTAAGAGACATGGAAAATTTTCCACCCTCATCCAGCACTGCTCCCCACCCACAAATCCCCAACCAGGAAACACACATCCAAAAACATTCATACACAAAAAAAAAAAATCATACTCAACACACTGTGAAGGAAAGACATTGCTTCCATCGTTATTGTGAAGAAATTCCCTGAACGAGCAAGGAATGAGAGCGCGTTTAAGGGCCAGCGAATGAAATAGGGAACATGCTCGCCTCTTGTTCTTATAGCATATCTTATATATACAATTATCCATACAAAACATTAGGTTTATAAGATTTCACATTGTCTCCCTTATAAAATGAAAACATAAGTTGCAAGAAAAAAAAAGTTGGTGTAATCGTAAGTTATCAGTAGTACCGTGGAAATGAGGAAACAATTGTACATTAGTGTAGGGCTGCAACAACTAACCGATAAAATCGATAATGAAAATCATTGCCAACGAATTTCATTATCGATTAGTTGAATCGATTTTTATCGATTATAAAATGAGGGTTTTTTCAGAGCAAATGCTCTGAAAAATACCCCTCGTTTTATAATCCGTTTAAGTGTGACTCACAGCAGCAGGTCCTACTTACAGTTCCTCCCTGCAGTCACTGCCGATTGGCCAGCCCACTTCCTTCTTCCAGTCCCTCCCTGCAGTCACTGCCGATTGGCTGCCAGGAGGGACAGGGAGAAAGGGGCGGGGCCAATTGGCAGTGACTGCAGGGAGGGACAGGGATACAGAAAGGGGCAGGGCCAAAGTGCCAATTGCCCCGCCCGTTTCCTAAACGTCCACATGGCTCAAGAACTCATCTAACTGGTGAGTATAAAATTAATATTTGGGCTGGTGAAAGTTAGGGGCAGTTATAGTTAATGGGGTGTTTAGGGTTCATTTAGGGGCAGTTATAGTTAGTGGGATGTTTAGGGTTAATTTAGGGACAGTTATAGTAAGTGGGGTGTTTAGGGTTAATTGTGGTTGATGGGGTGTTTAGGGTTAATTTAGGGGCAGTTGTGGTTGATGAGGTGTTTTGGGTTAATTTAGGGGCAGTTGTGGTTGCTGGGTTTTTAGGGTTAATTTAGGGGCAGTTGTGGATGATGGGGTCTTCAGGGTTAATTTAGGAGCAGTTGTGGTTGATGGGGTCTTCAGGATTAATTTAGGGGCAGTTATGGTTAATGGGGTCTTCTCTTCAGGGTTAATTTAATGCTGAGGACTGAGGGTTAATTTAATTAATTAAAGTTAACTTAAGGAACAGTTAGAAGTAAAGGGGGGCAACTAAGGGGAATCTAAATCCTGGGGGCAGTGAAGATTAACCCTGTATTTATTTATAAAAGTATTGTGTCTGTGAACGAGTCTGCAAATATATGAGGGCACAACGGCATACCTTGGGAGGACGGAGTGTATCTGGGGGTATAAGGCATATAGGGTATATAAGGTATGGGCAGTGTGGCATGTCTGGGAGGCAGTATGGCATGTCTGGGAGGCAGTATGGCATGTCTGGGGGTATGTGACATATCTGAGAGGCAGGGTGGCAAGCCTGGGCTCAAATGTGCATAACGGGGGGGCAGGTTGGGAAATAAAAACAAGAAATGCATTTTTATCAAAGTTTTTTTATTCTGCTGTTTGTTTTTACATCCGACGTTACTTTATTAAATTATTTTAAATAAATGAAAATTTTTTATTTTTTATCCGATTAATCTAAAAAATAATCGGCCAACTAATCGGTTATGAAAATAATCGTTAGTTACAGCCTTACATTAGTGGCTCTAACAGAGTCCTTCCCCTATTAAAATGAATTCTTATAACATATCTATTACTATTGCTCAATTCGTATAGTGTGTAATAAATGTGGGATTATATCTTCTAGTCTTATGCCCCAAATATTTGTCCCAATATCTTAACTCTATATTTGTGACAATATATTATTAAGGAAGTAGCAAAAGCAAGTATACCTTTGTAACTTTGTGAAACCCCCCATTTTAAGTGATTTCTTATATCTTATTTATGTGTTGCCGTTACGCAAATCCTATATGTGAGGATATCTTTCCAAACCAACACATTTTCGTCCCGATTCATATAACATGTCATAAATAGGGACATAATTCCAAACAAAAAAATTAAACAAAACAAAAATTATAATCAAAACAAAGTTTCCTCTATTAGGTTACAAGACCTGATTTGATTAAATTCCACTTCAATAAATTATCTTTTGCTTGCATAGGATCGTTGCAAATATAGATCTTTCCTTGATAATTAATTTGCATTTTTGTCGAGAAGCCCCAAGAATAAGTAATATTATTTTGTTGTAGACAGGTAGTAATGTCTATAAATTTATTTCTTTGTAGTCTGGTTGCCCGTGAAAGATCAGAATAAGTAATTAGAGATGCAAATTTTTCGATTTTAGTAAGATTCCTTCTCATTTCCTTAACTAAATCATCTTTGGTTCTAGAATTGGTAAAGCAAACAATAACATCTCTCGGTGTTTTTGTTTGTAGCCAATTAGGAGGCAACGGAAGTCTGTGTGCTCTTTCAATTAGCGTTGGCCCATACTTTTTATAATCTATAAATGTTGAGAGTAGCTCCATCAGGTAGGGTTCCAGTTCTTTCACATCTTCGGGGATTCCTCGGATTTTAAGGTTTTGCCTGCGTGACCTGTCTTCTAGGTCTGCGAGTTTGAGGTCTTGTCTTGTTAGTTCTATATTTTAACATTTCAATTTGAGATTGCAGCTCTTTAATTTTTGTATGTAACAGAGTAATTTCTTTTGATTGAGTGGCTAGTGTGACTCTCAAATAGGTCAGTTCTTCTTTATAGTCTCTAAGATTTTGGTCCAAATCGGCTTTAATTTTGGTATATAAAGAATCCAATGCCGTCATTAGATTAGACTTTGTAATGTAATCTGGTGAGTTACTGATACCAATCTCGCTCATCCGATCTGGAGACGATTTAGATGATAAGACGGAAGTGTCTGTTTGGCTTTTGGGATAATAATAGGCACTAATTGGGGGAGGTTTCTTCGTTTTCACAGACATTTTAGATTGTTCCTCCTTATTCCCCCTTCCAGCCTTATCTCATTTTGGAGGCATTTATCGTCACCAGATTTTGTGTATGGAAAAATTACCTTCAAGGGCCCTTAGGCCAGAATATATTTAAAGTGTATTGGTAAGTAATATCAGTGAGTCCATATACGTCAAACCCAAATAGGGAGTGCAATACTTAATAGTAGTTCTGTGCAAGCTCAGTTCACCCCAATAATTACATATAGTAATATATATAAGGCTTCTTAAAGATGATTCCAGTAATGGAGCTTAATATGTATATGTATAGGTTAAGACCCAGAAGATGTCTTTGACAAATATCATGTGTTCCGTTTACATAACAATTACTAGCACAGAAAGATTCAAGTCTTGACTCACAGTTTGTTGAAATGGGGTCCGTGGTTGTTCAGTATTCAGCATTTGATCTTGATGATTTAATCATTATGCAAATAAACTTGTGTTCGTGTCTCCTCTGCTCCGTGTTAGTCTCCTGAAGTTGATCAGAAGATCACACGTGTATCGGGGGCATAATAGCCCGTCGCACGGCTGCAGGTTTCATGTTGTGGGTTCGCTGGCACCCCGCCAAAGACCGCATCCGCGGTCCGAAGACAACAGGAACACTATAAGCACCACCAGTATCGAGGGAAGGCGCCGGAGTGACAGCCAAGCCGACACAGCCGCAGAGGAAACCGCCAATAGAAGAACAGGGAGAGTGCAAATCGCCGGGATTCACCATAAGTCAGTGTTCCCGCTCCATCCGCCGGCCCGGCAGCACGCCTCAGACGTACGTAGTTGCGTAACTACATCATCTCACACACACGATTACTGCACCTTGTTAAGTGTACTGAGATTCTGAGAATTTTTTTAACAACTTGCCCACATATTACTTGGGCACATAAATTACTATTAAGGTCTTATATAAACAAACATATACATTTTGCAAAATCACTGCATAGTCTGAAGATACTATTTTAAACTATTGGTTATTGTAATTATTAAGAACTATTTAAACATATATTCCTCAGTTATCCAATTGCAGTGTTACACATACAGTAGTAGACAGTAATTCTCTGTTTGCCTATAAATAGCCTTTGAAAGACTACTTCCTGACTCCTGTACTCTGTTTGTCCCTGTTCTGGAGCTAATACCCCTTTGTGGGATTAAAAGTATTAATATTTTTTTTACCTCACCAGATGTACAATACCTGTACCTGAAGCCCTTGGCCTATATAGTGTGATGCTAAGGTGAATGACAAAAGGCACTATTGTATGAATGAGTAACCCTTTGTGGAATTCAATTAAGTAGCTTGTTTGTACCTCAAAAGGTGTGGGGTGAAATATATTAGTGAACATTTCATCCTCAAAGCTGATGTGTTAGAAGCAGGAAAAATGGGCAAACATAAGGATCTGAGAGAATTTCCAAAACTGCAGCTCTTATGGGGTGTTCTTGGTCTGAAGTGGTCAGTGTCATGATTAACTCATATAATGTAGTGGATGCATGGAAGGGTAACCCAGCAGAGGTGGTTAGTTTCTTTGTTTAAGCATTCAATGAGTAAATCTGAGGTTGATTTAAATGTGTTTCTTAGTGCATGCCCTCTGTATCTGTTCTGACAAGAGATGTCATCTTCCCATGACCCCTGTGGTGATTCATGGCCTAACAGATAAGGATCCTTAGTTATAGGAATTCCATTCATATCTTAAGTGGAGGGGTTTCCATCACCTTTACCCCACCATAACTTATTGGCAGATCAAAGATGGGAACCAATTCTTGGAAAAGGTGTCATATAATTGGCCATGTGGTCAGAGGGTTGTTTTCTTGAAACAGAGCCTGATTTAGGGACAATGCAGCAATCTCAAAGTAGAACTCCACGATATACTCTGATTGGAACAACATCATAAGAAACCATCTGGACTTAAGGAGTTCCCAGAGGCCTACTTATTGGAGAAACTTGTGAGTGAGGGTCCTGTGTTTAAGTCCCTTTGTTTTTAAGAACTTTGCTAAAAGGTATACAGACTGGACCAAGAGTTCTCTATAATTATCTGTTATTGTTTTCTGTATTGTTATTATCATTTTCCTCTTTCTATACCCTTTTTCTGTCTATCTGTGCTTGATATCCTAGGAATGCCCATACTGGGAATTGAAGCATGTTTTCACTGAATGTTTGTTTTTAGTTGGTAAAATGTATGTGATGCCTGTCACTACTTAAGTGTGTTATATTTTACTTTCTATCTTTCTGCTCCACTAACCCCTTATCTCCTATATCTGCCCTCTTACTGCCCCTGTCCACTTTAACAGTATTTAACACTCTCTATTACAGCCCTCAAAGCCTGCAATACACTCCTTCATCTTCCCCACAACAACTGACTTTTTGCTTGCCCCTCTCTCACCTGCCCCAGTGTTGTTCTAATGTCTAGACCAGGGGTTCTCAAACTGCGGCTCTCCAGCTGCTGCAGGACTACATCTCCCATAATGCTCTTTCAGCTAAGGGGTTGGCTGAGGAGTATGGGAGATGTAGTCCTGCAGCAGCTGGATGGCCGCAGTTTGAGAACCCCTGGTCTAGACAGTTAATTACCAGATCTATTTAAACATGCCAGTAGAGGGCACCAACTCTTTGGATCCCTTTAGTACCCACTCCTCCCCATTAAACCATTCCAAATCCCATCCCTCTCCATCTCTCTGCCATCACAGCTATCCCAGTACCACTACACTAACCTTTATATGTGAAACCTGCCTGTGTTTTCTCTGCTACTTCTGTCCCCCACATATTCTTCCCTATTCCTATCACTCTCAACCACCAAACTTAACCAACATGCTCAACCTAACCAATTGTATTCCTATCATGTCCAACCATAAACTCCCTCCAGTCTTTAACTGTGCCTTAACAAAGGCTCTCCTCACTTATCACCTCTTCCTTTTCCCGTCTACAAGATTTCACTCAAGCTGCCCCATATCTCTGGAATCTACTTCTACTGAACCTTCAGCTTTCACCCTCCCTCCCAACATTCAACAAAAATCCCAAAACCCACTTCTTCAGAGAAGCATTCCACCTTAGCTGCTAGAACTTCCTTGGAATTTAGACGACCACCACACTACCTCTCAACCTTTTTCTGTGCCTTATACCCACCCACACTACCTCTCACACGTCACTGATGCCCCCCACACTACCTCTCACCCTTTCTCTGCGCCTTATGTTTGTCACCCCATTCCCTCAAGATTGTAAGCTTGTGAGCAGGGCTCTCTACCTAATGTATCGGTTTGTCTTAGTCTGCCAATTCTCGTCTTGTCAGACCCCTTGAATATATGTATTGTATTAAGAGCGGCGTAAATTGTTGGCGCTATAGAAATAAAATATAATAATAATAATAAAGAACTGTT
This sequence comes from Spea bombifrons, assembly GCF_027358695.1. Lineage (NCBI taxonomy): Eukaryota > Metazoa > Chordata > Amphibia > Anura > Pelobatidae > Spea > Spea bombifrons. The sequence goes on from NC_071093.1 coordinate 24,614,186, forward strand.
TGCTGTTTTATTTTTCTTTTATATGTATTGTTTTTTGTAATTGTGGCACTGTGTAATCTTTGTCTTTTTGTTATTAAAATATTCATAATCTAAGTCTGTCTTTGGGCTCTAGTATTGATATCCACAAACCCTAAGAGAGGATAACATGTTACCATATTGTTATTAAGTTCTAGAGGATATATATATATATATATATGTTGTTTGCCCGGGGTGGGTTGATATATATATATATATAGAGAGAGAGAGAGATAAATCTTCTAATTCGGATTATCCGGTATCAAAATTGTGAGTGGTGGCAGACTACCTGAGGGGATACAGGCAGGATTTGGGGGTTAACTTGGTGTAACTTATGCATTGTTAAGGGGTCAAGTTAGTAAATCCAGAGGCCTGGTGCCATTTACCACCCTCATGCCCACGCCAGCCACACAGTCACAGCTTGGCAAGTAGTCCTGACCGTGACAGTCAGTACCTATTAAAAGTGGTCCAAGGAAGGGTAATGGGCAGCCAGGGCTAATTAATCCATGTATCCAAGTCAAATGTAAAGCAGAGGTCAGGGCCAGGAGACAGTGATCACGAATGGTGTATCAAAGCAGAGGTCAAAGTTCAGGAAATCAGGAATAGAATAACTGCACATCCAGCAGGAAAAAACATACAACCAGATCCTGGGTTAGAGGTGAGGCTGACCTTTAAAGCCTGTTCACAAGGCCATAACCGTGGCTTCAGGTAAGGGAGGCGGGGTTCAGTCCACAGCAGACCTACCTAGTTCTTTTGGTCACCTGACCACACAGCACGCATCAAAGATGTATAGAACTCCAGTGGACCACAGGTTAGAGAGCCTGACTGGAATGCTGGAGTTGTGAGCTCAAGTCTAGACAGGTCTCTGCCATGCCTTGCTGTCTGCAGGACTCTGGGTGATGCCTTACAAAAATAATGCTGGTTCTGATTGAAAAGCGTAACAACACACAGTGCAACGTGCAACATAGTTTGTTGTTTATGGGGCTGTGTAGCTGCAGACCAGTCAGTGTGCTCATGCTGAACCCTGTCCACTGCCAAAAGAGCGTACAATAGGCATGCAAGCATAAGAACTAAACCACAGAGCAATAGAAGAAGGTAGCCTAGTCTGATTAATCACATTTTCTTTCACATCACGTGGATTGCTGGGCGCACGTGTGTTGGTTAGTTGGAGAACACATGGCACCAGGATGCATCCATGGTGGCCCCAACTCTCAACTTACAGGACTTAAAGGATCTGCTGCTAACGTGTTGGTGTCAGATACCACAGCACACCTTCGGAGGTCTATTGGAGTCCATGCCTTGATGAGTCAGGGCTGTTTTGAAGGCAAAAGGGGGTCCTACGCAATTAGACAGGTGCTCATAATGTTATGGCTGATCAGTGTATAGTTTCCTGCTAGGGTGAATGACAAAAGGCACTATAATATTACCTGTGCTTGCTAAAATGAATTATTGCAAAACAGTAATTTATTTGGTCTAATATATTTTAAGTTATTGTATTATTTTCAATCTAATAACATTTTTTGTTAATTTCACTTTCCAGTTACCAGAATTTATTTCACTGTTGATTGCTTTGGTGCTTATATACCGTATTTGCTCGATTATAAGACAAGTTTTTTTCCAGAGCAAATGCTCTGAAAAATACCCCTCGTCTTATAATCAGGGTCGTCTTATAATCAGACCTCAAACAGGTCTGACTATGAGACTAAGATCAAGATCCCCCGCAGCGATGCAGGGGACCTGGATCCTCCTGTGTCATGCCCCCCCCCCCAACTTACCGGTGCTTCTGAGTCCCCGGTGCTTAGTCCGGGCAGCGTGTAGAGCTCTACGCGATTCGCGTAAACAACTTCCGCTGCAGACCTTCCCCGGCTGTCAGAGATCAGAGTTCCCCCCACCGGGACGGCCGGGGAACTCTGACTGCCGGGGGTTGTCTGCGCGATGGATGCAGACAACCCCCGCTGCTAACCGCACCTCCTCCCGGCTGCAGCGGAAGTTGTCTTAAGCGAAGCTCCAGTTAGTTTGGAGGAGGAAGTGTTAAATGGGGGGCATAAGGCATTTCTGGAGGCAGAGTGCTCTATGAAATGCCTTTTAACCCCCTTAATGCCACTCTGCCTCCAGAAATGACTTATACCTCCCTATATGCCACTCTGCCCCATAATATGTCTTTCAACCCCCTAAATGCCAGAGTGGCATATAGGGGTATAAGGCAATTCTGGAGGCAGAGTGGCACATAGTAGGTCAAAAGGCATATCATGGGGCACAGTGACATTTAGAGGGTTAAAAGGCATATCATGGGGCACAGTGGCATATAGGGGGTATAAGGCATTTCTGGGGCAGAGTGGCAAGCCTGGGGGCAGATGTGCATAACTGGGGGGGAGCAGGTTGAAAAAAGGGAAATAAAAACAAAATATTTTTCTCAATTATAGCTTTTATTAAAAAAAAATGTTCACATAGTTTACATGAATTAACATTTACTGGTAAAACTTTTTTCCTATAGGGTCGTCTTATATCCAGGCTTTTTTTTCATAAATTAATATGCAGATTTTGGGGGGTCAATTTATAATCATAATTCTGTTTGTTTAAATATGGGATATATGATCCATTTTATATCTAGGTCTGAGACATTACTCTTGTCTTCTTTCTATGGAAAGAAGACAAGAGTAATGTCTCAGACCTAGATATAAAATGGATCATATATCCCATATTGTGGGGATATTGAATAGTGCTAAATATAGGTCTCATAACATTGAGAAAAGGGCAATGTATCAGATCAGTAATGGGTGAATACTTTTCAATATGTGAGATAATATTTTACTACATTGAAAGTAAAATATCATAAAAAACTAATAAAATTCTTTGTGCTTGATAAAATGAAAGATAAGCTTGACAATGTAGATTTCCTTGTGCTTATCAGAAAAAAACACCCTTTGATGTGTGATTAATATCCAAGTTATGTAAGGAGGTAATCCTTGGCAGCATAAATAGTGTCAGTTGAGTTCAATTGTTCTTGACGATTTGTTCAGATCCTACCAATATGCACAGAAAAAACTACAGAAAGGGGAGCGTATAACCTAAAACGGATAGACATTCAGATTCCCAGGTTGCTGAATAATAATGACCAAAAAGTACACAAAAAAAGCTTGGATTCAAGTCTGTATCATCCATCCAGACCCATTCAGTGTTCAAAGTCACTTAAATTCCCTTTTCTTCCCAATTCTGATGCTCGGTTTTAACTTCAGCAAGTTGTCTTGACCACGTCTACATGCCTAAATGCATTGAGTTGCTGCCATGTGATTGGCTGATTAGCTATTTGTGTTAACAAGCATTTGAACAGGTGTACCTAATGAAGTGGCCAGTGAGTGTATACTCCCATGGATCAGCACCCTCAGTGTTTGGAAGATGCATTGCATCCTTCATAGACCATTACGGGGCCTGGATTTTAGATACCCCTTCCCTTGCGTGATCATCGATGGATCTTGAAATCATAAGTAATGATCTTCTTTGTGCCAAAAGGGAGGGCTGTCTAGCCCTAGTACTTAGAGGTATGGGAGTTGGTAGAGACTTTAATATTTATTTAAGCCTCTCCTCCTCAATACCACAGGGCACAAATGGAGAAAGGGGAGCGATAAAGGATGGGGTTCATGTCTTTCCCAAGTTTAAGGCCTTTAAAATAACCTTTGGGAACTGGGGTTATTATTACCATCAATGGGTTTAGTTGTTTTTATCTGTTTTATTATTATTATTTATTGTTTTATATAGCGCCATCAAATTCCGTAGCGCTGTACAATGGGTGCACAGGACACAACAAGTTGTATGTAACATAACAATTTGACTTACAGAGACAACAGGTGAGGAGGGCCTTCTTTATTATTTTGAAGGCAGATGTTTGCACTAAACTTTGCAAATTTCACGTAAGGAAAAGTTCTGTTTTCATTCAACTCATATGCCCTCACCTGAAACTCACTTTTGTAAATATGCCGCATCCCACGTCGACCAAACCAGCGAACCTCCACACTCAACGGAGAGAACCCCAACTGTTCCCCGCTCGGACGAACCGCAGCCCCCTTTCTGGCCCAAAAGATGTACGAGTGCCCGATCAGCCACACATTTGCGGAAGAACCAAACCTGGAAAAGAACACATCCGGACGGATATAGGACCGAAAACGACCCGAACGCCAACGCCCAATCCACTGCAGAGAGGCCTCGGGAAAACCCACACGGGTAGCCTCGGTGGCTGCCCCAATTCGAAAAGAATGCCCCCCGAAGGCACCAGCAGGGAGCCCCAACGCCACCAACGCCTTACGAAAAATGCCCACAAACTGAAAACGAGAAAGATAGGACCCGTCCTAATGAACCAGAAGCGGGCCCCCAAACGCTGGGCGAACCAACAAAAAATTCTGCACCGCTGCTACTGGGCAAATGGGGGAGCCCCCTATGGAGCCCAAAGGAACCCCTTTGCCGAAAACATCAGTCTTAGACCGCCGAATGCAAAAGTGCAAGCCCGCAGACCGAAACTCCACCAGGCACATGCCTACTAGGGCTGACCAATTCCCCTATCCACAGGGCCCCGAAAAAAGCCAAACTAAACGCAGCCCGAAACAACCGGACTTCAAAATCTGAAACACACACCGCCTCCAGTACCGAGAATAAACGGACCAATAACTCAGCCGACACCGGCCTCCTAGTGTCCCTCGACACAGTCCCCCTCCTCCAGCCCTTAACAGCTTGACGAACCAGGAAATCTTTAGTAAAATCCCCCAGCCCCATCAACTTGCATAGGAAACTCAAACCCGACAGGCGAGCGGACGCCGCCGATGGGGACACCCCAGCCTCGTCTCACTGACACAGGAGGGAGAGCAGACCCTGGACCCGAGCAGCGTGAGAAGTAAAACCACCACAGGCTTCCTCAAACACCGCCCACTCGTCCCACACCTTACCATACCTCCCCCAAGTGGCCTTGGAAACCGAACCGTGGATCCACTGCGTCACTCGTCCAACCCAAGGGACCAAAGTTCCACCGGACATGGAACCCCCTCTTCGTCTGCAAACGGTGCCGTAGGTCGAAACTCCGCCCACTGAAAGCGAGAAAGAGCATCAGCCGTCACGTTCTTTACACCCGGTATATGCACCGCTTTACAGGTCAGATTCACACCCAAACACTGCAATACCAGCCGACACAAGAGGCGAACCACAGGAGGAGGAGAAGCCGTCAAGGAATTGATGGCCTGAACAACCCCCAAATTATCACAGTGAAACAACACCCAGGGATCCCTAAGCACATCCCCCTATACCTCCACCGCTACCAGGATGGGAAAAAGTTCCAAGAACGCCAGGTTCCTAGTGAGCCCAGCACCGCACACCATCGGTAGCCCAGGATGGCCTCAAAACCCGCTGAGCCTGCCGCATCCGTGTAAAGATGCAGCTGAGCATTGGAAACCTCGGGTGCCTGCCAATACAACCAACCATTATAAGTGTCCAGAAAAGACCCCCAAACAGCCAAGTTGTCCCGCAGCGGACGAGTGAGCCAAATAAAATGGCGAGGCCGGACAACCCCCGCCGTTGCCCCGGCTAACCGCCGGCTAAACACCCGACCCATCGGCAAAATGTGACACGCAAAGTTCAACTTACCTAACAGCGACTGAAGCTGACATAACTGCACTTTGCGCATGCCCCGCACCCGTGCCACAAAATCCTTCAAATCAACAAGCTCGTCAGCCGGCAAACGGCACTCCGTAGCCATGAAATCGATTTCGATTCCCAAAAAACTGAGGCAGGTAGTAGGCCCCTCCGTTTTGTCAGCTGCAAGCGGAACACCAAAACGTCGCATTACCTCCTGCATGGTGCGCAGGAGGTGAAGACACTCCCCAGAATGCCCAGGACCGATACATAAAAAATCGTCCAGGTAATGCAAGATAGAGGCCAAACCAGCCTCCTCCCTCACAACCCACTCCAGGAACGTACTAAAACACTCAAAATAGGAACATGATATGGAACAACCCATTGGGAGGCATGTATCCACATAAAACTGTTCATCAAACCGACAACCTAACCCGCCCGAACCATAGCAACAGCTTTATCAAAAGAAGCATAAACAACTTTAACCATTAACCGAACAACCCCGCGGGTACGACAAGTGGTGAATTAAATAAAATTTACCCGGCTCCTTCTTGGGAACCACCCCAATCGGCGACACCCTCAAATTTGCTAGGGGCTGCACGGCGAAAGGACCCGCCACGCGCCCCAACCTTACCTCCTTACGCAACTTGTCTCGCACTACATCCGGAAAATCAGCAACAGACCGCAAATTACGAAAAAGTAACCGTTTGGGGCATCCACACAGGGAATCCAAAAACCCTCAGTGAACCCCCGTAATAGAACCTCTGCGGCCCGCCGGTCTCTATACCGGTTTAGCCACGGGCGCATCACATCCTCGCCCTTCTATCCCACATCCTGACGCTCATCCCACTTTGCCCGCTTGAAACAGCGGGAATGAGGGTGGGCTCCGCCACAAACGGAGCATTCGTGTTTAAAACGGCACGACGCTCCCCACTTACACTGCCCATCGTTATACTGATAGCAGCATCCTGGCCGCCACTGACCGGCCGGGGAGGGTGCGGTTCCCAATCCCCCCCGGCTCCCCCGAGAAACGACGAAAACCCGCCTTGATGAGTGGCAGGCCCAGACCAATATCCATTTGATCTCATCCTATGGACGGCTGAACCGCCAAACGCTGGCGGAACTGCTCGTCATACCGCCACCAGCCCAGACCCCCATACGTCCTGCTAGACGGCACTTTTCGCCTATCACGCTAGCTAGAATGGAAAAGGCACAAATCCATTTACCAAAGGTCTTTGGAATCCGCAGGTACATGTACTTCTCCTTCTGGAGAAGTAATCTCCAGAAACTCGCCTTTCCAGATTTTTTCTTTCGTCTCCTGCTTTAAGTGCAGGCCCAATGGGCCCGACCAACACATATACGCAGCCCCACGGGCAACATCAGCTACACCCAGCACCGCATCAACTATGGCGGCAGGGGCAGACTCAGCAGTCTCCCCGCCAGCCGGCGGGGACACCACCCCCGAAGCAACAGAACCCGCCAAAACCACAAGCGCAGCCCCATCAGAACCCGCCACCGTCGGCGCTGGCAGGGGAATAGGACCTGCAGACCCCGCAAGGCTCCCAGACAGATCTGACCTGCCCATCTAAACCAGCTCCAGCCGGCCCCGCGCTGCCCCGACGCTCCCACACGTCCAGAAAGCCCCTAAGTCCCGACAAAATTTCCCCCACACTAGAGCCCGGGCGATCCCCCACACCGGACCCCAAAACACCGGAAAGCTGAGAAGGTAACCACCAAGCGACCGGCAGACCTCCTGCGGCGCCGTGCTCGTAGCCATGTTGCTTGCAGCACCGTGTCTCATCGGTCCAGACAGCCGGGAAGGATCCTCCTGTGAAACTCCAGCACCAGCCTGCGCAGAAAAGAGGGGTGAGAAAAGATGCCCCTGGGCCACTGAAGGACCGGGAACCGCCGACAGGGACCCAGCCACAGGAAAGCCACCAGCAGGTGCCGTAGAAAAGGGGGGATAGAAAAAGCCTCCTCACCCGAGGAGCCGTAACCCAGGGGGGAAGACCCCCCAACCCCAGTATCCAGAGGGGGTAAACGAGCCGAGAGCCGCCGAGGTGACCCCAAATAGTCCCCGGAGGACCCACCGTTGTCTTCCGAGTTGTCCTCTCCTGCACGGCCCCCAGCCAGACTATATATATTGGGACAACCCCGGTAGCACGAGAGCCATAAACGTCAGTTAGGGGTCTTAAGCACAGTCCTCTAGGGCAATCAGAGTCAGGAACACCAGTTTGTAGCAAAACAGTGCTTTATTTTTAATCGCTCAAACCCCAAAACCAAATCATAAAAAGAAAACCTAGCTCCCAATTGGAGCCCTCTCTAACTAAACTATGCTGGTCCAGACTGACTAGCCTAATCACCCAATAACTTGACCTCCCAGCCAGACCCAGCTACACCAGGCTCTGGAAACCCTCCCCCAGACAGCACACACAGGTCCAGGCAGGTATTGCCTCACTTGGCTCAGGGAGGGTCTTCTCGTTCAGGGCCTCTCCTTGCCCTGGGAGCTCAGGGAACTTCCTCTCCCCCCCAACAGTCTCTCTGAGTATCAGGCTCCAGGGTTTTTTTAATGCCCAGCACCTGTGCCTGATGCCAGCCTCATAGAAATCCCGTACTGGATCTTGCAGACTTCTAGCCTCCTGGAAAAGCAGGCATGGATTTTCCACAGAATGGGGGAATAGAGCATTGGCCCACCCTGCTCTCCAATTGCTCCACTCCAGGGACCCATTTTTACATTCTGGATAGCACCTGTACCCAAATGCCAAAATAAGCATCTCCCTGGGGTTTACACTGTCACAATATATATATATATATATATATATATATATATATATATACACCGTATTTGCTCGATTATAAGACGACCCTGATTATAAGACGACCCCCCAAAATCTAAATATTAATTTAGGAAAAAACAAAAAGCCTGAATATAAGACTACCCTATAGGAAAAAAAGTTTTACTAGTAAATATTAATTCATGTAAACAATATTTTCATATTTAATAAAAGCTATGATTGAGAAAAATATATATTTTTTTATTTCCTTTTATTTGACAACCTGCCCCCCCCAGTTATGCACATCTGCCCCCAGGGTTGCCACTCTGCCCCCAGAAATGCCTTATACCCCCTATTTGCCACTCTGCCCCATGATGTGCCTTTTAACCCTCTATATGCCACTCTGCCTCCAGAAATGTCTTATACCCTCCTATATGCCACTCTGCCCCATGATATGCCTTTTAATCCCCTATATGCCAGAGTGGCATATAGGGGGTTAAAAGGCATATCATGGGGCAGAGTGGCATATAGGGGGTTAAAAGGCATTTCTGGAGGTATATATATATATATATATATATATATATATATATATATAAAACTGCTAACAGCAATCACACTCCTATCAAGCCAAGGCAGCCAGTACATGCTGGAACCTGGGGATGATAGGAGTCTGAGTACAGCCTCCCTATGCCATGCTACCACCACCACCCCCCTTACACATCCATACTAACACACACTCATTCACAAACATTTAAATACTCATTCATTCCATTAATCACACATACTTGCTCAAAAAGTTTTAAAAATAGCTTGTGTAAGGCACAAAAGAAGCCAAATACAACTCTGCCCACTACATCCAGGCAGCGCAAGAGCCTGTTGCTCTGTCACTGCACTTATTTGTAAACTATAAAGAAAAGCTTCCAAGAGCTTTCCTCTCTTTCTCTGATCTGAAACAATACCTGAGGAAGACAGGAAAACTTTTGCTAGCTTGCCTTTTAAGTATTATGTTAAGCCAAAGGTATCATTGCATACTGCATGTTCTCCCCCATATTTACTGTTCCTAGAGTCGCCACGGCTGGCCCCTTCCCAGGGCGTAACTGGGCGGATGCCCATTTTAAAAGAGTTGATCGCCTGCTAAGCTTCAATGGGGTTGCTGAAATGCCTCGATAGCGAGGCATTCAGCGACACCAAACACCCCAGGACGCTCTGGAGAGCGATCACAGCCACCACTCTGAAAGATTTTGCATCGCAAGATAGCGGCATCCTTTAAAAAATAAGCTTCCAAGAGAGTCTCTCTCAAGACCCTCCTGAGAACTCTGGCTCCCCTTGCAGGTTGAATACAGGTACTGCATCCAACCACGCAAGTCAATGGAGCCCAGCTTACTAATCACAATGTGGTTAGTAAAATATTAATAATTCCAAAAATAGTTACCGGCACTCCTGGGACTTGGTTTCAATAAATCTCTCAAAGCTCTGTGTTACAAGTCAACGTTTCAGTCTTTTATTTTCAGACTTTCATCAGGACATAACAGAGACATAGCGTGGCTAAAATTTATACTATATGTAATTACCGTATTGGCTCGGATATAGGCCGCCCCCGTATATAGGCCGCACCCTAAAAGTTTGGTGCTTTTTTAAAGAAAAAGTTTTTTTCTTTAAAAAAGCACCAAAAAAAAAAAACATTCTGCCACTCTGTCTCCCCCCCCCCGAGATATGCAGCCACTGTCCTCCCCCCCCTCGAGATATGCAGCCACTGTCCCCCCCCCCTCGAGATATGCAGCCACTGCCCTCCCCCCCCCTCGAGATATGCTGCCACTGTCCTCCTCTGCCCCCGGTATGCTGCCACTGTCCTCCTACTCCCCCCCCCCCGAGATATTCTACCACTGTCCTCCTCTGCCCCCCCCGACTTACCGGAGCAGACTCCCGGGTGTCTTGCGGGGCCGGCGGGGGGCATCTACGCAATACGCGTATACAACCGGAAGTTGTATACGCGTATTGCGTAGATGTCCCCCGCTGGCGCCCCGCAAGACACCCGGAAGTCTGCTCCGGTAAGTCTTGGGGGCAGAGGTAAAACGCATCGTGTGGACGGTCACCGGCTGCGGCGATGCGGGTAAACAACCCGGAGGCTGTTTACCCGCATCGCTGCAGCCGGTGACCGTCCAGACGATGCGCTTAGATAACCTCCCGTGCCGGCACCCCCCCCGTGGAAAGTGCTGGCAGGGGAGGCTGTCTGAGGACATCCGAGAGTAGGATGCAGGTCCCCTGCACCGCTGCGGGGGATCTGTATCCTGACCCCGCTGCCTGCCCGGCGCCCGGGACTGCATGTCCCGGGCGTCGGGCACTAGACCCCGAATATAGGCCGCACCCCCACTTTAAAGTCTTAAAGTGGGGGAAAAAAGTGCGGCCTATATTCGAGCCAATACGGTATAATCATTAGGAACAGAACTTACTGCACCTGAAGTGTTCACAATCACCAAACTCGGCGTGTATCTCAACTATGTGCGCATGTGCGTGACGTCATGGCAACGTTTACTAGGATTAACTAGTTCGTTGCCTGTTCGTCCATCCTGATGTTTGGACCTCACCTTATTCGCCGCACTCCCGTCTTCGATCACCCGGCGTTCGCACCAGACAATCAGCTTCTCCGTCTTTACTGGGATCCGGCGTACCCTGCCTGCTGTAACTTGCCCTTTCACACCTACTACGAGGGACTTCATCTAGATCCTCCTCGATACCCGGGGTCCAGGTATCAACAAGATTGCTCCTCTCAGCATCTTGATGGACGCTATTCTTATACATGTTATGTTGCTAATACATTCTTCTAACATTCTATTTGTATATCTTGTGCTGTGAGGGTTTGTACACTACATATGCTTGTGCTCTGACCTTTATGTTTGGGGTCCCCCCTCCCCCTACAGTGCACCCCTTCACACACACTCACTCTCACACACACACTCACAACCCGTCTCTCACAGCTGTCATTCCTCTAGCCCTTAGTGACTAGTGATGTATCTCTCCCTCCCCCCACTCCTGTGGGATGTGTTGGGACTCTATGTCACCCTCTCTTACACAACACTTATGCCCATGTCGCACTTACTGTCCTCATTCAAGTGTTGGGAAGTACTGCTCCCTTCTTTGAACACTTGTGCCTACACTCCTACACTACACCTCATCTTATGTTTAATTTTGCCAATGTTAACAAGCTTTATGTTATATTATCAAGCAGTGGGTCCTGGAACCTACACATGTTTTTGGTTTTTTTCTCTTTTCTTTTCCATTACATATATGATATCTCTGTTCGCAATGGATTTATGTTCACTTGTTTGGCCCCCTGAGCCGACCATCCAGACACCTTGCGTGTCGAGTTTTCGGTATCATCCATTTATTGGATTGAATGGCTCTCCTTTTGATGTGTCTGCATCCTGCTGGAACCCGCTCTGCGGGAATACAGTGTTCTGTTTTGTTTTTTTCCTGTTGTTTTTAGCCCTGACTGCTGTTTGCAGTTTTAGCGATGCGTGTAATCCAGCTGTCACCTCTGTGTCTTTTCAGGTGTCACTCTCATGCAGCTTAATATAGTTAAATTTGTCACCTTAAATGTACAGGGCCTCAATAAGCCGGAAAGCCGTTCCAGTCTATCTTATTTCCTACAATCCACTAAATCTAAAGTGGCCTTCCTCCAAGAAACCCACTTCAGAGATGGCAAGGAACCGAAATTATGCGCTTACCGCTTCCACCTTGCCTTTATCTCAAGCTCCCATGACACTAAGTCTAGGGGAGTAGCTATTTTATTACACAAAGCTTTGCCATTCCAGCTAGTTGACACCTGGAAGGACTGAGGGGAGGTGTGTCTTTATTAAAGGATATATTGTATCTTAGATGGTTACCTTTGCCTGTATATATTCCCCCAATCGAAATCAGACGAGTTTCTTGGTGACGGTGCTTCGTAAACTGGCGGATTTCCAAGAGGGGATTTCTGTGGTGGGGGCGACTTCAACATGATGCTAGACCCCAGACTGGACTGTTCTTCTGGGCGCTCCCACATCTCATATTCACGTATTTCCAAAGTTAGGCGGACCCTTCATGATTTGCAACTAGTCGATACGTGGCGAGTTCAGCACCCAACAGTTAAGGATTATACATACTACTCTCCACTTCACGCCCGTTATACACGAATTGATTCCATTTTTATTACGCACCATCACTTACCCATGCTCTCCTCCTCCAGCATCGGGCCCACGACTGTTGGAGATCATGCTCCCCTTCACGTTACTTTATCTTTTGCTAATTTACCACCTAAAGTGTGGAGTTGGAAACTAAACGAATCCCTTTTATCTTCCCCGGCAAATGTGCACACTCTCTCAGAGGAGTTGCGCAACAATTTTGCTTGCAACATCTCCCCTGACATATCTTTTCCTACTGTGTGGGAGCCCCATAAATAACAGATTTCCTTTAGGGAATCGCTTCAACAGTATTTAAATAAATTCCTTCCGGCCCGCATCTCTAGGGCGGATTCAGCATTGTTGGATGCCCCTATTGACTTTCAGGAAGTGGAAACCGCCATTAAGTCTCTGCCGAATGGAAAGAGCCCCGGCCCAGATGGCTTAACGAAGGCCTATTATCACAAGTTTTTGCACATGCTGGGCCCCCACTTGGTCACTTTGTTTAATAAACTTACAGAAGGCGATCATTGTGACCCGTTCACCAACACGGCTCATATAGCCCTTATATTGAAACCCGGTAAAAGTGCGGACCTCTGCAGCAATGTGTTACAATCTGTTGTCTTTTACCATAAATCTGTCAATAAACGGAGAATTTACAAAAAAATACCAGAATTTGCAATACCTTGGGGTGTCTAATTATTTTTAAAAAATATATGGTTTGATAGGATAAATTGCATTGGCCGCTTCAAAGGTACCCGGAATAGCACATAGGGCAGAATGACCAGATTTAGAAAAAAAAATGGTTTTGAAATAGCAAAACCCTTTAATATATAATATAAAACTGGGTATTTCTAAACTCAGGACAAATAGCAGAATCTATTTAGCAGGTTTTTCATTAGCTTTTTCGACGAGCAAAAGATTTTTCAAATAAAAGTAAGATAGTGTTGTTTTTACCCTTTAATTTTTCATCATATTTTATGGTCTTTTTTTTTATAGGAAATTAAATGATATGATCAAAAAATAGTATCTGAAGATGCACGCTCTATGTGCAACAAACTTACTGCTGTCCACAACCTTTTCATCACTGACCATCTCAGTCTCCCTGCACTCACTGAATCCCTCTGACACTACTTCTCATGCTGCTCTCTTTTTACAGTGGTCAGCCACACACAGAGACCTGGGGACAGACAAGGAGGGGTGTTGACCAGAGTTCCCTCTAAGCTGTGCGCTTGTGCGCGCGCACATAGCTTTAAGAGGGAGCACACCGAACTGGGGGGGGCAGTCCGCTACTGGTTGTGTGCACGGCACCCCTCCTGAGACGGACAGTAATGTCCGCCGCTAGAGGTGCAGACTCGGTTAGAGGGAGATCAAGGATTTTCCTCTAACCGTCTTAAAAAACCTCCGACCTCCGATCCTGCTCCCTTGCGATGCGCGCGGCAACTGATGATGTCATATCCCGGCGCACAGCACTGAAGCCACGCCCACCGCCTCCACTGCACTGGAAGAAGAGGACACAGAAGAGGAATAACGAAGAGGAGGAAAAGTGACAGTGACAGAGAAAAGGTAGGAAAACATTCTGTGAGAGTGAATTAGTAAGTGTGTGAGAGTGATGGGTGTAGTTTAAACTGAATGTTTGTGAATGAGTGTGTGTGTGTGATAGCATGCATGTGTAAGTGTGTGTGGGGGGATAGCATGGCATAGGGAGGCTGTAATCATATTCCTATCATGCTCAGGTTCCAGCATCTACTGGCTGCCTGAGCATGATAGGAGTGAGATTGCTGTTAGCAATTCTATTTTTTTGTTCAATTTTGGTGTGTTAAACACATCTTTATTAAAAGTAAGTAAGAAAAATTTGATAACAATATTAATATATATATATGATTGCTAATAGCAATCCCACTCCTATCATGCCCAAGCAAGCAGTACATGCTAGAATGTGGACACGATAGGAGTGTGATTGCTGTTTATCATATATATATATATATATATATATGATATATATATATATATATTGGTCTAATTTTTGGTGTGTTACTTTGGCTTAGTATATAGTGATTGGGGTTATGCTGCATTATTGTCAATGTCTAGCTCAATGTATAGTGATAGGTGTTGTGTTGTACCACGGTCAGTGTGTGCCTCTGTATATAGTGATAGGTGTTATGCTGTACCACCATCAGTGCGTGCCTCAGTATATAGTGATAGATGTTCTGCTGTACCACTGTCAGTGTTTGCCTCAGTATATAATGATAGCAGTTATGCTGTACCACCCTCAATGTTTGCCTCAGTATATAGTGATAGCAGTTATGCTGTACCACTGTCAAAGTTTGCCTCACTATATAATGTGAGCAGTTATGCTGTACCACCGTCAATGTTTGCCTTAGTATATAATGATAGCAGTTATGCTGTACCACCGTCAATGTTTGCCTTAGTATATAATGATAGCAGTTATGCTGTACCACCGTCAATGTTTGCCTAACGATAGAAGCTATGCAGTTTTAAAGAGTGTGTGTGGGGGTCCCACGTACAGGATTCGCCCCAGGTGCCAAATACTCTAGGTACGCCCCTGCACACAACAGTTTTTCCCAATTTTTTTTTTATCCTCCGCTCGTGATTCGCTCATAATTTACTTATGCAGTGAGAATTTCACCTTTAAAAAAACATTACAGTAAGTAATACTGTTGTGTAACTAATACTACATTATCACACTATAATGTAGTGCTATTAACCATGAGCGAGCTGTACCAAAAATATAGAATTACAATTTAAATTTAACATTTGCAGAAGCATATTGTGCGCACAAAATTTTGGCTCTGGGAAAATTTTAGCACAAGAGAAATTTTCTGCGCACACCACCTAAGAAAGATTAGAGGGAACGTTGGTGTTGACATCCTCCTCTCCCCTGCTTCATATTCCAATGTCTGCCACTAATTCCCTCTACTTATTGTCTTTTAAAGTATACTCTGTCACTTATCCCCAATGCTCATGCATATTTGTGTGATCTACCATCTTCCCGGGCCCGGCCCTACTTCCCAAATCTTTGATCACTTTGCCACAAGGCTCTATCACTTCCTTCCCTACACTAATCCTGGGCGACTTCAAAATTGACCTAGTGTTCTCCCATCTATGCTCAATATCTAAATCCTCCAACTCTCTCTTCTCTCTGTCTGAACACAGTATGCTAACATTCAACCTTGCAAACCCCTCTCCTTTACCAAATAAAACACCACAGTCTACCGCCTCTGGTCCTGATTTTGCCACAGCTCATTATAAAGGGAGTGCTCCTAATCGCAGCTTGTCCACAGAAGCAATCAATCAGATTCCAAACACTCCACCATGGCCAAGACCAAGGATGTCAGGGACAAGGCTGGAATGGGCTACAAAACCATCGCAAAGCAGCTTGGTGAGAAGGTGACAACAGTTGGTGCGATTATTTGCAAATGGAAGAAACACAAAATCAGTCTCCCTCAGTCTGGGCTCCATGTAAGATCTCCCCTCGTGGAGTTTCAATGATCATGAGTATGGTGAGGAACCAGAACTACACGGGAGGATCTTGTCAATGATCTCAAGGCAGCTGGGACCATAGTCACCAAGAAAAAAATTGGTAGCACCTACCGCCGTGAAGGACTGAAATTTAGAGAGCATAGATAGATATGGCTGAATACAGGCAGATGGAAGCCCTGATGAGGGACTACATTGAAAAACATGTAGGTGCCTCTCTGAATGATCTCCTGTAGAGGGCACAGGCAACCTCCAAAGAGATGTCACCACACAGGGAGCCAGAGAAAGCTGCATGGAGAAGCAGGAGGAGGGCCAGGAGGTCAATGCCTCTTTCCAGGCTATGCCCCAGTCTGTCACGGCAAGTTGTGACCAGGAGACGGAGGAGTACTACAGAGAGTCTGGCAAAGGAGGACAGGCAAACGGCAGCACTGAATGAGGCCTACCTATCCGACGAAGGAGCGGATCCAGTGCATCGGTGAACAGGGAAGTTCCGACGACAAGTGGTCTAAGAACCCGGGTTGCCAGGCCTGGGGCAGAACTAGTGAGACATTCCAGGAGCCCACGTCTGTCTATGTTTCCGAGAAAGTGACGCGTGGCACGTCCGGAAGTACACTGAACACGCAGAAGAGGGCAGCTGAAGCCAGTGGGGTGAGGGCAAGGGCTGCTTCACATCTCAAAGAAGGCCTTGTGCCTCTGGAATCCAGAAGTGAGACAGGACAGCGATTGACGGAGTGGCAGGCATGGAGGCGCCCAGAGCGCAGGGTGGCTAAAGAACAGCAGGATGATGACAAATCAACATCTGAGCTGCAGTCCTATGGACAGGAAGATCTTGCAGCTGCACAGCCTGGTCCTAGTTTATCTGGAATGCAGATACCCAGCTCCAGTGTTTCAGTTCGTGAGTCTTGGGGTTGTAGACCTTGGGGGGAAGAGTCAGGTGAGATGGGGTTAGATGGTAGGGGGTGCTAAGAGAAGTAGTGGGTAGGCTTGAACTGGGTTGCACTCAGGAAGCTTTAGCTTCAGCCCAGGGCCCCCTCTTTTTGTTCCCCTTGTACCTGCAATAACACCAGCTCTGGCAGCTACTTATGAGCTAGCACCGGTGGGGTTACAGGTGTCAACTGAGATCTGGGGAAAAATATGGAAAGCGGAATATGTTGCAGAATATGGTTACCCCCTGATAAAGTGGATATGCCTAGAAGAGAGTGTGGTGACATAAGTATTGTGGTCAATGTTTTAGCCAGTTGAACTCTTCCTGTATTACATGTCTTTTGATATGTTAACGAGGGCACACCTACAGTGATTCAATATGCCTGTTGAATGCAAAATCTTAGTTCAGTTTCTCTCTGCCCACCATCCTGCATGGATGGGGTAATCGGTGGTGTGCTGGGTTATGTTGGACCTTTAGGTTGCAGGTTAGTCTTGGAAAGTGTTGCATTGTATGTTGGGCTGTCACTCATTTATTGTATGTTACTGTGTTTTTGTCTCTTATTAAATATCTGTTAAAGTAGACGAACCTCAGTGAGATATATTTTTATATTTGGTTTAAACACCACATTTGGCGACCACGAATATCAGACTTCTACAGCAGATATTTATGAGGCCGGTGACTAAATTGCATTTTTAGTGCACAGCGCAACTGCAGTGCAGCATTTTCACAAGACAGGGGTGTAATTACTGATTTTAATATATATTGTGCATAATCTTGTTGATGTTTTGTTTGCTTGAAATCTTGGCCTGATTTGTGTATGAGGCCTGGTGATAGTAAGACAGTATCCCTCACTGTGGAGATATCTTCAACATCTTTATTGCAAATGGTGTCTTATTTCGTTCTTACATTTGTGCATAATTTTAGTAGCAATTTTATTTGTAATTTTTTCTTTATACACCAGTTTTAATATCTTTGCCATTGATCGTGGGGTAGGCCTGGTGCATGTGTGAGGCCTACTTGAATACAAAAACCCTTTGCCTCATGGTGAATTGAATTGTGTGTGGGGGGTTTTGTTTGGTTTTCTCACCATTTTCTTTGTATCTCATTTCAGGATAGGCCATCAAAAGGGAACTTTTCTGTATTCGCCTTAGTTAACATATAAGCATTGTTACCATTTTCTGCACTATTTAAAGGGGGTTTCATTTGAATTTGTTTTTGAAGATTAACAGTATTTTACAATGGCATTCCCAGGTGCTAACTATTTTTCTGTAGAAGTGCACAATTATTTTAGAAATTATATTCAAAAGCATAATGGTCCATACATGCTCCCAGAACCAACAGATTCAAACTGGGAAATATGAAGGATTTATGGATGTTTTAACAAACATTATTTAAGCAAAGCTAAGTGCTAAGAAAAGAAAATGTTTAATTGCACAATCTGTACTGTCTACAATTGGAGGTTTGGCAGACATGGTACAGAAATTAAAAAAAGAGAATATGGAATTAGCAGGCAAAATGGAGGAAGCACAAAATGAAAAGGACTGCATTATGCTAGCTGCCTTAAAGACCACCACTATCGTGGATAACTTACAAAAGGAATTAAAAGACATAGAGGAACAGAGGGATACATATTTGGTTAAAATCACTGAACTCCAGAACATGGTAATGGAGTATAAAAATAAAATAAAACCTGAAAACCCAAGGGAAGATTTACATAATAGCCCAAGACTTAATCTTCCACAAGCCCCAGTAATTGTCTCAGAAAATTTTAATGTGCAACAAATGCCAATAGGTTTTTCTACCCAGACACATCCTTTGTCTATGGCTGAGAAGGATAGTTTCCAAAAATGGTGGGGAAACATACCAACCAATGATTTTAACAATTTTACACATTGGTTTCAGAGGGGAGCCGTCAGCCACAGCAGCCAATGGAGTTGGGTTCACCAGCACATATATCCAGAGTGTTGGATGCTCTACCCCATGAATGTCAGGAGTTTGTGAGGCTGTTTGACCAAAGGCCCACAGACCTAGAACTGCTGCTAACTAGAGCAGACAAGTGGTGGATTCATCATCTTCACACTGAACATGCGTTTGTTGTCTCAGCAGTGAGACGGTTTCAAAGAGAACCTAGAGATATGAAATGCAAGGAGAATAATTGGAGAAATCGGCAATGGGAGGAGTTTCAGGGAAATAGACATAGATTTAGTCAGAATTGGAGGAGGAAAGAAGGAAATAATTGGAGAAACCAGAGATTTGGAGACTGTAATAATAATGGAAGAAACAGGGAGAGTGGTAATTGGAGGAGAAATGAAAAAGAAGATAAATTTAAAAATCTGAGATGGGAGGAGCCAGAGAAAGACAATAGATACTGGGGGAGTAATAATTGGAATACCAGAAGGATAGGTTATAATTTGGGGAAACAGAGATGGGATGAGCCACAAAGGTACAACTACTACTGGCAAGATAATAACTGGGAAATTAAAAGAGAGAGAGAGGGTAACTGGAGAAATCAGAGATGGAGGGATCCTCAGAGAAATGGCACAAGGCAAAATAATAATTGGAGGAGGAAAGAAGGGGCCAGTAACTATAGGGAACCAAGACAACAAACTGAGAGAATGAGGGGTGGTGTAGAAACATTGGGAGAACAGGCTAGGGAGTTAAAAAGGGGGATCAAGAAAGAGGAAGAAGAGCATAAGAAGTCAGAATTATTGGCAGTGCCTGCATCTGACTTAGATGATGGATTATCTGATTGTTCCTTCAGCTCAGGGTCACAAAGTTATATGAGCGAAGTATTGCCTGGTTGTGAAGAATATTTTGAACAACAATCTCCACAACACAGAACAAACCCAGCAGATCAACTTCTCTTTGGGTCTCAACCTAGACACTAACCCTGCCATCAACCCCACCCTACCCCACAACAATTATTTTTTGATCTTACAGGACATCTCAGAGCTTAAGAGACAGTGGTGATGGACCAGTGGATAAGTATACACTGTATCAAATTGTATTATTGTAAAGAGAAAAAAATCATGGTTTAGGTTAAATGTTAAAAGTTTTTTTAAAGGGGGCGAGTGGGATGCTGAAATATATGTGCATCCCAACATAAAGTAATTAGTTACTGGCAAAACTGAGGAGAATGGGTTCTGGCAATAGTTTATTTTGATGGCCAAAAGAGGGATTGCCAAAAAGACAATATAACTTTTTGATTTTAATATTTATTTTATTCTTTTAAATCCATAGAACCATGAAAGAGTTTACAGTTATAATCCTGGACCACCACTTCATTACCATCACTTCATTTAATTTTTGCCTATGCTTTGTATAATAAATGTACTGTAATTTGTGGGTCATGGGTATTGTAAAATACATTGCAGGAAAACTCATGTCGCTGAGGGAATTTATTCCGGAGGGACGGTGGGCTGAATTTTTACCTATAAGGTTTTCTTGCATTTGGGTAGGGGGGAGTATTTAAGATTGTAATGTAAATATGTTGATATTTGCATGTTTTAATGTAAAGTGACAGTCCTAGGTCAATTGCAGAAAAACTTACGTCGCTGAGGGAATTTATTCCGGAGGGACGGTGGGCTGAATTTTTACCCAAAGGGTTTTTCGCTCCCACTAGGCTTTCTGCATTAGAGGGGGAATACTTAGAAAATGTGCAACACAAGAGAAAATAAAGTGGGGGAATGTGGTGACATAAGTATTGTGGTCAATGTTTTAGCCAGTTGAACTCTTCCTGTATTACATGTCTTTTGATATGTTAACGAGGGCACACCTACAGTGATTCAATATGCCTGTTGAATGCAAAATCTTAGTTCAGTTTCTCTCTGACCACCATCCTGCATGGATGGGTTATCGGTGGTGTGCTGAGTTATGTTGGACCTTTAGCTTGCAGGTTAGTCTTGGAAAGTGTTGCATTGTATGTTGGGCTGTCACTCATTTATTGTATGTTACTGTGTTTTTGTCTCTTAATCAATATCTGTTAAAGTAGATGAACCTTTGTGAGATATATTTTTATATTTGGTTTAAACACCACAGAGAGGAGATTAAAGATGGTGATAAAGGCAAGCAATTGCCTCGTACATTCAGCAACTGGCTTCAGGGTTTTGCAGCATTTGTGGGAATTATGTGCGAGCATTTTCCTAAAAAAGGCCAAGCTTTGTTCACGTATTTAGATTTAATTTGGGGAGCGTATAGGGTTTATGTTGGTCAATGCTGGTTTGACTATGACCAGCAATTCTGCCAGAAACTGGCAGTTAGACCAGGTGTCAGGATTCGAGCAAGCAGGTTGGGTAGGAGCCCAGTTGCAAAGGGATACCAGGGGCTTACATGAGGAGGACATATATATACAGATTACAATGCAGAACAAGAGAAACAGTACAGGTTAACAAGTGTGATAAAGGCACAAAGGCAGATGCACCACAGTAGGATTTCAAACTTCGTTGTCGTATGGATATTATCTAAATGCGCTTCACCAAAGCATTAATGGATAAATAATGATTTATTCTGGGTGCATGCCCTGCTAAATGAAAGTACACTGTGCGTGTAAGCAGTAGCGTACCTAGCGGGGGGCGGGGGGGGCGGTCCGCACCGGGTGCCGCTCATCAGGGGGGTGCCAACTTGCCGGCACCCGGCACCCCTCCAGAGACGGACAGGCCCGCAAGAGAGCGGTATCGGAGGTCTTTAACAGACCTCCGGCTCCCTTGAGTGATTTTAAGCCGGTTAAAATCACTCAAGGGAGCCGGAGGTCTGTTAAAGACCCCCGATACTGCTCCCTTGCGATCCGCGCGGCAACTGCTGCTGTGCAGAGGGCACTGTGGGCGCGGCTTCAGTGCCGCCGGGATCTGACAACAAACCCCGGCGGCACTGAAGCCGCGCCCACAGTGCTCTCTGACCCGGAAGAAGACAGAAGAAGAGGAGCGAAGAGGAAGACTGCTGTAAAAAGAAAAGACTGCTGTAAGAAGAAAAGAGGTAGAAAAGAAGGTAGGAAATCATTCATTAAGACTGAGTGACAGTGAGAGTGGATTGGTATGTGTGGAATCTGTGGATTGGTATATGTGTGGATTAGTATGTGTGGAATGTGTGGATTGGTATGTGTGGAATCTGTGGATTGGTATGTGTGGATTGGTATGTGTGGAATCTGTGGATTGGTATGTGTGGAATCTGTGGATTGGTATGTGTGGAATCTGTGGATTGGTAAGTGTTGATTGGTAAATGTGTGAGAGTGATGGGTGTTATGCTGTACCATTTCCAATGTCTTTTTCATTATAATTATGCTCTAAAGTACATCATAACTCCCATCACTCTATACTGTTCCGTACAGTGGCAGAGCTGGGAGACAGAGGCCTTGCACCCCCACCGCAGGGTGCTGGTCAGGTTCTATGTGGGCAATGTGGACGCTGGCTTTGGGGTGTGCAATCTGTGATCTATGCCTGTAATTTAGGGTGTTTAATCTATAACTTTAATGCTGAGTTTTTATGTAAATTCCAATTGATCAATACCTGCAAAGCTGGGTTTGTGTGTTAATGTGTTGGTCTGTATCTGTTATGCTATGTTTCTATACATTATTTATGTTTACCAGCAAATACAGGATTTGTATGTCTTATTCAGTTGATCCATACTTGGGGTGCTGTTTCCATGTGTTGTTTATTTGATCTATACCTTCAGTACTGAGTGATTTCCAGTTGATCTATACCTGCAATGCTGGTTTTGTGTGTTCTGTTGATTTATACCTGCAATGCTATGTTTCCATACATTATTTATGTATACCTGTAAATACAGGATATTTATGTCTTATTCAGTTGCACGTGCTGTTTCCATGTGTTGTTTATTTGATCTATACCTGAACTACAGGGAGTAATTAAAAGAGAGTTGTGGTTTAGTGACGTAGGGGACAAATGGACTTTGGGGATGATTACGGGGAGGGGACCTCCCAATGTCACGGTGCAGTCATTAGAAGGGAAGGCTGTACTGACTCTCACAGTCTTCCCCTGATCTGCAGTTGAGGGCAGTACAGCATAATCCCTATCACTATACATCGATCTAGACATTTACAATAATGCAGCATAACCCCTACCACTATATACTAAGCCAGACACTGAAGTGGTAGGCCTACACCACATCAATGGCTTTGTATATAGTGATATGGGTTATGCTGCATTATTGTAAATGTCAGGCTCAATGTATAGAGATATGGATTACGCTGCCCCACCGTCAATGTGTGCTCAGTATAAAGTGATAGGTGTTATCCTGTATCACCGGCAATGTGGGCCTCAGTATATAATAACAGTTATGTTGTACCACCGTCAGCGCGTGCCTCCGTATATAATGGAAACAGTTATGTTGTACTACTGTCAGCGCGTCTCAGTATATAATGATAGCAGTTGTGCTGCACAACTGTCAATGTCTGCCTCAGTGTATAATGATAGTTATGTTGTACTACTATAAGTGTCTAGCTCAGTATATAAAGATAGCAGTTATGCTGTACCACCATCAATATCTGGCTCAGTTATAGTGATAGGTGTTATGCTGTTCCACTGTAGTATCTGGCTCAGTGTATAGTGATAGGAGTTATGCTGTTTCACTGTAATGTTTGCCTCAATATATAATGAAATTACTTA
The DNA here is from genome assembly GCF_027358695.1 of Spea bombifrons. Classification (NCBI taxonomy): domain Eukaryota; kingdom Metazoa; phylum Chordata; class Amphibia; order Anura; family Pelobatidae; genus Spea; species Spea bombifrons. The sequence continues at coordinate 24,637,791 of NC_071093.1, forward strand.
AGCTGCACCACCGTCAATGTCTGTCTCAGTATAGAGTGATAGGCATTATGCTGTACCACCGTCACTGCCTGGCTCAGTATATAGTGATAGGTGTCATGCTATACCACAGTCAGTGTCTGGTTCATATGGTATATATAATCATGAGTCGACATGGCAACACCACTATATATGCAAATGCTTAAATGAAAAGAGAACAATGTTATGGTGACTCCTGATTATAATATCAGAATTTTTTTTTAGTTTATAGTGTCTTTAGCTGCTTAGCCAGTACTTAATTTGTAATGTTTGTCACTCATTTGTTAGGTCTTCTTAGAAACTTGTTGTGTTTGTTGTTTTTTCGGGGGGTTATTAAAGAAAGCACTATTATATGTTCAGTAAATGTTATTTAAACATATTTATTTTACTTATAAATTATTAATTTATTTTTTCAGATTTCTTGTTGTTTACAGTTGACATACAGTTTACAAATTGGTGCAATAAATATTCTTGCCAACATAATTTTGTAGATGTCTTTACATTTGGGGGGGTGCCACTTACAGGATCCGCCCCGGGTGCCAAATACTCTAGGTACGCCCCTGCGTGTAAGTAATTCCCATAAAAGCGTACTACAACACTACAAGTTTAAAATAGAATCAATAAGATATGAGAATATAAAAGTCCAAAGTAAAAAAGAGCTCTATCCGTATTCCTCGACGCGTTTAGACAAAATGCAGCTTCCTCAGGAGTGTTTCTCTCGGTTCTCCGTCGGCGTTTTATCGGTGTGTGGGCAGAGCCATCTTGGATCTCTGACGTCCGGACGTCTGGCGTCTGTGCGTACAGCTGATCCGGCGTCGTCCGTCTGGCGTCAATGCGTTCATCTCCTCCTGCCTCCTCCGTCTGCAGCATCTGTCTGACACTTCTCCTGTTCGACGCTGATTCAGGGTAAGTATTCCGATGTGTGGGTGAGAAAATGGGTATAGTTACGATCAGGTAAAAAAGTCGGTGTATTCTCAAAGTGTGGATTAAAACATGTTTGTATTCGTCTATAGGTTTTCCACCATATATACGTGTTGGGCAAAAAAGGAAGAATCCTACGTTATTCCCCGGGAAGGAGAAGATGATGTATTTACAAATATACACCCAGTACAATAGGAGTTAAATATAACCAAAAAAACGAATATAATTAAAATGTTTAAGATGAGATAAGAAGTTTTATTAAAAGGTTTTTGATTAAAAAAATTCTTAACTGTGAATGTAGATATCTATTCCAGGGACAATAAACAGTTATTTAGTTTGGAGACCAGTGTCTTTGTGTTGTTTATTAAAGTGCGTGTCTTTTTATTATCGATTATAGTATGTGTTTGAGGTATTTGTGTTATTCATTTATGAAATACAGTATTTATTTATTTGTTCAAGTAGTGATTTAAAGACATACTAGTTGTCATGGAGACATATGGTGCAGGATTTTCTTGTTTATACTTAAATGTGTGCTAGAATATCTAGCTCCATGTTCAAGCCACCCTTTTTAAAAGTTTTTCATTTAAAAATCCATTCTGTTTCGCGTTTTGAGAAATTTTCTATTGCGTTACCCCCTCTCCAATTAGGTGGAACTCAATCAATGCCCATTATTTTTAAAGTTTCTATGGAGAATTTTGAACATGAATTGCAGTGTCTCGGAACGCTGTGTCTCTGTGGTGGTGTTTCTATTTATATCCAATCTTTTGGATTTATTGAAAAATCTTTTAATTGTGAGTTTCCTCGGATATTTTTGAGTATCTAAGAACAATTCAAATTGGTTCGGGCCTTTAGCTGCGGCAAATTTGAGGCCTTTTCTCAGTAGACTAATTTCATTTTTTTCAGTCATTGATGATATATTTATGATTCCTTCTTTTTCCGGTATTAGTTCCTGTTCATGTGTTGTCTTCCTTCCTCTGCCCCTCTGCCCTCTTGTTCCCTTAGAAATGTTCTCCTTTTCCATGGACTCTGGTCCAGTGGAATATATCTGTTTCTTAATTCTATGGCCTCCCTCCGTGGGGGGTCTCTTTCCTTTTGGTGCCACCCTTTCGGGATGGCTCCCTGTCTAAAAAAGCCTGTTCCTGTGTGTTATAAGTGTTATCTGCATTTGTTCTTTTGGTGTTTTCTTCCGTTCTAAAACGTGTGAGTGAAGGGGAGTGGGTATTAGAATGTGTAGGTGAAGTGAAGCTGTTTCTATGATGTTCAAACTGTGGTTTTCTAATTGGAAAAGATCTTTTTACATCTTGTCTAGGTTTCTCCCATCTTTTTCTCTGTGTGTGGTGATAGTTGTGATATGAAGTTCTCAACTGATGTATACCCTTCTTCATGTCTTCTTTATCCCTGAAGAATTTCCTTTTTTTGTTATTGATAATCTCCTCCTCTATTTTACTAATCTTTTTGTCCATATTCATTTTATTTGATGAAATGCTTTTTTTTTTTTTTTTTTTTTTTATCTATTTTGGTTTTAATTTCCTCTTCCATTATTTGTATGTCTTTCTCAATTAGATTTAGTTGTCCCTTTTGCTGATTAACAATCAATTGCATTAATTTAAATGGACACTCATCAAGTGTTCTATGCCAATTCTGCATAAATTCCTCATCTTCTAGACCGAAGGCTGGGGTTTTTTGAATCCTTAATCCTCTAGGGATCGTTTTAGTTTTAATGTATTGCTCTATGAATGTGATCTCCCACCATCTTTTAATTTCTTTTTCCATTAATCTTTCCATTTTAATAAATAGGTGTGTGTCAGGTGTTGGGTCCCTGATATCCTGTGAAAAAATATCATCCAGTTTCCTGTTTCTTTCCTCTCGCCATGTGAGAGGCTGTATGTGCCATGTGAATAAATATCTTGTCCTTTCTAGACTGGAATTCAAGTGGCGTGAAAGTGAATATAGAAACTAAAAAATGTGAAAACCAGTGTAAAAAGGTGTGTCCAAGAGAAGATAGTAAAGATATACTTTATCTTTACTATTGCGGCATTCAATATGTAGGTCGGACATCCAGACCATTAAAAGAAAGGATCCTAGAACATGTGGGCAATATTAGGAACAAAAACACTAAACACAGTGTTTCGAGACTGCAATTCATGTTCAAAATTCTCCATAGAAACTTTAAAAATAATGGGCATTGATTGGGTTCCACCTAATTGGAGAGGGGGTAACGCAATAGAAAATTTATCAAAACGCGAAACAGAATGGATTTTTAAATGTAAAACTTTTAAAAAGGGTGGCTTGAACACGGAGCTAGATATTCTAGCACACATTTAAGTATAAACAAGAAAATCCTGCACCATATAAATAGAGACACCACCACAGAGACACAGGATATCCACAATACCACAGAGGGATACATACACACTGAACTTAAACCAAAATCCAAATTTTACCCCATAACGAAAAAAGTGAACATATAGGCGTGTTTACAGATTTAGTACTAAAAGACATGGAACAACTAGGGAACAAAACCAAAACACACAATTTAAATAAGAGTGAACAAGCGGCCCTACGTTCCTTAAAAGACAAACACAACATAGTTGTAAAACAAGCTGACAAAGGAGGAGCCACAATGGTCATGGACCGCTCATATTACATATTAGAGGCAAAGAGAATCTTGGAGGACACCACTACCTATAAGAAGCTAAGTAGAGATCCCACAAAAGAATACAGCATAGTGCTATATGAAATACTAGGTAAAGGCCTGGAACAAGGAGTTTTGAACAAGAAAGAATACAACTACTTGAAAAAAGAACACCCGAAATTACACCCGAAATTACCAGTCTTCTACTTCCTCCCCAAAATACACAAAAACCTTAAAGAACCACCGGGCAGACCAATCATTAGCGGCATCGATTCCTTAATGTGCAATACGTCAGAATATGTAGACTTTTTTCTACAAAAATATGTCACCAAGATCCCAGCATATTTGAAGGACACAACCCATCTTCTGAATACTCTCGGAGAGATAAAATGGTCCCCAGGATGGATGTGGGCAACCATGGATGTCTCTTCCCTATGCACCATTATCAACCATGAACAGGGAATAGAAGCAATAAATCTTACTCTATCCCGAGATGTCAATATGAAACCGACACAAAGATCTTTCATCCTGGAATGTATTAATTACATTCTGAAGTATAACTAGTTTTGGTTCGAAGACGAATATTTCCTTCAACTATGCGGTACAGCAATGGGCACCAGGTTCTCACCAAGCTACGCAAACTTGTTCGTAGCAGAATGGGAAAATAACTCCATATGGAATAACAACCCTCATAGTGCGGACCTGGTGCTCTGGAAGAGATACATTGATGATGTATTGATCATTTGGAAAGGAACGGAGGACAACTTGAAAACATTTATACAATACACCAACAATAACGAATTCAATTTAAGATTTACTTCCAACATTCAGACGGAGAAGATCGAAGTCTTGGATGTAGAATTATTTTCGGAAGGTAACACTATATGTTCAAGGAACTACACCAAGCCAACAGATAAGAATGGATATATCCATTATACCAGTTGCCATCACCCCAGATGGCTTAATAATATACCAAAAGGCCAGCTAATGAGACTCAGAAGGAATTGTTCAAAGGATGATGATTTTGAAGAAAAAGCTGAAGAAATGAAACAGAAGTTTATTGACAAAAGTACCCTGTTGCGAGGTTAAACAGCAGCCTGCAACAATTGGAAAATATGGACAGACTTCAACTACTGATAGAGAAAGGGATAGACACGAAAAAACAAAAAGATTTCAGTTTTTCATTCTTCACTCAATATAACACTCAAGCATACAAGATAAAAAAGATACTAGAGAAACGTTGGCACATACTTAAAAATGATGACATCCTAGGAAAAGTCATACCAAATAAACCACAAATCATTTTTAAGAAGACAGGATCACTTAAAACTATCCTGGCTCCAAGTACTTTACCAAAACAGGAAACCAGAAAAAACCCACTCTCATTCTTAGGCGAAAAACCAAAGGGATTTCATAAATGTGGCCATTGCAAAATGTGCACATTTTTACCAAGGAAAACAGACCACTTTACAGGCTCAAGCACAGGTCAGACATACACAATAAAACATTTTATAAACTGCACAACAAAAAATGTAGTGTATTTATTAGAATGTGGGTGCGCCATTAAATATGTAGGCCGGACATCCAGACCATTAAAAGAAAGGATCCTAGAACATGTGGGCAATATTAGGAACAAAAACATTAAACACAGCGTTCCGAGACATGCAATTCATGTTCAAAATTCTCCATAGAAACTTTAAAAATAATGGGCATTGATTGGGTTCCACCTAATTGGAGAGGGGGTAACGCAATAGAAAATTTCTCAAAACGCGAAACAGAATGGATTTTTAAATTAAAAACTTTTAAAAAGGGTGGCTTGAACATGGAGCTAGATATTCTAGCACACATTTAAGTATAAACAAGAAAATCCTGCACCATATGTCTCCATGACAACTAGTATGTCTTTAAATCACTACTTGAACAAATAAATACTGTATTTCATAAATGAATAACACAAATACCTCAAACACATACTATAATCAATAAAAAAAGTCACGCACTTTAATAAACAACACAAAGACACTGGTCTCCAAACTAAATAACTGTTTATTGTCCCTGGAATAGATATCTACATTCACAGTTAAGAATTTTTTTAATCAAAAACCTTTTAATAAAACTTCTTATCTCATCTTAAACATTTTAATTATATTCGTTTTTTTGGTTATATTTTATCTCCTATTGTACTGGGTGTATATTTGTAAATACATCATCTTCTCCTTCCCGGTGAGTAACGTAGGATTCTTCCTTTTTTGCCCAACACGTATATATGGTGGAAAACCTATAGACGAATACAAACATGTTTTAATCCACACTTTGAGAATACACCGACTTTTTTACCTGATCGTAACAATACCCATTTTCTCACCCACACATCGGAATACTCACCCTGAATCACCGTTGAACGGGAGACGTGTCAGACGGATGCTGCAGACGGACTAGGCAGGAGGAGATGAACGCATTGACGCCAGACGGACGCCGCCGGATCAGCTGTACGCACTGACGCCAGACATCCGGACGTCAGAGATCCAAGATGGCGCTGCCCACACACCGATAAAACGCCGACGGAGAACCGAGAGAAACACTCCTGAGGAAGCCGCTTTTTGGCGAAACGCTTTGAGGAATACGGATAGAGCTCTTTTTTACTTTGGACTTTTATATTCTCATATCTTATTGATTCTATTTTAAACTTCTAGCGTTGTAGTACCCTTTTATGGGAATTACTTACACGCACAGTGTACTTTAATTTAGCTGGGCATGCACCCAGAATAAATTATTATTAATCCATTAATGCTTTGGTGAACCAGTTTATATATATATATATATATATATATATATATATATATATATATATATATATATAGCTATATAGATAGAGATATATATATATATATATATATATATATATATATATATATATATACAACAACTACGGGATCGTGCAGAACCGAGGAAACCAAACTTCTATCAGCCTGACACACCAGTTATAACTGTAAGGGTACACCTGTTCTGGCGTGCCAGAACATATTGAGTTACTACACCATTTGGTTTTTTTATGTTTGTTGTTTTTTCATATATATTCCACATACGGATCGCGGTGGGTTTATATACGGAGCCTGATCAACTCATAAAAATTGTGAGTGCATTTGGATAATATCCATACGACAACCAAGTTTGAAATACTACACTATTGTAGCCTTTCTTCTATTTACATTTCAAATTGAAAACCGGCCAACACGAGCGCCCCCTAGTGGATCAAAATTATAATTTTAACACCTGGAGAGTGTTATTACGGGTTTGCAGCTGTGTATCCGGTTATAAAGAAAAAAGGAAAGTATATCTTTACTATCTTCTCTTGGACACACCTTTTTACACTGGTTTTCACATTTTTTAGTTTCTAGCACCACAGTAGGATACAGACTTTGGTCAGGGGACCTCGGACCTGGCTTCGGGCATGGGACCACGGATGGGTCTTCGGGCAGGGGACCATGGAGCACAAGGCTGGAACACGGCTGGAACTCCTCAGACAAGGCACACGGCAGGGAGCCGGCTCAACACTAGGAAATCAGAGAACCAGGAGCCAAATCAGAAGTCAGGACAAGCCATGTCAGATCGGTAGAATCCAACAGGGCACAGTACAGGGAACCATTGCCTAACCTTAGAGTTTCCCCATTGGTGTTAATATCCAAGAAGGAGGAGGCTTATTCATCATCTATCTTACCCGTCTGGCTCCTCATTTAATGATAGAATGGATAAAGCGTACTCCAGAGTTCACTACACAGCTTTTGGTAAAGCTCTGCAGTTGGTTATGGCAGCAGGTAGTTCATGTCTTTTAGCGAAAACAGATGTGGAGTCAGCTTTTCTGCTATTACCTATACACCCTGAGTGTTTTCACTTGTTGCGTATTCACTTTAAAGGGGAATTACTATTATGCAAATTGGCTGTTCTATATCTTTTAATTATTTTAAGGTTTTTCTATGTTTAGTTAATGGATTTATTTAATGGCCCATTGTATGGCTTGCACATCATTATTGCATTTTTTGACAATTTCTTGTTTGTTGGTCCTTCAGATATGGGTAATTGTCAGCTGTGGGATCAAGATGACAAGACCGAGAGAGATCAGACGACTCTCTCTTTCTGAGGTTGGTATGGTTTTTCGTCTCCTTGTAGCAAAAAATTGAGACACTTAGGTTATTGTTGGATAAGGTATGTAGCACAAAGAAAGTTCAGCTGATGCTGATTTAGTGTTTATAAGACATCTGACATTTGCGTGGAAGGTCATGGCGATGGGTAGAGCCTTTTGCAGGCGGCTTTTTCTGGCTACAGTTGGCCTAAGTGCGGCCAAGCATTTTATTCTGAATTCGGGAGGATCTCCAGGTGTGGAGTAATTTTTTGGACAGTACAACGGCAAACTTGCTAGCAACATGAAGAATTTGAAAATCAGGATCTATAGGGATGGAGGCATATTTCAAAGGTCAGTGGTGTGCGCATACAGTAAATGGCCTCTCCTCTAGCCCTGTATCTGCCCCTTCACTCACTCACCAGACGCTGTCTGGTCTCCTTAGATCTCTCTATGAAGCTGCATAGAAAACACTGACAGACAGTAGTGTGTGTAACAGGGTGCAGCTGCAGAGAAGAAACTGACAGGAGGGAGCAGGAGAGGTGGGAAGAGATTTGCCTGCTATAGCTGAGTTGTCTCGCATTCTCACACAAAGCTATAGTTAACCATGCCACTCTGCCTCCCTGATATGCATTATACCCTCCTATATGCCACTCTGCCTCCAGAAATGCCTTATAGCCCCTATATGCCACTCTGTCCCATGATATGCATTTTAACACCCTAAATGCCAGAGTGGCATTTAGGGGTATAAGGCATTTCTGGAGGCAGAGGGGCATAAAGGGGCTACAAGGCATTTCTGGAGGCAGAGTGGCATATAGGGGGGCATAAGGCTTTTCTGGAGGCAGAGTGCCCCATGATATGCCTTTAACCCCCTTTATGCCACTCTGTCTCCAGAAATGCCTTATACCCTCCTATATGCCACTCTGCCTCTATAAATGCCTTTTAACCCCCTATATGCCACTCTGCCTCCATAAATGCCTTTTAACCCCCTATATGCCACTCTGCCCCATGATATAGGGGCATAAAGGGGGTTAAAAGGCATATCGGGGGCAGAGTGGCAAGCCTGGGGCAGATGTGCATAACTGGGGGGGCAGGTTGGCAAATAAAAGGAAATAAAAACAAAAACCAAAAATGTCTCTATCATAGCTTTTATTAAATATGAAAAAATAGTTTACATGAATTAATAAAGAAATAAAAGTTTCTTACAAGAATATTGTGAAGAATAATGTGATCACTGTTTTGTTCCACTGAATAAAATGGAACTTTTTCATCTAAAAATGTTTGCAGTAGCAAATGTTTTGATTCCATTTTGTGTAATGTATTTAATTTTTATTAGGGCATTTTAACACTTTTGCTTTCTGGCATTTTAATACAAATAATTTGATAAAAAGAATGTTTTATAGTTTGTACGGTTTGTACGGCAAATAGTGTGACTCAGGTATGTGTAAGGGGTGCGTGTGGGTATAAGAGCTCGACCGCAAGATAAACTATATGAGGCTGTTCTCCAAATGTTTCCAGGGCTGCTTTACAGTCCCAGTCCGGCCCTGTTCCTGGGGCTTCCAGGACCCTGACGTTTTGAAAGCCCCGGGCAGTTTGTGAGGGGCTGCCAGGCCGTATATTACTTTACTAATATATAACCTATTACTATATAAACTGTCTAAAAATATAATAGAAAAACACATTTATATATCGCATATTTATATATCACATATTTTTATCTAGTGTGTGTATATGTATGATAATAATAAATATATTTTATTTTTATAGCGGCAATAATTGACGCAGGTCTTCTTATAATAAATATATATATTATACGCATCGTATATTACTTTATTACTATATCGCATATTACTATATAAACTGTTTTAAAAAATATATTAGAAAATTATATATTTATTAAAACTCACTGAAGGAAAGAACCTCTTTACTTACAGATATTCTGGAACTGTTGGCACAGTTGGGATAGAGCCACCATGTTTACCCAACTTCCTTTCTAGACTTTCTTGGACGGCCACTGAAAGATAAAGGGAACGTTAGAATCGAGTCAAATAAAAAGTCTGGGGCAGAGAGGGGAGATACGTACTACAAAAGATACTGATTTGAGTCGCGCTCGTATTTGAAGGTCAAGCGGCCATACTTCACATAAAAGGAGGATACGGTGACACCACCTGGAAAATAAATGGTTGTGAGAGACCAAGGAAATAATGTCTCCCGTGGGAAACAATAAATTGGCTCAGTCTTATTCACCCAGTCAGACTCTGATTAATAACATATAATATGGGAACGCTAATGAAGTTGGTTCCTCCACAAAGAATCAGATCAGTGTGTGTGAGGTCTATTAGAGTACACCGCCCTCGCGGGAGGAGGTTTTTTTTTTTTATTACCAAAGCATTTGGGGATGGGGGTATTAACGTACAAAGCATTGGGGGGTGGGGGTTATTACCATACAAAGCATTGGGGGGGTTGTTATTACAATATGCCACCCCCCCCTTAAACACACCTATCTGAGTCGCACTATTTACCATCCAAATAGCTATAAATAATTATTTTTAAAACTATATTAAATTGTTCCTTTACAATAACAGAATACCACATTATTATTAGAATCCCAGGAACCAAAAGTGTTAAAAGCCCAAATAAGATGACATCAGTGCTCGACAGATAATATAGGATAGAATGTGATTGGGAGTAATCAGTACACTAAAAAAGTCTTCATACACGGGACGCCTGAAGCCACAATTTACTGCCACTGTTTCTTTTTAATAAAATACGCAGATTGAAACAGAGTAAATAATAGAAAAAATTCTTCGTATTCCAAGAATATTTGCCCGTTCCTGTGTTCGGTTCAGGCGAATATTCGTGTACATTCTTTGTGTTCGTTTTTTTTTTTTTTTGTTTTGTTTTTTTTTTAGAAGGGGTTAATACAGGGTTAACAGGATTTCAAAGGTCCATACGAGCAACAAACCTTCAACTCCGGACGGCGGGACATAGTGTTGGGAGGTTCCAGGAATAAAATGTCCGTGCAAGAGACTCTATTGGTTGCCAATAGAGTCGCTGGTACAGACCTTTAACTCCAAATACGAGTGCACAAGTCTACCACTGACTGTTTTTTGGGGAAATACTTACATTTTTGTTTTTATTTTTTCCCGCTCTCCTCCGACCTGACGATCCTCTCCCTGTCATGAGAAACTCTTCTGTGAGCCCACCCCCTTGAGCGTCACGTCTTAAGAGGGGAGGAACGTAGAGGTGAGGCACTGCCACTAGATGGGACGATGTGTACACGCCGGCCGCTTTAACTTAATAAGGCTGCCGGCGGAGGCGGGTCTTTCAACCCCATGGTGGCTGCTTTGAACTTTGCAGACGCTTTGAGTGTTGGTGTCCCGGCCCACCAGGAAATTTCTGTCCCTGCTCCCCCATCGCTTCCGCGCAGCGCTCTCCCTTTATGTGAAAGTTTCTCCGTTGCCGGCCCATCGTCGGTTGTCTTCGCCCTTTAATTGGTTTTCTGTTGTGTCCGATGACCGTGCTGCTCTCGACATGTTTGCCGACAGTCTCGTCATGTGTTAACTCGTTAAATGCCACACTGGATGGCAACACAGCTTGTAGGGCATAATTAATTAAAATAAAGTATAAAAAAAAAATAGTAAAATAAATAAAGGGGTCACTTTCAGCAACAAAACAGGTAAAAAAAAAATCAGGACTTCTAGCTTGTAATTAGAATTGCTTGTTAAAAAGCATGTAGATTATTATCATTATTATTTATTAATTTAGTGATTATTTATAAGCAGCCTTTAACAGAATAATATAGAAACACAGAATCTGCTGGCAAATCGGCCCCATTTGGCCCCATCTAGTCCCCCGTTTCTCCTGCTGTAAAGACTCAAACCTAAATCAGTCGTTGGTCTTGTCGTAGATTCAGGAGCCATATGTCTATCGCATGCATGTTTAATACCCCCACTGTATTACCCTCTATCACCTCTGCTGGGAGGCTCTTCCTCCTTCTACCATCCTAGTAAAGTTCAGGGCTGCAACAACTAATCGATAATAATCGATAATGAAAATCAATTTTATCGAATATAAGATGAGAGTTTTTTCAGAACAAATGCTCGGAAAAAAAACCTCTCGTTTTATAATCTGACCTCAAAGAGAGGTCTGACTACAAGACTAAGATCCAGATCCCCGCAGAGCTGCAGGGACATGGATCCTCGTGTCCGGCAGCCGGTGAACGTCTAAGCGATACGCACAGACATCAGTGGCGTCTCCAGCTTTCATATTTAGGGGGGCACATGGGGGGCCAGGGACCAAAGTAGGGGGGCAAATTAAAAAACGGTACATATACACACACACGTTAGATGTGCATTTTTAACTACATAATATGCACTTATCTCTTTGAAGTAAAGACTGTGATTGAAATATGATTTCAAAATAACAGCTAAACTGGCAGTTATTTCTTATTCTTTAATATTAGCCCCTGCTGACAATATATATAAATATTACACCCTGCTTCTGATATATATTAATATTAACCCCTGCTGCGGATATATATTGATATTAGCCCCTGCTGCGGATATATACTTATATTATACCCTGCTGCCGATATACATAAAAATTATAACCTGCTGCCGATATATATTAATATTTGACCCTGCTACCAGTATATATTAATATTAGCCCCTACTGCCAATATATATATTATTAGTCCCTGCAGCCAATATATATAAAATTAGCCCCTGCAGCCAATATATATTAATATTAGCCCCTGCTGCGGCTATATATATATATTAATATTAGCCCCTGCTGCGGCTATATATATATATATATAAATACTAGACCCTGCTGCCAATATGAATATAAATACTAGACCCTGCTGCCAATAAATATTAATATTAGCCCCTGCTGCCAATATACCGTATTGGCCCGAATATAGGCCGCACTTTTTTCCCCCACTTTAAGTCTTTAAAGTGGGGGTGCGGCCTATATTCGGGGTCTAGCGCCTGACGCCCGGGACATGCAGTCCCGGGCGCCGGGCAGGCAGCGGGGTTAGGATACAGATCCCCCGCAGCGGTGCAGGGGACCTGTATCCTACTGTCTGATACGCTCAGACAGCCTCCCGTGCCAGCACTTCCCACGGGGGGGAGTACCGGCAGGGGAGGTTGTCTAAGCGCATCGCACGGACGTTCACCGGCAGCGGCGATGCGCCGTTGCCGGTGAACGTGCGCACGATGCATTCTAACCCCCCCGATTTACCAGGGCAGACTCCCGGGTGTCTTGCAGGGCCGGCGTAAGACATCTAGGCAATACGCGTATACAACTTCCGGTGCCGGCACTTCCGATGAGTGCCGGTACCGGGAGTTGTATACATGATGTGCATAGATGTCCCCCTCCAGCCCCGTAAGACACCCGGGAGTCTGCTCTGGTAAGTCGGGGGGGGGGGACAGAGTGGCAGCATATCGCGGGGAGGACAGAGTGGCAGCGTATCTCGAGGGGGGGGGACAGAGTGGCAGCGTATCTCGAGGGGGGGGAGGACAGAGTGGCAGCGTATCTCGAGGGGGGGGGACAGAGTGGCAGCGTATCTCGAGGGGGGGAGGACAGAGTGGCAGCGTATCTCGAGGGGGGGGAGGACAGAGTGGCAGCGTATCTCAGGGAGGGGGGGAGGACAGAGTGGCAGCGTATCTCGGGGAGGGGGGGAGGACAGAGTGGCAGCGTATCTCGGGGGGGAGAGGACAGAGTGGCAGCGTATCTCGAGGGGGGGGAGGACAGAGTGGCAGCGTATCTCGGGGAGGGGGGGAGGACAGAGTGGCAGCGTATCTCGGGGGGGAGAGGACAGAGTGGCAGGATGTTTTTTGGTGCTTTTTTTAAAGAAAAAAACTTTTTCTTTAAAAAAGCACCAAACTTTTAGGGTGCGGCCTATATACGGGGGCGGCCTATATCCGAGCCAATACGGTATTAGCCCCTGCTGCCCATGTATATTAATATTAGCCCCAGTTGCCGAAATATATTAATATTAGTCCCTGCTGCCGATATATATATATATATATATAAATATATATATAAATATTAGACCCTGCTGCCGATAGCAGGTATAGATCAACACATTAACACACAAACCCAGCTTTGCATGTATAGATCAATTGAAATTCACTTGTGATCTCAGCACTGAAGGTATATATTAAATAAACAGAATCAGACATACAAATCCTGTATTTGCAGGTATACAATAATAATTAGACTTGGGCACCAGGGGGCTCTTTGTGTTCGTCTTCGTGCTCGTCTTCGGGGGGAAAAAAACCTTCGTATTCCGCGAATATTCGCCCGTTCCTGTCTTCTCTTCGGGCGAATATTCGCGGACATTCTTCGTGCTCGTTTAACCCCTTCGTGACAAAGGTTGATTTTACTTTTTGTACCCTTCGTGACAATGGCCGTTTTAACATTTCTGCGCTGCTCGTGTTTAGCTGTAATTTTCTTCTTTCCCGTTTACTGAACCCACACACATTATATATTGTTTTTTTCAGGACAAGAAGGGCTTTCTTTAGATGACATTGTTTTGATTGTATCATATTATTTACTATTAAAAAAACTTTTAGTTGAAAAATCTTTTACTCATCTATAAAAGGTAATGAAAAAACCTGCTAAATAGATTCTACTATTTGTCCTGAGTTTAGAAATACCCAATGTTCTTATGTTTTTTTGCTTTTTTCTACACATTATGGGGCAATAAGTACAGGTAGCGTTTTACTATTTCAAAGCCATTTTTTCCAAATTTGGTAATTCTTCCCCCCATGTGCCATTTCGGGTATCTTTGAAGCCGGCCAATGCAATTTACCCCATCAAGTCATATATTTTTGAAAACTAGACAGCCCAGGGTATTCCAAATGCTAGTATTTTAACCCTTTCCAAGCACTATTTCTACCATCAGCCTTTGTCAAACTTTATGGTAGTAATTTGTTTGCATTTGTTTTTTCACACACATTTTACTTCAGGTATGAATAAACAGGTTCTGGTATATGTCACTATCATAAAACACCCCAATATGTGTTTACCAACATCTCCTGAGTACAGCGATACCTCACATGAATGATTTTGCCTGGCTGTTTGGGGGCAAAATGGCCACATTTGGGGCATGCGCATTTTCAATGTTGAACTTTGACGTTTGGCGATCAACTGCCCATGCCCTATTTGGTACATCTTTGAGCCGGGCCATTTCAGTATGCCCAATAAAGCCATATATTTTTGAAAACTAGACACCCCAGGGTATTTCAAATGCTAGTATTTTAACTCTTTCCATGCACCATATCTACCACCAGTATTTGTCAAACTTTGTGGTAGTCATTTTTTTGCATTTGTTTTGTCACACACATTTTACTTCAGGTAAGAATAAACAGGTTCTGGTATATGCCACTATCACAAAACACCCCAATATGTGTTCAGCAACATCTCCTGAGTACAGCGATACCTCACATGAATGATTTTGCCTGGCTGTTTGGGGGCAAAAGGGCCACATTTGGGACATGCGCATTTTTCAATGTTGAACTTTGGCATTTGGGGATCCACTACCCATGCCCTATTTGGTACATCTTTGAGCCGGGCCATTTCAGTGTGCCCAACAAAACTATATATTTTTGAAAACTAGACACACCAGGGTATTTTAAATGCTGGTATTTTAACTCTTTGCATGCACACATTTTACCACCAGAATTTTTTCAAAGTTTTTGCAGTAGTATTCTTTTGTGTGTATTTTTCCCCCACACACCTATGTTATGTATGAACTTACAGCTCCTGGTATATGCCGCTGTCACACGACACCCCAATATGTGTTCAGCAACATCTCCTGAGTACAGTGATACCCCACATGCATGGGTTGTCATTTTGGGGGGGAACTAAAAGGCCACATTTGGTATGTGTGCATTTTTCTAATTGGAAATTAGATGTGTGGCCATCCTTCCCCCCGTGTTAATTGGGACCTTGTTGAACCCGGCCAATTCAATTTACCCCATCAAATCATACCTTTTTTAAAAGTAGACACCCCATGGGCATTTAATATGCCAGTATTTTAACTCTCTCCATGCGAGAATTGTTTTAAGCTAATGTGCTAATTTTAGGACTTGCTCACAAAAATATATTTTTTATATATATATTTTATTTTTTTTGCCTTTTTTAAAAAAAATTAATTTTTTTTTTCAACTTGAAGGTTCCCCTGATAGTGACATCAGTGGGAAATTATTTTTACATTTTACTGTTTTGTTTACTATTTTTTTCTAATTATTATTAATTTTATTTTATTTTTTTATTTATTTTTACTAATCACACTGTGATTAGAAAACTGGGCTCCATTGACTTGCATGGTTGAATGCAGTACCTGGATTCAACCTGCAAGTGGAGCCAGAGTTCTCTAGAGGGTCTGAGACCGTCTAGCGAGCTTTTTCAACTTTATTGTTTTTTTTCCCGGGCCGCCGCCATCTTGCAGATGGCGAAGATCACCGGCAGCTGCGGCTGTGACCGCTCTCCGGAGCGGTCACAGTCCATCCAAAGGTAAGTTTTTGGTGTCGCTGGATGCCTCCTGATCGAGGCATTCCAGCGACACCATTTAAGTTTAGGAGGTGATCGTTGATCGCCTCCTAAACGCTTTTAAAACGGGCGTCCGTCGCCATACAATGTATGGCGGTTGTTGACGCCCCGGGGAGGGGCCAGAGATGGCCCCTTTGTGCCGATCGTGGCGTTGCTGAATGCCTCGAGGTCGAGGCATTACAGCAACGCCGTTTGGGTGCAGAAAGCGAACGTAGATCACTTTCTGCACCCGTTTAAAGACGTGCCGGTTCTGGCACGTCATTTGTCATAATCGACTTTTTTTTCGTGCCGTGCGAGAACCGGCAATTGTCATTAAGGGGTTAATCTTCGTTTCCTTCCCGGTTGCCTAGCAGGGGTTAATACGGGGTTAACAACACATCGGAGCAGCAGCAGCTGCCGTGAAGGAACCGTGTGTGCAACTCTATTGGTCGTTTCGGCAGGGGGCTGGTCTGGCATCAACGAGTGAATTGCAGAACGCACCAATAGAGTTGCACACACGTACTGAGGTGTACTGTACACAAAATGACCTAGAGACAAATGCTCCAAGGAACTTGGCCTCCGTTTATCATACACAATCACACATCCATAGATGTTTAATAAAAGAATAGGGATTATTTTACATTTTTAAATTGATTTTGGACCACTTGTAATACATGCCTAACATTTGCTACCTATTTACAATGACATACTTTGCAACAACCCAACTTTTACTGGACAGGACTGGAAAAAAGCAGGACTGTCCACCAAAATCTTGGGTGTGTTGGCAGGTATGCGGATGGAAAAATGTTGGACAAGAACTAAAAAATAGCTTAGGGTTAATGGACGGTTATGTTTAAGATTAGTAGCAGTGCACTGCTTTGGTTAAAGATGTATTATGTCTAAATAATAATTTAATTTTAATTTAAATGGGTTTTAAAAAAAATTAGGGGTTTATTTAAATGTATTTTAAAGTTAGATTTATGATTTAGTACTTTATTATATTTATTTAATGTTTATACTAGTGCTACCTACCGAGCTATAACTACCAACGTGTATTTGCATACCTAGTTTAGCTAAATTAGATGGGACAGGACTGGAAAAAAGCAGGACTGTCCCTGAAAAAGTTGGGTCTGTTGGCAGGTATGTGGATGGAAAAATGTTATAGTATGAAGTGTGAGTAATAGCGTTAATGCTAGTGAGTGTAGAAATGAAGGCCAGGACAAATAACAAGAGGAAAGGTCCTTGTGATTTGTGCATTGTACGTGTATGTGTTATGTGTGTTATGTGTGTCGTCACTTGTCACTGTGTTATATGTGTTATGTGTGTTATGTGTTATGTCACTGTGTTATTTGTTATTGTGTGTGTTATGTTTGGTTGGTTGTGTATCAGAAGGAAAATAATGAAATGGAAATGGAAAAGGAAATGGAAAAGGCGAATGAGTGGGCAATTGGCGACCCACTCACCTGTTTCACCCCAGGGCAAAGCACCCAAACACTGTCAGTCTTAGACGTTTGGCAGCAGACTTCCAGAGCTCAGACACTAGGCCCTAGCGTAAGCTGGCCACTCCGGCGGAGGTAGCAGGCATTGCCACACCGCAGACAGAGGCAGCCAGGGGGGAGAAACTGCCCTTACCATTAGGGACATTTGAGGCATGACACTAGCCAGGAAGCAAACTGGCATCGAAGAGACACTGGCACCACCACCAGCAGCAGCAGAATTGGGAAAGGCGAATGAGTGGGCAATTGGCGACCCACTCACCTGTTTCACCCCAGGGCAAAGCACCCAAACACTGTCAGTCCTTGGCGTTTGGGAGCGGACTTCCAGAGCTCAGACACTAGGCCCTAGCGTAAGCTGGCCACTCCGGCGGAGGTAGCAGGCGTTGCCACACCGCAGACAGAGGCAGCCAGGGGGGAGAAACTGCCCTTACCACTAGGGACATTTTGGGCATGACTCTAGCCAGGAAGCGAACTGGCAGACAAGAGATGCTGGCACCATCACCACCAGCAGCAGCATTGAAAAATGGGAAAGGCGAATGAGTGGGCAATTGGCGACCCACTCACCTGTTTCACCCCAGGGCAAAGCACCCAAACACTGTCAGTCTTAGACGTTTGGCAGCAGACTTCCAGAGCTCAGACACTAGGCCCTAGCGTAAACTGGCCACTCCGGCGGAGGTAGCAGGCGTTGCCACACCGCAGACAGAGGCAGCCAGGGGGGAGAAACTGCCCTTACCATTAGGGACATTTGAGGCATGACACTAGCCAGGAAGCAAACTGGCATCGAAGAGACACTGGCACCACCACCAGCAGCAGCAGAATTGGGAAAGGCGAATGAGTGGGCAATTGGCGACCCACTCACCTGTTTCACCCCAGGGCAAAGCACCCAAACACTGTCAGTCCTTGGCGTTTGGGAGCGGACTTCCAGAGCTCAGACACTAGGCCCTAGCGTAAGCTGGCCACTCCGGCGGAGGTAGCAGGCGTTGCCACACCGCAGACAGAGGCAGCCAGGGGGGAGAAACTGCCCTTACCACTAGGGACATTTTGGGCATGACTCTAGCCAGGAAGCGAACTGGCAGACAAGAGATGCTGGCACCATCACCACCAGCAGCAGCATTGAAAAATGGGAAAGGCGAATGAGTGGGCAATTGGCGACCCACTCACCTGTTTCACCCCAGGGCAAAGCACCCAAACACTGTCAGTCTTAGACGTTTGGCAGCAGACTTCCAGAGCTCAGACACTAGGCCCTAGCGTAAACTGGCCACTCCGGCGGAGGTAGCAGGCGTTGCCACACCGCAGACAGAGGCAGCCAGGGGGGAGAAACTGCCCTTACCATTAGGGACATTTGAGGCATGACACTAGCCAGGAAGCAAACTGGCATCGAAGAGACACTGGCACCACCACCAGCAGCAGCAGAATTGGGAAAGGCGAATGAGTGGGCAATTGGCGACCCACTCACCTGTTCCACCCCAGAGCAAAGCATCCAAACACTGTCAGTCCTTGGCGTTTGGGAGCGGACTTCCAGAGCTCAGACACAAGGCCCTAGCGTAAGCTGGCTACATTGGCGGAGGTAGCAGGCGTTTCCACACCGCAGCAAGTGCAACCAGGGGGGAGAAACTGCCCTTACCATAAGGGACATTTGAGGCATGACACTAGCCAGGAAGCGAACTGGCAGAGAAGAGACGCTGGCACCACCACCACCAGCAGCAGCAGCAGAATTGGGAAAGGCAAATGAGTGGGCAATTGGCGACCCGCTCGCCTGTTCCACCCCAGAGCAAAGCATCCAAACACTGTCAGTCCTTGGCGTTTGGGAGCGGACTTCCAGAGCTCAGACACAAGGCCCAAGCGTAAGCTGGCTACATTGGCGGAGGTAGCAGGCGTTGCCACACCGCAGCAAGTGCAACCAGGGGGGAGAAACTGCCCTTACCATTAGGGACATTTGAGGCATGACACTAGCCAGGAAGTGAACTGGCAGAGAAGAGACGCTGGCACCACCACCAGCAGCAGCAGCAGAATTGGGAAAGGCGAATGAGTGGGCAATTGGCGACCCGCTCACCTGTTCCACCCCAGAGCAAAGCATACAAACACTGTCAGTCCTTGGCGTTTGGGAGCAGACTTCCAGAGCTCAGACACAAGGCCCTAGCGTAAGCTGGCTACACCGGTGGAGGTAGCAGGCGTTGCCACACCGCAAACAGACGCAGCCAGGGGGGAGAAACTGCCCTTACCATTAGGGACATTTAAGGCATGACACTAGCCAGGAAGCGAACTGGCAGAGAAGAGACACTGGCACCACCAGCAGCAGCAGCAGCAGCACTGGAAAAGGCGAATGAGTGGGCAATTGACGACCCGCTCACCTGTTTCACCCCAGGGCAAAGCATCTAAAGACTGTCAGTCCTTGGCGTTTGGGAGCGGACTTCCAGAACTCAGACACAAGGCCCTAGCGTAAGCTGGCTACATTGGCGGAGGTAGCATGCGTTGCCAGATGACACTAGCCAGGAAGCGAACTGGCAGAGAAGAGACGCTGGCACCACCACCAGCAGCAGCAGCAGCAGCATTGGAAAAGGTGAATGAGTGGGCAATTGACGACCCGCTCACCTGTTTTACCCCAGGGCAAAGCATCCAAAAACTGTCAGTCCTTGGCGTTTGGGTGCGGACTTCCAGAACTCAGACACAAGGCCCTAGCGTAAGCTGGCTACATTGGCTGAGGTAGCAGGCGTTGACACACCGCAGCAAGTGCAACCAGGGGGGAGAAACTGCCCTTACCATTAGGGACATTTAAGGCATGACACTAGCCAGGAAGCGAACTGGCAGAGAAGAGACACTGGCACCACCACCAGCAGCAGCAGCATTGGAAAAGGTGAATGAGTGGGCAATTGACGACCCGCTCACCTGTTTCACCCCAGGGCAAAGCATCCAAAAACTGTCAGTCCTTGGCGTTTGGGAGCGGACTTCCAGAACTCAGACACAAGGCCCTAGCGTAAGCTGGCTACATTGGCGGAGGTAGCAGGCGTTGCCACACCGCAGCAAGTGCAACCAGGGGGGAGAAACTACCCTCTCCATTAGGGACATTTAAGGCATGACACTAGCCAGGAAGCGAACTGGCAGAGAAGAGATGCTGGCACCACCACCAGCAGCAGCAGCATTGGAAAAGGCGAATGAGTGGGCAATTGACGACCCGCTCACCTGTTTCACCCCAGGGCAAAGCATCCAAAGACTGTCAGTCCTTGGCGTTTGGGAGCAGACTTCCAGAACTCAGACACTAGGCCCTAGCGTAAATTGGCTACACCGGCGGAGGTAGCAGGCATTGCCACACCGCAGCAAGTGCAACCAGGGGGAGAAACTACCCTCTCCATTAGGGACATTTGAGGCATGATTTCAGCCAGGAAGCGAACTGGCAAAAGATACTGGCACCAGCAGCGTTGGAAACGGAAAAAGGTGAATGAGTGGGCAATTGACGACCCGCTCACCTGTTTCACCCCAGGGCAAAGCATCCGAAGACTGTTAGTCCTTGGCATTTGGGAGCGGACTTCCAGAACTCAGACACTAGGCCCTAGCGTAAATTGGCTACACCGGCGGAGGTAGCAGGTATTGCCACACCGCAGCAAGTGCAACCAGGGGGAGAAACTACCCTCTCCATTAGGGACATTTGAGGCATGATTTCAGCCAGGAAGCGAACTGGCAAAAGATGCTGGCACCACCAGCAGCAGTGTTGGAAAAGGAAAAAGGTGAATGAGTGGGCAATTGACGACCCGCTCACCTGTTTCACCCCAGGGCAAAGCATGAAAGTCTGTCAGTCCATGGCGTTTGGGAGCGGACTTCCAGAACTCAGACACTAGGCCCTAGCGTAAATTGGCTACACCGGCGGAGGTAGCAGACGTTGCCACACCACAAACACGTGCAACCAGGGGGAGAAACTACCTTAAACATTACAGAGAAAAAAAATTAACTTTCCAAGCTAAGAGCTGGGTAACCCAACTTGGGCAGATTGAATTTAAGGAAGGCAATCTGCTCCATCAGATGAGGTGCCATGCGTGAGCGCTGTGGACTCAGTATGTTTCCAGTCATAGAAAACACGCGCTCACTTTGAACAGTGGTTGGCGGACATGATAGTAGCTGCTGCGCAACCCATGAGAGTGCAGGCCACACACTCTTCTTTTCATCCCAGTAGCTAAGAGGATCAACATTAGGCGCAGAAGGAACTTCACAGAGGTAAAGTTTGACCATTTCAGCAGCACTACTCTCCTTTCTGCTGCTAGCTCTGTCAGATGGTCCAGCTATACTTCCAAGTGCCTCTTCCCAAAACGCAGCTGCTCCACTCAGCTGTATTGTGGTGCTTGTGGCACTGCTGCTGATGCTGCTGCTAGGAGTAGCAGACCACATCATCTCTTCCTCCTCCTGCACCTCTCCCTCCTCGGACAGCATTCCCATTTTACGCTGCCAGTCACGCACCTTGTTGACCAATTGCTCCCGGTAGCTACTGAGAACATTACATTTCAAAGCTAGCTTTCCCTTAATTCTTGGATCACAAAGGCACGCTAGCATCATTTCGGGACTCTCTTCCATTCGTTTGCGAAGGTGTACTTTTAGCAGATCCTTCAGCTTCCTGACTATGGCTGCTACGTCAGGATGTAGAGTGCCACCTTGAACAGCCTCACGGTTTCCAAGGAACACATCCATCTTGCTGCCTAGATGGGAAAACACGGGGATTACCTGGGCCAGACTGGCAGTGTTTGAGCTTAAATTTTCTGTGGCATCCCTGAATGGTTTAAGGACTGCCACTAGCTGGGCGATCACTGTCCAATCCTCCTTATTCAATGGAGAGGTAATCCCAATATTGTGCTCTGAGGCAAGATTATGGATTGCCCTCTGCTGCTCCAAAATCCTCTCCAGCATGTCTAACGTGGAGTTCCACCGTGTACTGACATCCTGACGTAGGCAGTGTACGGGAAGACCTGACCTCTCTTGCTCTTCCCTCAAAAGTTGGCTAGCCTTAACACTATGGTGAAAGTGCCCAGCGATCTTTCTGCAGCGGGACAGAACTACTGCTGCCACATTAGTTCCTTCTGACATTGCTGCCTTCACTACAAGATGGATGATGTGGGCTGCACAGCGCACACCAACAATATGACCATCTCGCAGCGCTTTCACCATATTGACACCTCCGTCAGTTACCACAAAACCAACTTCAACATTGGTGCCTGCCTCTGCTCCCACCCAAAGGCTAAACATTTTCCTCATTGCATGCAGAATATTTTGGGAAGTGTGCTTTTCATCCATCACTTCTGCATGGAGAAGGAAAGATCGGTAGCCTGCTGCAGCAGCTTCCTTAGACATACCGGGCTGCCACCAGTGTGCTGTCAAAGAAAGAAAGGCATGCTGGCCGCTAGGTGCACTCCACAAATCTGTAGTGAAATGAACAGACTGACCAGCAGCCTTGGAAAGCTCCTCTTTCACTGCTGCAACACAGGACCGATACAATGAGGGGACAATGTTCCTGCTGAAAGTGGAACGTGACGGAACTGCATATTGTGGAGCCACAGCCGCCATCAATTGTTTGAAAGGCTCCCCTTCGATCATAGAGAAGGATGCCCCTCCAACAGCAATGAACTGACCAATCAGTTGCGTTACTTTATTGGCCTGCTGTTTGGGCATTGACCTTTTGGATTGGAATGCCACAAATTGTTCCAGGGTGGGCTGGACATGCAGTGCTCCAACCTGCCTTGGTCTCTGGCTGCCAGCACTAGTTGCTGCTGCTGCTGCTGCTGCTATTGGCTCAGAAGAAGAAGCTGTTGGGGGTTTTCCACGGCCACCAGCAATGCTGCCTGCACTAAGTTTTACTTCTGCATCTTTCCCCAATAGCACAGCGTTGTGTTGAGTGCTGAGGTGATGCTTCATGCTAGCACTGGTAAAATGGCCAGACACTTTCCCTCTGCTTATTAGCTTCCCACAATGTTTGCACTTTCCATAGCGCCCTTCTTCAACATTTTCAAAGTGCTCCCAAATTGGGGCGCGCATAGCCTTGGAGTGTGCCTTGGGTGCTGCTTCTACTGCTCGGGGTGGATGAACAGAGGCAGAACTAGTGGTGGTGGGACTGGTGGTAACAGTACTGGCCATAGTGGGACTGCTAATTGCTTTAGATTTGTTAGGTTTTGCTGCTGCTGCTGGTGGTGGTGGTGATGGTGATGATCATAGCGGAGAAGGTGGAGGCTTAGGGGAAAATTGTGCACTAGTCATTTGGACACTGCTCCCTGAGGAATCTGATTCCTGATCACTCATCTCCTCTACTTCCTCTGGCTCATAGTCTAGCTCTTCATTAGCCAGATCGAATGGAATTCCTGCTAGGCTGGAGCTAAGACTGATATCGTTGTGAGACTCGTGACTAGTAGTAGTGCGAGCAGGAAGAATAGACTCTGCACTTGGCCTCTCAGTCTCAGGCTCCTCTGCTACCTCGCTAGGTGGAGTTCCACTATGTGTAGCCCTCTCTCTAACTGCCTTTACAAAAATTTTGTAAGGACTTGGTGGCTTGCTAGAGGTACTAGGAGGACATGGCGTGGCGGTACCAGTGGGAACAGTAGGCGCAGCACTAGTGGTGGTAGAGGTGGGGGTGCTGGTGGTGGTGGTGGTGGTTTTCCCTACAAAGGAATGAGATCGCTTTGGTTTGGGACCCCTCTGAGTCTTGCTGCTAATTTGGCTCTGCTTGGTACCTTGCATGCTGCTTGTGGATGGGGAAGATGCTGCTTGGGGCAAAAGGCACTTCTTTTTAGTCACTGGGCTGGTACTACTTGTGCTACCCTTTAACTTTGAACGTGCTTCTGGTGCTTTAGGCTTTCCGTAAAAAACCATAGAGCTTGTGGGCCTAGCCGCACTACTACTGCCTGCTTTTGGTGCCTTTCCTTTACTTGATGATCCTTCAAGCAATGCTTCCCCAAATGATAAGCGAGAGCTTGGCCTACTTGGCCGACTAGACTGACGCAAAGGCTGCATCTTAGAGCTGGTGGTGGTGCTGGTGGTGGTGGTAGATGGAGCTTGTCCCTCCTTAGTCCCAAAAGGGGGATCCATTTCAAATTTTGTGTTGTGTGTGTAGTGTAGTGTAGTGTTTAAAAAACTATAAAAAAAATAAAAAAATAAAAATAAAAAAAAGGAAAAACGAATTAAAGACAAAAAAATTAGAGGAAGTTCTCTTCAGTGCTACTGCTTAAAAAGTAAAACTATGCACTACTGCACTGTGCTGTTGTGTGCAATCTGCCAAAGTGCTAAAGTTATTTAAATTATTAACTCAAGATTAACTATTTAATAACTAGCAGTATTTTTTTTTTAATTTGAATTTACACGGGCCTAAGAGCTTAGCCTACTACTATGCTAGCTTAAGCTATATTTCTCAAACCCACTAAGCTAAAGTGAGGTTAAATCAGATTCAGTATATGATTTATTAATTAATATTAAGTTATATAATATTAATAGATTAGAAATAATTTACTTATATATTATGTATTATAGATAGAAGAATATAGATTATGAATTAGAATTTAGAATTAGAATTACTTATATTATAGATTATGAATTAGAATTTATATTGTTATATATTATTTATAATATATTATAGTTTAAGATTAAAGAAGATTAGAATTTTTTTAGTACTACAGCTAGTAGCTTGAAGCTTTGCTTAGTACAGCTCGTCACAGTCAATTTTTCTTGAAAAGAATTAGAAATAAAATAAAATGTCACAGCAAAACAGTTAGCTTCACTGCTTGCTGCACTCACTAGCCCAACAAGTTCACTTCACTGATGGACTGAGGTGAGCAAAACACTAAGGGTACTTTTAATAAAATTGAAATAAAATGTAAAATAAATGAGAAAATCTTTGCAAAACAGTTAACGTCACTGCTTGCTGATAAAAAAAAACACAGCACTTATGCGGCTGCACTCACTAGCCCAACAAGTTCACTTCACTGATGGACTGAGGTGAGCAAAACAAATGAAATAAAATGAAAGATTAATTAAGAAAAATTGACTTGGTCTCTTACTGTTGCTAAAACAAAGCACAAACTATAGAGCTGCAGCACCAGTACTAATAAGATTAGCTGAACTATACGCTAGTAGTAATTAATTAATATTATTACTTTTATTTATAGCTAATTTAATTAACTATTAAGACAAGAAAGAATTATAGAATAATTGATATTACTGATTTTAGATTAGACACTAGTAGATGTCTTGAATGTCTACAGTACACTCTACACTAGTATACTATTACTAACTATAACTGACAAATATATATATAATTTTAAAATGAATTCAATTATTAATTATATTAATTAATATTACTGATTTTAAATTAGACACTAGTAGATTAATGTCTACAGTACACTCTACACTAGTATACTATAGTATATATATATATATGACTGACAAATATATATATATATAATAATGAACTATTAAATTATAGATTCTATTAAATTATTATTTATAAATTCTATTTAATTTATTTAAGCAGGACAGGCAATAGGCACTAGTGCCAGCCCAGGGCAAGGGCACCCCAGTGCCACTGAGGCACTGGGTGCACTGTCAACTCAACAGCACTTACACTACAGTTGATGACAAATTAAATAAAAAAAAAATAAATTAATCAAATTATTATTATTAATTATATTAAGTAGCACTGAAGTGAGGATGAAGTACACTGTGAGAAATGGCAGGCTAAGGCTTACCAGTCTCACACAGAACAGAACAATCTCTCTGTAACGCTCGGATGCAGCACAGCAGTGTTGCCAAAGCAGTCACATCGAAAAATGAATGGATCTCTCAGGCAAGCTCTGGTCTTATAAAGGCGCCTTCAGAATTAAAAAAAACAGCAGCACAGGCATTGGACGAGACCCTTAGCGTGATGTCACAAGAGTGAGCTGATTGGACAAACGAGATCAGCTCACTCCTGTTTAAAATTTTGGCGGCTGCGCGGCAAAAACGAAGACGATCACGAAGAATCTTCGTTTTTTCGTGGTTGTGAGTCTTCGTCTTCTCCTACGTTTTGCCGGGACTGTATTCTCTTCAGCGTGTCTTCGGAACGAACAAAAAAACGTAGCATCGCAGGTATAGATCAAATAAATACATGGAAACAGCACTGCATGTATTAATCAACTGAACAAGACATACAAACCCTGTATTTGCAGGTATACATAAATAATGTATGGAAACATAGCATTGCAGATATGGATCTACAGAATAACACAGAAACCCAGCTTTGCAGGTACAATTGGAATTCACATAAAAACACAGCATTAAAGGTATATTTAAAACCCCCTAAATTACAGGCATAGATGCACACCCAAAGCAAGCCCTGGCGTCCACACTGTCCACATAGAACCTGGCCAGCACCCAGATAACACACATACGATTTGCCATCTTTGTCCCATATACACCCGGCCTGTGCCATCTCGGTCCCCAAGGCTCAAACATCCTGCTAGTGCCATATTTGCCCTTCCGCAATTATACATCTATGATACACACAAACACATTAACTCATGCTCTCCCTCATTCAGACAATTCATCCACACATTAACTCATGCTCTCCCTCATTCAGACAATTCATCCATTTTAAGAAACTACACCCCTTGGAGCTTCAAATGAGGGGTTACATGTATTTCTAGGACAAAAGTTGAGTGCACAAATAATGATGGAATATGTCGCTTTGGCTAGAAAATATGTTTTTTTCTATCCATAGCGACATGTTCATTTGTGTCTAGCACACTCCAGGTTTGTACTAGAAACACATACAGCCCCTCATTTGATGCGCCAAGGGGTGTAGTTCTTGCAAATGTGTACTTTTTGTGCCATAATTGAACTTCCTACATGAGCAGTAATGCCACGTCAAGGCTTCAACCCTAATTACTGATCATTCACACGCCTTTCATATCTCCATTCACTCGCAGAAGCACACACCATACTTTCCATACATTCACTCACAGAAGCACACACACCATTCTTTCCCTTTACAATCCCAAAGAAATGATGGTAAAGGGAGAAAAAAAAATCACTTTTACAGCAAAAATAAGTTTTGCAGTAAAAATGCAAGGCGCTCCAGGGATGAGATGGTTACTTACGTACCACACAGGCTAAATGGCTAATTTTAATAATATTTGCAGTTCATCAGGATTTCAAAAATTGCCTCCCTCTACCTTTGCCTAAATTTAACCCCATGATCAAAGGGATCATGGGATTAAAAATTAGTATCGGCCATTTTTAAAAAGGGAATGTGACTTTTTATAGCTATATGATCGCTGTGGTAACATTGGCTACCACAGTGATCATTTAGCTAGAATACTGAAACTTTTTTTTTTTTTTTAAAGTTTAACTACTTTATGTTTAAATCATTTTTTTTTACATTTTTATTTTTTTTGAGTCGTATATTGAGTCGTATCACATCGAAATTACATGTTCAAAATATTGCGCCGTCAGCCGAGAACTCCATCACTCTCTGCATGGCTATCTCGGGTTAAATTTATACACCAGATGGAGGAGCTAGTAATGTCCTCTAGGGGTCTCGAATATAAAAACAGCTTGAAATGGCTCCCCTGGCAATCCTTTATCACATCCACGTCTTTCACTTTGCATAACGGTACTGATAATGATTAGCAGTGTCAAGGATCTCCCGACTTATTGTTTAGCTTCTCACCCTCAAATGTTGGGACTCATGGATATATTTACTCTCTCTTAGGCCCGACAATCTCAAGATTGCTATGTCAATACACTAACTGGTAATTTTTGTACTGATATCTTAATATCTTTGTATATTTTACCCTGCTGTTACCATTCTGGGATTTGGTCACGTATTTATATTTCTTGCTGACATTGCAGATTACAGTGGGTCAAAAATGTATTTAGTCAGCCACCAAGTTCTCCCACTTACAAAGATGAGAGAGGCCTGTGATTTTCACCATAGGTACACTTCAACTATGAGAGACAGAATGAGACAACAAAGTCCATAAATCACATTGTCTGATTTTTAAAGAATTTATTTGCAAATTATGGTGGAAAATAAGTATTTGGTCAATAACAAAAGTTCATATCAATACTTTGTTATATACCCTTTGTTGGCATTGACAGAGGTCAAACGTTTTCTGTAAGTCTTCACAAGGTTTTCACACACTGTTGCTGGAATTTTGGACCATTTTGGATGTTTTGGGGCTGTCACTGGGCAACACGGACTTTCAACTCCCTCCAAAGGTTTTCTATGGGGTTGAGATCTGGAGACTGGTTAGGCCACTCCAGGACCTTGAAATGCTTCTTATGAAGCCACTCCTTCGTTGCCCGGGCGGTGTGTTTGGGATCATTGTCATGCTGAAAGATCCAGCCACGTTTCATCTTCAATGCCCTTGCTGATGGAAGGAGGTTTTCACTCAAAATCTCACGATACATGGCCCCATTCATTCCTTCCTTTACACGGATCAGTCATCTTGGTCCCTTTGCAGAAAAACAGCCCCAAAGCATGATGTGCCGAAATCGCGGATTACCTTTTAAACTTTATTAATTTCTCCTGAGGAAGCCCATCCAGGGCGAAACGCGTTGAGAGAGGATTTCAAAGACAGAGATATACTACACACATTGCCGAATAGGAGTTGATCAGGACTACCTTTTTTCCTGCCTCCTGTCTACAGACTTCTTAAACTGTGAGTTCTGCTTGGCTTTTTGCAGTTGCATTTAGCTTGGACACACAAGCGAATCCTGAGCTGGGGCGAATCTCCTAAGTGACATCTCTAAGTGAGGAGTTACAAGCAAAGAAGGAGAGTATATTTATATCTATTGCAAGGGGAGCATTGTGTTTTGTTTGTTTGTGGTATTCAGAGTAAAGTTTTGTTGTAAAAAAGGAAAAGCAAAAAAAAAGGGTTAAGGGCTATTTCAGGTGTGTTGCTAATTAAGTAACCTTCTCTGTGAGTTCTGCTTGGCTTTTTGCAGTTGCATTTAGCTTGGACACACAAGCGAATCCTGAGCTGGGGCGAATCTCCTAAGTGACATCTCTAAGTGAGGAGTTACAAGCAAAGAAGGAGAGTATATTTATATCTATTGCAAGGGGAGCACTGTGTTTTGTTTGTTTGTGGTATTCAGAGTAAAGTTTTGTTGAAAAAGGAAAAAGCAAAAAAAAGGGGTTAAGGGCTATTTCAGGTGTGTAACCTTCTCTGTGAGTTCTGTTTGGCATTTGGCAGTTGCATTTAGCTTGGACACACAAGCGAATCCTGAGCTGGGGCGAATCTCCTAAGTGACATCTCTAAGTGAGGAGTTACAAGCAAAGAAGGAGAGTATATTTATATCTATTGCAAGGGGAGCACTGTGTTTTGTTTGTTTGTGGTATTCAGTAAAGATGTCCTCCATGTTTGACAATGCGGTCAGGTGTACATCTTGCTCAATGTATACAATCCTTGATCAGCGCTTCGAGGGTGCATATTGCTGTGCGAGATGTGTGCAGGTTGCTCATTTGGAAGCACAAATCCTGAGTCTAGAGGAGCAACTGGCAACACTGAGATCTATTGACAACTTGGAGAGGAGTCTGCTGCTCACTGAGCAAGCTCTCTCGCAGGTAGAGGTGGGGGAGGATAGCGGGATGGAGGTACAGGACAGTCAAGCAGCTAGCTGGGTTACAGTTAGAAGGCGGGGTAGGAGGAAAAGCGCCAGGGAGGCTAGTCCTGATCTAGCACACCCCAACAAGTTTGCCCGGATGGCAGATGAGGGGGATGTTAGTTCAGAGTTAGCAGTACTGCAGCAAGTCACTGCCTCTGACCGCCAGAGCGGTGTCTGCTCCAGTAAGGAGGGAAGGAGGAGCACAGGGCAGGCCAGACAGGTGCTGGTAGTGGGGGACTCTATTATTAGGGGGACAGACAGGGCCAGGGCCGGCCGAAGACTTAACGCTGCCTGGGGCGAAGTGTAAAATGCCGCCCCCCCCCCGGTACTTACCTTTAAAGAGTCCTGCTGGCGAGTCTCCCTGCTCTGCCACGGTGCCGGTTTGTAATGCTGAGCGCCGGAAATTGACGCCACTTCCGGCGCTCATCATTACAAGCCGACACCGGGACCAAACAGGGAGACGCGCCGCAGAGGAGAGAGAGAGGGGCGCAGAGCGGGTAAGCGAAAACCACTCGTCGCCTCTCTCTCTCTCCTCCGCTTCAAAACAAACAACCAAAAAAAACGCTTGGGGTGGCAAAGTGCCGCCCCTTCTAAAGAGCCGCCTGGGGCAATTGCCCCAGTCGGCTCCATTGTAGGGCCGGCCCTGGACAGGGCGATCTGTCACAAAGACCGGGATTGCCGAACAGTGTGTTGTCTGCCTGGTGCTCGAGTTCGGCACATCGCGAATCGGGTTGACAGATTACTGGGAGGGGCTGGAAAAGACCCAGCTGTCATGGTGCACATTGGCACCAATGACAAAGTAAGAGGTAGGCAGAGTGTCCTTAAAAATGATTTCAGGGACTTAGGTAGCAAGCTCAAGGCAAGGACCTCCAAGGTAGTATTTTCTGAAATATTACCTGTACCACGTGCCACACCAGAGAGGCAGCGGGAGATTAGGGAGCTAAACAAGTGGCTCAGAAGCTGGTGTAGGAAGGAGGGGTTTGGGTTCATGGAGAACTGGGCCGACCTCTCTGTCGGATACAGGCTCTACGGTAGGGACGGGCTGCACCTCAATGGGGAGGGTGCAGCTGTGCTCGGGGAGAAGATGGCCAGAAGGGTGGAGGAGTGTTTAAACTAGGGAAAGGGGGGAGGGAAACTACAATATAGAAGGGGAAGATAGTATAGATAGAGAGCTGGGGCTTATAAATGTACCTGGGGGTGGAGCGGAGGGAGGGGTTAGAATAGTTAATAGGGATAGGCTTCATAGGAGAAAAAAACCATACATCTCTAAATTGTATGCTTACTAATGCCAGAAGTCTGACCAATAAAACTGGCGAACTGGAGTTAATAATGTCTGTAGAAAATTATGACATAGTGGGTATAACAGAGACATGGTTGGATGATAGCTATGACTGGGCGGTTAACATACAGGGTTATAGTCTATTCAGGAAGGATCAAAAAAAACAAAAAGGGGGAGGAGTTTGCCTTTATGTAAAGTCCAGCCTAAAGGCCACACTGCGGGAGAATATATGTGAGGGAAATGATGATGTGGAGTCATTATGGGTAGAAATATATGGAAAGAAAAATAATAAAATACTGATCGGGGTTTGCTATAAGCCACCAAATATAATTGAAGCAGCAGAAGATCAATTATTAAAGCAAATAAACAAGGCAGCAAATCACAATGAGGTGGTTATTATGGGGGACTTTAACTATCCCGACATAAACTGGGAAACCGAGACCTGTGAATCTCATAAAGGAAACCGGTTTGTGACTAAAAGTAAAGATAATTATCTGTCCCAAATGGTACAGGACCCAACCAGAGGGGGCGCTCTACTGGACTTAATATTAACCAACAGACCTGACAGAGTAACTAATGTGCAGGTCAGAGGGCACCTAGGAAATAGCGATCACAATATAATACATTATAACTTGTCGTTCAATAAGGGAACTCTTAGAGGAGCCACAAGAACTATGAACTTTAGGAAGGCAAAGTTTGATCAACTCAGAGAAGCCCTTAACACTGTAAATTGGGAAAATGTCCTCAAAAACAAAAGCACAGACACTAAATGGGAGATTTTTAAAAATATCTTAAATTCTCACTGTGAAAAGTACATACCGTATGGGAATAAAAGAGTCAGGAACAAGAGAAAACCGATGTGGATAAATAAAAATGTAAAGGTGGCAATAAATGGCAAAAAAAGGCATTTAAGCTACTAAAACAGGAAGGCAGTGAGGAAGCACTAAGAAGCTATCGGGAAAAAAATAAAATATGTAAAAATCAGATAAAAGCAGCAAAAGTGGAGACAGAAAGACTCATTGCCAAAGAGAGTAAAACAAACCCCAAAATGTTCTTTAACTATATAAATAGTAAAAAGGTTAAAAATGAAAGCGTTGGCCCCTTAAAAAGTAATGAGGGAGAAGTTATAGACGGGGATCAGGAAAAAGCTAATCTATTAAATATATTCTTCTCTGCTGTATTCACAGAGGAAAATGAAATGCCAGGTAATATACAGCAGGATGAGATAAATGCCCCAGTACATGTCGCCTGTCTAACCCAGGAAGAAGTGCAGTGCCGCCTAAAAAAAATCAAAATAGACAAATCACCAGGTCCAGATGGCATTCACCCCCGAGTTCTAAGGGAGTTAAGTAATGTAATAGACAGACCACTATTTCTAATATTCAAGGACTCTATAGTGACAGGGTCTGTTGCCCAGGACTGGCGCATAGCAAATGTTGTGCCAATATTCAAAAAGGAGACAAAAAGTGACCCGGGGAATTATAGGCCTGTTAGTTTAACTTCTGTTGTATGTAAACTGTTTGAGTCTTTCCTAAGAGATGCTATTTTGGAGAATCTCAATGAAAATAAATGTATGACTCCATATCAGCATGGGTTTACAAGGGATCGGTCCTGTCAAACTAACCTGATCAGCTTTTATGAGGAGGTGAGCTTAAGACTGGATCGGGGTGAATCGCTGGATGTCATATATCTTGATTTTTCCAAAGCATTTGATACGGTGCCGCATAAAAGGCTGGTACATAAAATGAGAATGCTTGGGCTGGGGGAGAATGTGTGTATGTGGGTAAGTAACTGGCTCAGTGATAGGAAACAGAGGGTGGTTATTAATGGTACATACTCTGAGTGGGTGACTGTTACTAGTGGGGTACCACAGGGGTCAGTTTTGGGTCCTATTCTTTTTAATATATTTATTAATGACCTTGTAGAGGGATTGTATAGTAAAGTATCAATCTTTGCAGACGATACTAAGCTCTGTAACGTGGTTAACACAATAGAGGACAGTGCACGATTACAAATGGATCTGCATAGGTTGGAGGCTTGGGCTGGGATGTGGCAGATTAGGTTCAACACAGATAAATGTAAGGTTATGCACATGGGGAAGAAAAATCCAGGCTGGGAATATGTATTAAATGGGAAAACACTGGGGACGACTGACATGGAAAAGGACTTAGGAGTCTTGGTTAACAGTAAATTTTCCTGTAGCGACCAGTGTCAGGCAGCTGCTGCTAAGGCAAATAAAATCATGGGGTGCATCAAAAGGGGCATAGATGCCCACGACAAGGAAATAATTCTACCATTGTACAAGTCACTAGTCAGACCACACATGGAATACTGTGTACAGTACTGGGCACCAGTGTACAAGAAAGATATAGTGGAGCTGGAGAGGGTTCAAAGACGGGCAACCAGAGTAATAAGGGGAATGGAAGGACTACAGTACCCAGAAAGATTATCAGAATTAGGGTTACTTAGTTTGGAAAAAAGACGGCTTAGGGGGGACTTAATAACTATGTATAAATATATAAGGGGGCAGTACAGAGATCACTCCCAGGACCTATTTATACCCAGGACTGTATCTATAACAAGGGGACATCCTCTACGGCTGGAGGAAAGAAGGTTTCTACACCAGCACAGACGGGGGGTTCTTTACAGTAAGAGCGGTGAGACTATGGAACTCTCTGCCAGAGGAAGTGGTAATGGTAAACTCAATAAAAGAGTTTAAAAGGAGCCTGGACGTGTTTCTTGAAAGCAATAATATTACAAGTTATGGATATTAGATTAATAGGGACAGAACGTTGATCCAGGGATTTATTCTGATTGCCATATTTGGAGTCGGGAAGGAATTTTCCCCCTGGTATGGGGCAATTGGCATCTGCTTCATAAGGGTTTTTTGCCTTCCTCTGGATCAATACAGTAGGGACACAATATGTATATAGGTTGAACTTGATGGACTTTGGTCTTTTTTCAATCTTATGAACTATGTTACTATGTTACTATGTTACTAATGACATCCACCATCCTGTAAGTGCATTACCATCTGCCTATATTTACTACAGGAATATATTGCACTATTTGGTCTTTTTTTCATCCACTTATAGATTTTAATGAAGAAATAAAGATCTTTTTATTCTGAAGAGCCTCTTGTACCAGCACTGTTTGTGAGTGCATTTATATTACACACATTTTTAATTTATTTTGACGGTATTACACGATTATATATATTCTTTCTTCCCATATGCACATGCGCCCCTATCTGTGCTGTATCTGTTTGTGAACACTGAGAGGAGTGTATATCGGGTGCTGCAGTGCGGCAGTTGGGAAGTATTTTTATACATTATTTTGAAATTCAACACGTGATTGGTGTTTACTTTTGTACCTTGTGTTTCCACCCCCATGCTTCCCTGTAGGTATGGTGTTCTTTGGATGCAACTCAGCATTCTTTCTTCTCCAAACATGACAAGTTGAGTTTCTACCAAAAAGTTCTACCTTGGTTTCATCTGACCATATGACATTCGTCCAATCCTCTTCTGGATCATCCAACTGCTCTCTAGCAAACTTCAGATGGGCCCGGACATGTACTGGCTTAAGCAGGGGGACATGTCTGGCACTGCATGATTTGAGTCCCTGGCGGCATAGTGTGTTACTGATGGTAGCCTTTGTTACTTTGGTCCCAGCTCTCTGCAGGTCATTCACTAGGTCCCCCCATGTGGTTCTGAGATTTTTTTCTCACCGTTCTTGTGATCATTTTGACACCACGGGGTGAGATCTTGCGTGGAGCCCCAGATCGAGGGAGATTATCAGTGGTCCTCTATGTCTTCCATTTTCGAATAATTGCTCCCACAATTGATTTCTTCACACCAAGCTGCTTGCCTATTGCAGATTCAGTCTTCCCAGCCCGGTGCAGGTCTACAATTTTGTTTCTGGTGTCCTTAGACAGCTCTTTGGTCTTGGCCATAGTGGGGTTTGGAGTGTGACTGTTTGAGGTTGTGGACAGGTGTCTTTTATACTGATAACAAGTTCAAACAGGTGCCATTAACACAGGTAACGAGTGGAGGACAGAGGAGACTCTTAAAGAAGATGGTGGCCACGGGACGACAAGAAGGCTCGAATCCCGGTTACCCCCTCGGCTCCCACCTCCGGGAAGAGGTCCACACCTAACCCCCGGTGGGAAGTCAGGGTTATCATGAACCTGTGTAAGGGGAGAGGGAATGGTGGAAATGGTGGTAGTGCGGACCAGGGAGTGCCAGACTCCAAGCATCGCCAAATCAAAAGGGTGAGAAGCAGTCACGCGACGAGCACAGGCTTGGAAGCCAAGGTAATGAACTCCCCGGAACAGCAAGTGTAGCACCCTCAGCTCCCACCCATAGTTTACACCGTACCCCACTCGACCATTTGAGCACTCATAGAAGGTGACAGGCCCGATAGTACGTGCGGGGGCAGGGCAGAGCCAGGCCACCTCTCTCCTTCGGCAGGACAAGTACACTATATTTAATCCGCGGGGAGCCACGGCCCCAAACGAACCGAAGGAAGAGAGTGCGAAGTGTAGAGAAAAAGGAAGGTGGTATGCGAATGGGAAGGGTCTGAAATAGGTAAAGGAGCCAGGGCATAGCATTCATCTTGATATAGTTGATCCTTCCGACCCAGGGGAGGGTGAGCCGGGACCATCTAGTAAGGTCAGTGCGCAACGTAGAAAGAATAGGCAGGAAGCTTATAGGAAATAGTTGGGAGAAGTCCGCTGACAACCAGACGCCGAGATAGCCAATTGGGCGTCTCACCATCTGAAAGGAAATGCGGCCGCAAGTGAGGTGCTCTCTGCAGTGGGAACATCAACCCCCAATATTTCAGATTTGGCCATATTAATTTTGAAATTAGATAGGGAACCATAGAGGTCAACAGTGTTCCCTCTAAGCTGTGCGCTTGTGCGCGCTCACATAGCTTTCAGAGGGAGCGCACACAAAAAAAAATTGTGCGCACAACCAGTAGCGTACCGAAGGGGGGGTCCGCTACTGGTTGTGCGCACGGCACCCCTCCAGAGACGGACAGTAATGTCCGCCGCTAGAGGAGCAAGCTCGGTTGGGGGGCAATATATATATTGTTATTGATTTTTTTTGTCTAATTTTGGTGTTACTTTTAATAAAAGTGTTTTTTTTTTTTTGTTTTTAAATGTGTGTGAGGGGGTCATTTTCGGTTTCAGTCAAGTGAATGCTAAATTTTCAGGTCCAGAATTTTCATTTCGGTGCATCCCTATATAGATATATATAGTGTATATATATAGATAGATAGATAGATACTAGGCCAGACACTAAAGTGGTAGGCCTACACCACATCAATGTTTGGCTTAGTATATAGTGATTGGGGTTATGCTGCATTATTGTCAATGTCTGGTTTAATGTATAGTGATAGGTGTTATGTTGTACCACGGTCAATGTGTGCCTCTGTATATAGTGATAGGTGTTATGCTGTACCACCGTCAGTGCGTGCCTCAGTATATAGTGATAGATGTTCTGCTGTACCACTATCAGTGTTTGCCTCAGTATAAAGTGATAGCAGTTAGTTATGCTGTACCACTGTCAATGTTTGCCTCACTATATAATGTTAGCAGTTATGCTGTACCACCGTCAATGTTTGCCTCAGTATATAATGATAGCAGTTATGCTGTAACACCGTCAATGTCTGCCTCAGTATATAGTGATAGGTGTTATGTTGTACCACTGTCAATGTCTGCTAAGGCAGTAAATAATGATAACAGTTATGCTGTACCCCTGTCAATGTTTGCCTAACACTAGAAGCTATGCAGTTTTTAAAGTGTGTGGGGGTCCCACGTACAGGATCCGCCCCAGGTGCCAAATACTCTAGGTAAGCCCCAGCGGACAACAGTTTTTCTCAATTTTTTTTTTATCCTTTATGCGGCCTGGAGCCTCCGCTCGTGATTCGTTCATAATTTACTTATGCAGTGAGAATTTCACCTTTAAAAAACATTACAGTAAGTAATACTGTTGTGTAACTAATACTACGTTATACATGTAATGTTATTAACCATGAGCGAGCTGTACCAAAAATATAGAATAACAATTTAAATTTAACATTTGCAGAAGCATATTGTGCGCAGAAAATTTTGGCACACACCACCTAAGAAAAATTAGAGGGAACAGTGGAGGTCAAGTTCCTTCAGGATGGAGGGCAGAGATATCCGGGGCGAGAGATAGAAAAGAGAAGATCGTCGGCATAGCCCAGGATCTTATGTTGAGAGTTGCCCACCGGTATACCAGCAATTATCAGGATTCATCTGGATGGCCTGTAGAAGGGGTCCAAGGGAGAGCACAAACAATAACGGAGACAGCCCTGCCGGGTGCCATTACAAATAGGGAAAGAGTCCGAGAGGAGCCCATTAATCCGAAGCTGCGCAGAGGGAGCGGAGTACAACGAGCGGACCCAAGCTAGGTAGCCCGCCCAGAAGCCCATGTGTTCAAGGGCGGTCAGCATGAAGGTCCAATCTACGCGATTGAACGCCTACTCAGCATCCGTGGAGAGGAAGGCCGAGGGCATGGAGGACTTCTCCAGGTGCCTGTCGACCAGGGACAAAGCCAGATTGATCTGGGTGCACTAAGGCGGGGAGAAAGGGCTTCAGTCTGTTTGCCAATATTTTGGTGAACAGTTTTAGATCCGCATTAAGCAGTGAGATCGGGCGGTAGCTGCTGCAATGCTCCGGGTCCTTGCCCTCCTTATGAATAAGAGTGATGGATGCTAAAATGGAGTGTGATGTATCTGACCGCCGTCCAGTATGGAATTACAGGCATCCACAAAGTGTGGGCCGAGTTGTTCGCGGAATCGCAAGTAATATTTCAGGGGGAACCTGCCATTTGGCTTCTTTCTCCAGGAACAAGCCAGCCATTGCAGGGAGGGGTGTCTTTGATGACTGTGGCAGCCGAAAATGCGATTGCAGGTTTTTCTGCAATCGTGTTTTCAGCCTACAGAATCTCTCCATGGGAGTGATCACAGGCTTGGGGGGCGGGCTTGGAGTGGCTGTGCTGGTCTGCCCAGACTCCTGGGCAGCAGTAGCGCCCCCGCAATCACCACGATCGTGGCGATGTGGCAG
Organism: Spea bombifrons; assembly: GCF_027358695.1. Lineage (NCBI taxonomy): Eukaryota > Metazoa > Chordata > Amphibia > Anura > Pelobatidae > Spea > Spea bombifrons. The sequence goes on from NC_071093.1 coordinate 24,676,497, forward strand.
CGGTTTTTGGGGATGACGTACCTGGTACGTCCCGGTCTGGTGGTGACATATGACCAGGAAGTACCAGGTACGTCCCAGTCCGGAAGGGGTTAAACCTTTAAAATCAATATTGACTTTGCAGGCATACATACTGTAGAAAGAACAGAAGGAACATATACAATTAGAAATACCCAATGTTTTTAATTTTTTGTACAGATTAAAAGGCAATAAGTACAAGAAGCATACTCTTCCAATTCCGGTTACTCCAAGTTAACTTTCTATGCCAGTATTTTTGGTAAGATACAGTGCCAACGTTAGGAATCGTAATAAAATAAATTTTTCTTTTTGTTTAACGTTTTCTTGCTGCTGGATGGGTTCCCCTAATGCTGTCAAGGCCATTTGACACATAGATGTACTGCACCACAGAGACCCCCAAAAGGAAACCAGGAGCCATAATTATAAATACGGGGAAAAGGATGAGAAAATAAATAAATAAAAATTTTATCACATATTACCACAAAATTGGATGCATATATTTATATTATTCAATGAATGGAGCAAAGGAAACTCCTCATTCAGCCTTTTGGGGGAGAAGGTCTGTAACTTCCAAAAACACGCTCTCCTTAGTAATTTCACATTAACATGGCCTTTTTGTTGGTGATCTTTTCAATAGCTATGAAGCTCAAACACGATGCGTTACTGTTATGATATTGCCTTACATGACGGGAGACTGGGGTGTCCCTCGTATCCCTAACCGAATAGATGCATTCAAGAACTCTTAACCCGAGTTCTCTAAAAGTTTTCCCAATGTATTTTTTCCCCGCAAGCGCAATCGGTCATGTATATAACACCTACACTATGCAGACTCTACATCTCCCGTGTTTGTCCATGCCCTCAGGCTTATTTCTAAGCCACGTCGAGGAATTAGGAGCCCATTCACCCCAAGACTCTTAGACTGGATTAAAAAACACTTAGAACATATCCATTAAAATAAGATTAATAACCCTGAGAATCTGCCCATTCACCCCGAGATTCTGAGCCTGGGGTACAAACCCTGAGAATCTGCCCATTCACCTCAAGATTCTCAGACTTGGGTAAAACCAATCATAATCTTCTCATTCACCCAAAGACCCAGGGACTGGGGAACAACCGTGAGTATCTGCCCATTCACCCCGAGACTCTGTAAAAACACTGGAAACCTGCCCATTTCCCACTGGAGTCTGAGACTTGGGCAAAAACCCTTAGATTCTGCACGTTCACCCTTTGACTGGTATAAAAACCCTGAGAATCTGCCCCTTTCACTCCAATACGCTTAGACTGTTGGTAAAAACCTCTAGAATCTGCCCATTCACCCCGAGACTGACACTGGGGTATGAACCCCAGACACTTTGCCCATTTAGAACACCCTTAAAATCTGCCCTTTCAGCCTTAGATTCATAGGATGGGGTTAAATTCCTAAGAAACTGCCCATTAAACCGGAGACCCTGGGAGGTGGGTAAAAACCTTCCAAATCATCATATTCACCCCAAGACCCTGATACTCATGTAAATAACCTGAAGTAACAATCCTGAGAATTTTCCCATTTACTAGCAACCGAAGAGGAGAATGGGACACCAGAAGTGCAGCGGGGGGGCCACGAGGTATTACAAAAAGAGACTTGGCAGGTATTAGATTGTTTTTTTGTAATGCACAACAATGAAAGACTGCACAGAACATAGAAAGCCAGAACCTGACGGCAGATCAGCCCCATTTGGCCCCATGTATGTTCTTCAGACATTTAGCCCTAAGATGTGTCGGTGTGTAATGAAGCTAAAAATCAGTAAAGGTATAGATAAAAACCCTAAAATTACAGGTATAGATCACAGGTTGTATATCCCAAAGCCAGCCCTGGCATCCTCACTGCCCTCTGTTTTATGTGCAGGAGTGGAGGGAGGCATGCTAGGGAGCGTGGAGCAGGGCCCAACTAAATGCTTGAGTAGGGTCCAATTTTTTTCAATTAAAAATGTATTGGCAGCAGGGTCTAATATATATATATTGACAGCAGGGGCTAATATTAAAGAAACTGCACAGCTCAGCTGTTATTTTGAAGTCATTTTTTAATCATATTCTTTACTTCAAAGAGATAAGTACATATGTAGTTAAAATTGCATGTCTAACGCATATATATATATATATATATATATATATATATATATATATATATATATATATATATATACACACACACACACACCTGTGTGTGTGATCTCATGGGATTCATCATGCCAGCATACACTCCAACACACACACGCTCATGCTAACCCACATTCAGGGGAATGACAGAAATATGCACTCCGATATGTGCCCCCCGCACAATCGCCTCTGGTATGGGGGCTAAACGACTGTCGCAGTTTTGGTCTGTTTACCCATTTATTTGTTAAATAGTCTGTCTGTTTCGCCCCTGATGAGACCCCGGGCCCACGCTGGCTATACCGCTGACATGATATCTGTCTTACCATTTATTCCACATTCTCATTCTATTTTTTTGTTTTTTTTCTCCTGTGTTGCACCTTTGAGCTGCACCTCTGCCATAGCCCACTCGCGGTCGCTGTACGGTACCCCCCGTGCCCACTCTGCCGCTACTGGGTTTCTGTTGTACTGTACCGCTCATCACTCACGGCTCTGCCAGTACTCTACTGTAATGTAGTTGCTTGTTTAATGTTGTGCCTCCGGTTACAACGCTTCGCCGAGAACCTGAGTCACATGCGTCACCCTACTATTGCCTAGGTGATGAACCCGCCTACGACATCCCTTCACGCCTCACACCATTGACACATACGTACAGACAATTATTATTATTATTTTTTGCGTTGCACCTTTGGGCTGCACCTCTGCCATCGTCCGCACGCGGTCGCTGTGGGGTACCCCCCGTGCCCACTCTGCCGCTACTGGGTTTCTGTTGTGACATCCCTTCACGCCTCACACCATAGCTACATCAGTACAGACATATACTGTATTTGCTCGATTATAAGACGACCCCCCAAAATCTGAATATTAATTTAGGAAAAAAACAAAAAGCCTGAATATAAGACTACCCTATAGGAAAAAAGTTTTACTAGTAAATATTAATTCAGGTAAACTATTTTTTCATATTAAATAAAAGCTATGATTGAGAAAAATATATATTTTTTTATTTCCTTTTATTTGCCAACCTTCCCCCCCAGTTATGCACATCTGCCCCCAGGCTTGCCACTCTGCCCCCAGAAATGCCTTATACCCCCCTATTTGCTACTCTGCCCCATGATGTGCCTTTTAACCCTCTATATGCCACTCTCCCTCCAGAAATGTCTTATACCCTCCTATATGCCACTGTGCCCCATGATATGCCTTTTAACCCCTATATGCCACTCTGCCCCATGATATGCTTTATACCCCTATATGCCACTCTGGCATATAGGGGGTTAAATGCATTTCTGGAGGTATATATATATATAAAACTGCTAACAGCAATCACACTCCTATCAAGCCAAGGCAGCCAGTACATGCTGGAACCTGGGCATGATAGTGTGATTACAGCCTCCCTATGCCATGCTACCACCCCCACCCCCCTTACACATCCATGCTATCACACACACACTCATTCACAAACATTTAAATACTCATTCATTCCATTAATCACACACACTCCCCTGTTTAATTAAGCTGTTTGGTCTCGTTCCGTTGACACACCACAATTCCTCTTCTCACACACGTGTTTTTACTCTCAACTTTTACTGACCCTCTATTAGCCACTTCAATTACAACCTCCACGTGTTTCCTTATTGCTCTCACGACTGCTGAGCGGTGGTGGATGCCCTCGCTGTAGTTATTTCTCCTTATTACCGTTTCCCTGTGCCTTTTTCCCACTAGGGCTGTGTAGGTCCTGACACTTTACGCCCTTTTTTGTAGGGGGGATCCGCCCTCCCGGATTCCACGCATCTGAGACTACCTCTCACGCACCCTGACTCGACGTATACCGACCAAGGCTGCAGCGGGCATGGGAGATTCCATCAGAGCTGTGGCAATTGGCAGTTAATGTAGATAAATGCAAAGTAATGCACCTGGGGCATAAAAACCCAAGGGCAGAGTATAGAATATTTGAAACTGTCCTAACCTCAACGTGTGAGGAAAGGGATTTAGGGTAATTATTTCTGAGGATTTAAAGGTAGGCAGACAATGCAGTAGAGCAGCAGGTAATGCTAGCAGAATGCTTGGTTGTATAGCGAGAGGTATTAGCAGTAGAAAGAGGGAAGTGCTCATGCCATTGTACAGATCACTGGTGAGACCTCACTTGGAGTATTGTGTACAGTACTGGAGACTATCTCCAGAAGGATATAGAAATGTTGGAGAAGTGCAGAGAGGGGCTACTAAAATGGTTTATGGATTACAAGATAAACCTTACCAGGACAGGTTAAAGAATCTTAACCTATATAGCCTGGAAAAAAGACGGGACAGGGGGGATATGATAGAAACATTTAAATACTTAAAGGGAACCAACAAGGTAAAGGAAGATAGTTTATTTAAAAGGAGAAATACTACCACAACAAGAGGACACAACCATAAACTAGAGGGGCAAAGGTGTAATGGTAACATCGGAAAATATTACTTTACGGAAAGGGTAGTGGACGCATGGAATAGCCTTCCGGCAGAGGTGGTAGATTTTGATACAGTGAGGTAATTTAAGCTAGTATGGGATAGGCATAAGGCCAAGCTAGATATAGGATAAGGGCAAGTACTAAAGGAAAGTACTCAGAGGTTGGGCAGACGGGATGGGCCTACTGGTTCTTATCTGCCGTCACTTTCTATGTTTCTATGTCTATAGACTAGCAATTGTGTCCCAGCTGCCAGAAGCAGCTTCGGGGACAGGGGGAGAGGGTTCTTTGGTCTCCACATGAGCGTGGAGACCAGCCCCAACCCCCCCTCCTGCTGCCTGATCGCTCCCTGAGACCGACAGTGCAGTGTTAACCCCTTCAATGCCATAATCGCGGCATTTTAGGGGTTAATAGCCGTTTTGTACAGGGCTCTGCTGCTGTTGCACTTCTGGTGTGCAAGAAATTCAATGCAACATTGAAATTTATGTTTTAAAAATGCAATAAAATTTCCCTGTGAAGTTTGGCAGACATCAGTGAAGAAATGGCTGCCTGAAAACTGTCAAAACTACCCTATACTCTTATGGGGTAATTTACAGTGGGGGCTTCCAAAATGTCCCAAATTGGGTATGGGCTCAGCAAACCAATTTCCCAAAATTCCAAAGTTCCAGTTTTGCCCTCATAGCTTCCTCAAAAAATGCATGAACCATGCATGCGAGGCCTTGTTGGAACCAGGGGATGTTGGTGAACACAATTTGGTGTTTTTTCTGCAGTTGCACATATTCCAGGGCTTGACAAATTTTTTTAAATCTAGGAGCCAGCTAAAAAAGTTAGGAGCCAGGACTTTTTTTTTGCCCTACACTCACACTTTGCCCCAGCACTCACCCCTGCACCCACACTTTGCCCCAGCACTCACAGTCTCACACTTTACCCTAGCCCTCACTTTACCCCAGAACTTTGCCCCAGCACTCACACTTTGCCCACACTAAAAAGCACCAGTGCATACTTTTAATTACTATTAATTAATCCCATTAATTAACTATGTCCCCAGTTTCCCATAGGTATCTTTGTAACTAAATAGCTTCCCATAGTCCCATGTTTAGTGACAAAGATGCCTATGGGAAACTGGGGACAGAATTTGCCTTAGTTTCCCATAATCTCATGTTTAGTGACAGATGCCTATGGGAGACTGGGGGCAAAGGCAAATTCTGTCCCCAATTTCCTATAGGCATCTTTGTCACTAAATAGCTTCCCATAGTCCCATGTTTAGTGACAAAGATGCCTATAGGAAATTGGGGACAGAGTTTGCCTTTGCCCCCAGTCTCCCATAGCCATCTTTGTCCCAGCCTCCCACTGCCAAGCATGCCCCCAGTTACTTCCACTTACCTGACCCCGATGTGCACTCTGTTGGATTCCCGCTGCTGCTGCTGCCGGCGGCTCCACCCTCCTCACTGAACAGGGCTGGCACCGCCCACAAAGGTCACTGAGCAGCGCTGGTGCCGCCCGCGAAAGTTATTGAGTGGCGCCGGCTGACTCACTTTTATTTCGAATCGACAGGGGCAGCATTTTAATAAGCCGTCCCCGTTGATCCGAAATAGAATTGAGTCAGCTGGCCAGCGCGACTCAGTGACCTTCGTGGGAGGTGCCAGCTCCGTTCAGTGAGGAGGGTGGGCAGAGCCGCCTGCAGCAGCGGGGTTGTCTGCATTGCACAGACGTCCGCTGCTGCCGGAAAGGAGGATCCAAGTCCCCTGCAACGCCGCGGGGGATCTGGATCCTAAACCCAGTTATAGGTTTGGCTCACAAACACCTAGGCGCCAGGAAAAAATTATCAGTCGCCATGGCAACCTGGCGCCTGGGATTTGTCGAGCCCTGACATATTCTATACAAAATATAATATGAAATCTAAAGCAACATTGCAACATATGCAAAAAAAAAACCCAATACCTCAAAATCAGTATCCGTGACCACTATTGCAGTTATTAGACTACCATGCCAAATTTGAAAAAAAAATACATTTTAAAAATGTGATGCATGACTTGCAATATTTGCCCTATACTGATCAAAATACATGAAAATCCTGGCCATATTGGGTGGTTTCCAAATCAGGACAAGTTAATGAATATATATTTGGATAATTCTTCCCATTGGTTCAATGTGTATACAATTTGTATGTATACAAAACTGTAAAAAAAATGCGTTTTTTTTCACTCACTTTTTCCAGTTTATTTCAAACAAAACAATGTACTACCCAGTTTAATATGAAATTCAAATGAAAGCCCTACTTGTGCTGAAACAATATATGATTTGTGTGGGTGCACTAATTGATAAGAGAAATTACAGTTGAAGAAAGACATAGCAAAAACACAAAAACGTCTCGTCCTCGTGAAGGGGTTAAATTAATTCATACCATAGATCGTGCATGCGATTGAACAGAGAAAAGGCAAAATTTTGCTGCATGCAAACTTTACTGAGGGGGAAGTTAAGAAGAGTAGTAAAGCACTAATGTTTTATAAGGTTTTTATAAGTACTTCCATACACATTTAGCTGTGGGATGTCCCAACAGTCCCTCTTAAGTTCATTTAGCCAGGATACATTTTGGTGTACATTCTATAACAAATGGTAGATGTCAAAACTGGAAACAGCACAGAAGGGCTCAGATTAGCATGAAGAGGAAACAAACAAATTACACTAAGCAAATACTTTATTTATATTCTCACTACAGGAAGCAGAGTACAGTTCAGCAAACACACCTATCTCAAACAATAAAAAATTTAGGATTATAAAAGATGAGTTTTCGGCAAGTAAAAACCGTATATTTATCTGTTGAACAATGATTATTTACAATGCAACACAAAATATGCTATCTGAAGTACTTTCAAGCTCTCCCAACTGCAAAGAAGTCTCTCAAAAGTGGTCCTTGGGTGCAATCTGTGCCGTCTAAAAAGGTTCAGGCGAATGCAATTACTTCTGAAACAAGAACATGAAAAAGAGGATGAATACCAACATAAATATACAAGCCTCAGACTTTTTTTAACCAATTTGTGACAATGGCTGATTTTTTTTGTACCCTTCGTGACAATAGCTGTTTTAAAACTTCTGCAATGCTCATATTTAGATGTAATTTTTTTCTCTCATTTACTGAACCCACACGTTATATATTGTTGCTGAGGGCATCACATAAATCAACACTAAAAGGGGGCTGGGTGGTGCAGTTTGGGTGTGTTTGGCACAATGTGTGCGTGTGTGTGTGTGTGCGTGCGTGCGTGCGTGTGCGTGTCCCTATCCTGGTGAATGTGTTTGGTCATCTGTTAACAGCTTATTTACTGTAGGAGTAAATTAAACTATTTTGTTTTTACTTGGATAAAAACGTTGTCCTGAATTTGCAGTCACTTCAGCAAATAAACTTACTAGGCCCAGAAATCAATGAGATGAAAAGTAAAAGCTATTGTTTTATTTTCTCGATTTTAAGCTGCGTATTTTATTAAAAAGGATTAATACTAAATTGTGACTTAATTCATCCCGTGTATGATAACTTGTTTTAGTGTACGGCGATACACCCAATCACTTTACTTAACAGTATTTCCTATACTATCTGCTTAGCACTGATGTCATCTTTATCCAGTACACATGGATGTCAGGAGTTAATATGCTATCCTGTCCATGTTTGAAAAGTAGACACCCCAGGGTATTTCAAATGGCAATATTTTAACCCTTTCCAGAATATGGACATCTGGTCAGTCTGTGCCCATGTCCTATTTTTGGGACACCTTTCAACTGGGCATGAAGATATAGCGCCGATTTTAGGACTGCCTCCCACATATGCCACTCCACGCTGCCTCCCACATTTGCCACTCCACGCTGCTATCCCACATATACCACGCTGCCTCCCACACTTGCCACTCCACGCTGCCTCCCACATATACCACGCTGCCTGATACGCCTTATACCCCCCTGATACACCACTCCATCCTCCCCAGACATGCCACACTGCCTCCCAGACATGCCACACTGCCTCCCAGACATGCCACTCCACTCTACCCCCAGATATGCCACTGTGGCCCCAGATACGCCTTATACCCCCAGATATGTCACTGTCCTCCCCAGATATGCCCAATATCTCATAGTCCCCTCAGAGTCACAGACCCGTTCGCAGCACACCGACACCATACTTTTATAAATAAGTACTGGGTTAATCTTCACGGCCCCCAGGATTTAGATTCCCCTTAGTTTGCCCCCCTTTATCTCTAACTGCACCTTAAGTTAACTTTATTAAATCAAATTAACCCTCAGTCCTCATTAAATTAACCCTAAACACCCCATTAACCATAACTACCCCTAAATTAACTCTAAATACTCCATCAAAACAACTACCCTAAATTAACCCTAAACACTCCATTAACCACAACTGCCCCTAAATTAACCCTAAACACCCCATTAACCACAGCATCCCCTAAATTAACCCTAAAGACCCTGTCAACCACAACAGCCCCTAAATTAACCCTAAACACACCATTAAGCACAACTACCTCAAATTAACCCCAAACACCCCATTAACCACAGCTGCTCCTAAAATAACCCTAAACACCCCATTAACCATAGCTGCCCCTAAATTAACCCTAAACACCCCATTAACCATAACCCCCTAAATTAACCCTAAACACCCCATTAACCATAACTGCCCCTAAATTAACCTCCACCTCCCCTAACTTTCAGTAGGCAACAAATTTCATTATCGATTATTATCGATTAGTTGTTGCAGCCCTAGAGTACATAAAAAAGACAGAACAAGGAAAAACACAAATACGAAACTGATAACTCCGCATATAAGTACTCAACGTATATAGCTTATTAATTTATGCTAAAATTAAAGCATTACATTCATAAATATTCAAGATCACAAGCCTATACATAAAATTCACTTGGATACGTACCAAGTTTTTGTCACCCAATAAAAAAGGGGGGGTGGGGGTATGTGGTGTTTTATTATTTAAATCATAATTTCTTTAGTTTAGAGATCCAGTCCTCATATAAATTGATCTTCTCTGTTGTGGGCTAATCAAGTGGAGACCAATCTCCATCTGCAGTTGAAACAACCTGATTTTGCAAGCGTAATTGAGAGTAGGGTTTGTTTTCTTTCTAATTTCTTGCGATCATCAGTTTAGAGGCTGCAAATACATGGATGGTTATCTTTTTCTCTAGAGATAACTTAGATGGAAATATATGGAGGAGAGCCGTTTCTAGTATTTTATTAATCTTATTATCTATAAATTTCTAGGCATTCAAAAGCGTACCTCCAAAGAAGCCTTACAACTTTACAAGTCCACCAAATATGTTTCAGGTCTCCCTTTTCCAGATTACAACGCCAACATCTATCTGAGGAGTTTGGGAATATGGATTTTATTTTTGTTGGTGTTAAATGCTATTGATTTATAAGTTTAAATTTTTTTTCTCTAATATAGTGTATTATATTATGTGTCGTGTTTATTGCTTTATACCATTCTTCTTCAGTAATTTGTCTCATTGAATCTCTAGCCCATTTAGTTAGGATTGAGGTTGGTGGGATCTCATCAATTTTATTACTTCATATGATTTAGACATTAACATCTTTCTTATTAAATACATTTTGAAGTTTAAAGTGGAGTTCCTTGTCATCTTTATATCTTCCTTGTATTAAAAAGGATTTTATTCTTAGATGTAATGTACATGCCTATTTGATTTATTTATTTTTTGATAATTCGTATTTTCCCCCATTATTAATAAACTTATTAAAGCTAGCTTGTAGCATGTTGATCCATGGACTTGGAATTTTTAGCAGGATATGTCTGAAAAAGTAAGTCCGTTTAGGAAATATATATGCGTTGATCGCGTTTATTCTGCCAATCCAGGATAATTGTGTATTTTGCCATTCTTTTAACTAGGGCTGCAACTAACGATTATTTTCATAATCGATTAGTTGGCCGAATATTTTGTCGATTAATCGGATAAAGAAAATGAATGTAAATTTTTCATTTATTTAAAATAATTTAATAAACAAATGATGTTAAATACAAACAGCAGAATAAAAAAAACTTTGATAAAATGCATTTCTCAGTCCTCATCATTAAATTAACCCTAAATACCCCATTAACCATAACTACCCCTAAATTAACTCTAAATACCCCATCAAAACAACTACCCTAAATTAACCCTAAACACCCCATTAACCATAACTGCCCCTAAATTAACCCTAAAGACCCTGTCAACCACAACAGCCCCTAAATACACCATTAACCACAACTGCCTCAAATTAACCCCAAACACCCCATTAACCACAGCTGCTCCTAAATTAACCCTAAACACCCCATTAACCATAACTGCCCCTAAACACCCCATTAACCATAGCTGCCCCTAAACACCCCATTAACCATAGCTGCCCCTAAACACCCCATTAACCATAACTGCCCCTAAACACCCCATTAACCATAACTGCCCCTAAATTAACCCTAAACACCCCATTAACCATAACTGCCCCTAAATTAACCCCCACCTCCCCTAACTTTCAGTAGCCCAAATATTAATTTTATACTTACAGTTAGATGAGTGTCACAGCCATGTGGTTCTGGCCTTCTGGGAGAAGGAAGGGGGCGGGTCCAGTTGTCACAGTGATTATAGGGAGGGGGAGTAAGTAGGAGCTGCTGCTGTGAGTCACTCAAACGGATTATATAATGAGGGGTATTTTCAGAGCGTTTGCTCTGAAAAAACCCTCATTTTATAATCGATAATCGATTCAACTAATCGATAATGAAATTCGTTGGCAACGAATTTCATTATCGATTATTATCGATTTTATCGATTAGTTGTTGCAGCCCTACTTTTAACAAGTAATTAGTTTCCTGTAAAAGAGGCAAACATTCTGTTCAACTATATCTTCTACATTTGATGCTATTTTTAAGCCCAGTTAATTAAGATCTTGCAATTTCCAAATAAATTTATATTCCCGTTGAATTATTTGTTTAGTTTGTATAGAAATAGTTAATGGAAGGATTTCAGATTTTTCTATATTTAGCTTATAATTTGAATATTTTTTTAATCGCCGTCACTGGGCCTGAAGATATAGCGCTGATTTTAGGACTTGCTCATTAACTAAATACATATATATTTGGACTTATTTTACATTTTGTTGGAACTGGAAGGTTCCTCTGATGGTGACATCAGTAAGGAATACATGTTACCAATTTTATTTTTCTAACTAATTTTATTTTTCCATCACATCACATTGTGATTAGAAAGCTCAATTGACTGGCATGGTTGAATGCAGTACCTGTATTCAACCTGCAGCCGGAGCCCAGAGTTCAGGAACGTCTGGAGAGACCCTTTTGGAAAATCTCTTGCAGTGGCGGTTGTAACAGCTCTCCGGAGCAGTCACAGTGCGTCCTGGGGTGGGTTTCGGTGTCTCGCAATGAGTCGCTATCAGGGCATTTCAGCGACACAGTTTAAGCTTAAGAGGCAAGCTCTTTTAAATCAGGCGTCTGTCCCCATACGATATATTACGAATGTTGACGTCTGGGGGAGGGAGGGGTCACAAGGGGCCCCTGCTGACAAACTGTGTTGCTGAACCTCTACACTCGTTTTAAAGTGCCAGGCATGTCAATTGTCACCAAGTGGTTAATAATCTGAACTTCACATATCAAGTAATGTTAATGTTTGCGCATTCAGTTTTGAGTTATATCTCTGATATATTCAACATCTTGAAACAAAGTTTAAAAAATAAACTTAATACAATATTAAAATTAGATTTTCAAAATACACTTTTTTAATGGTTCTAGTTTTGTCATAATAGTGTTTTCAGGTAGTTATGTATCACCAAGTGTTAGACGTTGTTGGCCTTAAGACAGGGCTCGACAGATCCCAGGCGCCAGGTCGCCATGGCGACAGAGAATTTTGTCCTGGCGCCTAGGTTTTGTCAGCCTCTTACATCCAGAAAAAATTGTGGATGTAAGAGGCTGAGTCACCACACGGGGGCGCTGCTGCTACTGTCTGCCCAGAAGTCTGGGCAGACAGCACAGCCACTCCGAGCCCGCCCCCGAGCCTGAGATCACTCCCACGGAGTGATCCTGTAGGCTGAAAACGCGGTTGCTGGAAAAGCAGCACTCGTGTTTTCAGCTGCCACAGGCAGCCTCAGGGAAGGGGGTTTGTGTGTTGATTGGGTCCCCACACAAGTCTGGGGACCTCACCCAACACCCCCCTGCTGCCTGATCGCTCCATGGGAGCGACACCGCAGCGTTAACCCCTTCAATGCCGCGATCGCGGCATTTAGGGGTTAATTCCCGTTTTGTACGGGGCACTGCTGCCGGTGGTCTGCCTGGAAGCCCAGGCAGACCAGCAACAGCAAAAACGAGCCCCCACAAGCCCTTTGATGACCCCTGTAGGCATGGAAGCCTACAGCAGTCATCATAGACTCCCCCCTGCAATGGCTGGTCCATAGACCAGCAATTGCTTCCCAGGTGCCAGAGGCAGCTTCAGGGACAGGGGAGAGGGTTCTTCAGTCTCCACATGAGTGTGGAGACCTGACACAACACCCCCCTGCTGCCTGATCGCTCCATGAGAGCGACAGTGCAGCGTTAACCCCTTCAATGCCACAATTGTGTATGACACATTCGTGGCATTGCAGGGGTTAACATTTGTCCCCACAAGCTTTTGGGGACTAAATATCTGTCAATGCTGTGCTCCAATGGAACATCAGCATCGAAAGAGTTAAAAAAATGAAAAAAAATGTATTTAAAAAAAAAACAAACAGCACTGACCTGAAAGTCCAGGGTGCTTCCAGGTCAAACGCTGTGAGTTTAGTAAGTGGGCTGGTGATGATCGGATCCCTCAAGACCAACTGTTAGTGTAAAAAAATCCTGGCTCCTAACTTTTTTACCTGGCGCCGAGATTCACAACAAATTTGTCAAGCCCTGCCTTAAGATAACCGCTCTAGAGCATCCTGACATCATATGGCCATGGGGATAATAAAGAGTCATATTGTTTATCACCCAGACGGACACCGAGAAATGAGTCTATAGAGGAGCAGAGTTTGCTAGTTCTGCCATAAAGAATCACAGAGCAGTGCCTGAGCAGGGCAGGTATAAAATATTTGAGACTAGTCCCCTCAGGATCTGCAGCTAAAGGAAGATATATGTTAGTTTTGACAAAGACCTAGGCTTTATTATGATACACAACACTGTGCTCTAGATTTATAATATTTTTCCCGTGGGACATTCCCTACTGACTTAAGATAGAGAAGAAATGCATATGTATGGACCTTTAGCCTGCAGGGGTTTATTTACTAAACTGCAAGCTATATGGATATACATTTTCATTGTGAAGATACCTCATCTCAGACAGAAGAATTGGCCATGCTTTCCATCCTTTAAATTATATTTAAGTAATCACATCCTTCAATTACAGAAGTTTGTCAGAGCTACCACAATCACACTGAACTAGGGCTGCAACTAACGATTATTTTCATAATCGATTAGTTGGCCGATTATTTTGTCGATTAATCGATTAATCGGATAAAAAAAATGAATGTAAATTTTTCATTTATTTAAAATAATTTAATAAACAAATGATGTTAAATACAAACAGCAGAATAAAAAAACTGATAAAATGCATTTCTTGTCTGTATTTCCCAACCAGCCCCCCCAAATTTATGCACATTTGAGCCCAGGCTTGCCACGCTGCCTCCCCGACATGCCACGCTGCCTCCCACATATGCCACTCCACGCTGCCTCCCACATATACCACTCCACGCTGCCTCCCACACATACCACTCCACGCTGCCTCCCACATATACCACGCTGCCTCCCACACATACCACGCTGCCTCCCACACATACCACTCCACGCTGCCTCCCACATATCTCATAGTCCCCTCATAGAGTCACAGACCCGTTCGCATCACACTGACACCATACTTTTTTAAATAAGTACTGGGTTAATCTTTACGGCCCCGAGGATTTAGATTCCCCTTAGTTTGCCCCCCCCTTTATCTCTAACTGCACCTTAAGTTAACTATTAAATTAATCAAATTAACCCTTAGTCCTCATCATTAAATTAACCCTAAACACCCCATTAACCATAACTACCCCTAAATTAACTCTAAATACTCCATCAAAACAAAACACCCCATTAACCATAACTGACCCTAAATTAACCCTAAACACCCCATTAACCACAGCATCCCCTAGATTAACCCTAAAGACCCTGTCAACCACAACAGCCCCTAAATTAACCCTAAACACCCCATTAACCACAGCTGCTCCTAAATTAACCCTAAACACCCCATTAACCATAGCTGCCCCTAAACACCCCATTAACCATAACTGCCCCTAAATTAACCCTAAACACCCCATTAACCATAGCTGCCCCTAAATTAACCCCCACCTCCCCTAACTTTCAGCAGCCCAAATATTAATTTTATACTTACAGTTAGATGAGTGTCACAGCCATGTGGTTCTGGCCTTCTGGGAGAAGGAAGGGGCGGGGCTAATTCTCACAGTGATTACAGGGAGGGACTGGTAAGTAGGAGCTGCTGCTGCGAGTCAGACTAAACGGATTATATAATGAGGGGTATTTTTCACAGTGTTTGCTCTGAAAAAACCTGATGTCATCTGTGAGATCAACTTCAGACAGCGATTAAAGCAAGGACCAGATAGGTCTTAAGCGATCTCCATCAGGATACTGCAAACATCCCCGGTGATCTGATCACATACTTGTCAGCTGCTGCGTGTATGTGGAGAGAAGTAGATTGTCCCGATGCCGGACAATCATGCCGGATTCCCTCACAC